>NC_060119.1:1131338026-1131644401 GCF_021461395.2 Schistocerca americana
GTGTGTGTTGCGCGAAAAAAAAGGCGCTATAAAAGGGGGGAAGCAACCGTGAAATCATTGTAGTGCATACTCGGAATTCGTGAAACAAATTTCACCTCTATAAGAAGAGCACGTCGCAGCGAAAAATTTAATACAAGCTTTCCAAATTTCAGCCTACACCTGACTGGAAGTGACCATTTCACAAATACTAATGTACTGTAATGTTGTTTCAGATGAATAAAAATAAGTTGGTGGAATCTAAGAGTGTCATTTATGACTGTACTCTTACTGAAATGTTATGTATAAAACTCATGGAGCCATTGATAAACTAATCAAGAGGCTCAGTTCATGCCTTTTTCCATCTGCAAATATCTCTCATTGTGCAAAGTCAAGAACAGGGGCGCTGACTTAATCTGCAGACTTTCCCTCTCTTCAGTCCTTAAACTAAGTAACGTATCCATTCAGCAAACGTAATCAATACACATGTTGGGTACAGCAAATAACAAAATCTTGCAGAGACATTGGCTGAGACCAACCTACTGGATCTCCTTTACCCTCCGTAACCTCTCTTTACTTATTGCTTGTAACACAACAGCACCACTATTAGTAACCTTTGGTAAAGAATCACCACCTTTGCACCAGATAATAAACTTATCCACCTGCTTAAAACTTGGCCTATTCCTTGATATTTGAGGCAGTTGTAGATGTATAAACTTTCTGAGGAATTCCTGCTGATTAAATAAATTCAGAAGGCTTCCAAAAGCACTAGTGAACAGCTGCTCGTACCATTAAAGGTCAGACCCTACCTTGCCTAAGTAATGTTCTATGCTGCATAAACAGAAAACTGAACAAAACATGTTTCAATACAAGTAATAAAAAAGGAATTGTATCTAATATGGTAATGAGGGCTATATATTTTGCTTATGCTCACTTAATGAAATGTGTTGTAGTATTATGAGAAAACTGTGGAGCTAGTTTGAAATCACTTAGACCATAGAAGAAAATAATTAAACTAGTGGAAGGGATATACCAAGGATTGTCAAGCAGTAAACTACTTATAAAAATTAAAATTCTACCACATTCATGTATTTACATAAATGTAATTATTGTAGAAGGAAAAAGAAACAGTATAACCCCCTGTATCACCTGTAATCAATCTTTATACAGTAACCATACATGACAAATAAATGACGCAGAGGTACATTGGACAAAGTCCTGCACTATTACAGCAAGGCATCCCCCATCCTAGCATCAGACTGTATAATGCATTACTCAGATACATAAAAATAATAAAGTACAGGAACAATTCGAAACTCGTGGTCAAGCATTGCTCCTCTAGGCTACAGTAAGGGAATATCTAGAAAAACAAAACTGTAGCACCAATAAGGTTTGTATTTATAAGGTGTGCACATTTCTTCTTGAAAATGTGTGTAACACTTCAAGAGGTCTGCATAGTAGTAGGAATGGTCCAACACCTTTTGTACATTCTGCAGTTCTGGATACACAGGATCAATAAATAAACATACTCTCTCTAAGATTCGAGACTACGACTTGGAAAGCTGTCACAATCATTGTGGTTAGTACACTGATGAGAACTTCCAGTCTTCAGAGTTGTATCAAGCTACTAGACTGTACACTCTTATCAGTACTGGAAATCGGAGTATATCTCAGCACTGCCTGCTTGCAGGACAGTCTGGGTTGGTATTAAGGCTCAAAATTCTGAGCTCCTAACACTCAGTCTAGTCTTACTCTTTGGCAGTAGTTCTGGATAAAAACTATGATTCTGTACTCTTGCACAAATACATTTGTGGCTACTGACTAGAATTCTGTACTCCTGTGTAAGGGTATTAAACAGGTTTCCTGCAAGTATGAGGAAATAAATTTGTAGTCCCTGGAAATAAAAAAGAAAATGAAAAGTGTGTCTCTGTCTCTTTACATACCGTCTGATTATCTAGATTCAAATACCCAAAAGCTCTACTAGCAACATGACAAGCAGCAAATCTACCCTTACAGTGTGTTGACAAAGAATTCATCCTCAAAATTTTTTGTTCGTTTACAGATTACCAACGCACAAACAAAATAAAGTAATTTAATTGTAAACTTTAACTACTATCACTTCTCTATAGCTTCCTTCATGAAGGTTTTTACATAATATAATCAAATAAACCTCTCAATTCTGTGATTATCTCCCCCCTCCCCCCCAAATAAAAAAATAATAATTGTGTGTGTTCATATCCCATTGAAAATAATGCTGTTCACAAAAACATCTTACCTGTAGTGCAGTTAATGAACAATAGGCTAATACAACATTATCTTTGTCACTTGTGTTTCTGAAGTGAATGCTGCAGCACCTCCCCCCCCCCCCCCTTTGTTTCATATTATTTACAAGCAATGAGGAAGTGTCACAGGAATTTTTAGATTCTATCACCTGCTGTAATAATTTCATATGTTCCATTGGTAATCTGGTTTATTGTAAAGTAGCATTTATAGACTGTAAATCCAATAAATTTCTTATATGCTCAGCTGATGTAATCACTTAGTTGTCATGCGACGTGCTTGGAACAATACAAGACTTAGTGCCTGTACGACAGAATTGTATGCTAGTAAAAAAAACATATCTGCCTCTGGTCCACCCAAGAACACACCACCACTTGATGCAATGTTTTTATATACAATTACTTGTCTGTTACTGGACTGACTTCAGTGTTGACCACACCTTTTAGCCTACCACTGAAGTTAAAAGAGAAAGAAAATATGGAGGCTCATTAGTTTACAGCTTCACCACACACACAGCACATGAAGTTATGACATTTCAGTCTAACATACAGTTGCTTTCTATATTAATGACACAGCTGTTATTTTTCTCTTAGCACAGATGGCAAGTCATAAAGCTACCACTATAAGTTGGCAAATGCCCTGTACGTACATTCTTTCAACACAACCTACCCCCTACACATGTGCCCCTTAACATCATAAATTAGTGTGATTTAGTAATTTGACAAAATAAGCATCTAATGTGGATATTAATTTGACAGCACACAGGTAAAGTAGACAAGTGTTACTATATTCTTACTCCTTGTCCCACACTAAAGGAAAGATCGTAATTCATTCCAGATCACGGCTTAAGACTACAGATGGTAGCTGCACTAAATCAATTCACTGAACAGGTGTTGTCTACATGTCATTCCAGTGTAGTTATTATTTTTGATGTATATTTAATAGAGTACATTTCAAATGTAGTTTTATGTAAAAAGGTTTTCTTTGCAAGACAAAAATGTATTTTGGAATGCACAAATTACCTCAGTGCCACCACAAAATGGACGAGCCACTACAAATACGGCAGGATGAACACTAAATAATCAGCAACAAGGGCTTGCTCAAAGGCTAAAACACGTGCACACCCACAACAGGACAGCTCGTTCTATTAGTCAACTGTTCTACAATGCAACTAGTAGCCCTTAGTTTTATTTTGAAACATTTTAAATCTGTAGCAGTTACTGTACAGCCACTCCCAGTGCAAGATCAAAGACTAAATTGTGTGTGGCAAAAAGCAATATTTGTAATCATAAGAGAAATTATTTGCTTGTATTCAGTTTCAGCTGGCCTCTGTGTCTCATGTACTTTCCACATATAAAAAATTAACTGTAGAGCTAAATTCATTCATGTCCAAGGACTCAAGAAAATATAAACATCACACAAGCTAGCCAATATACTTTTTCTTCATCAACTATTGTGCACTAGCATTGTCTATAATTACACCTCACTACTTGATACTCATAATTAAAGCCATTTTAACTACATGCTTTAAATGACACCAAAAACCATCCAATTTCACACACTTACTGTATTTTTAATTTTATTCTCAAAAAGTCAACAGCCACCTACAACATTTTACTTGTTTCTCCAAGTATTGTTTTCCTTTTATCAACAGCTGTTGGTGCAACGTAGGCCATAAGAAACAAAAATTGTGAAGTTTATACTTGTTACTTTTGCCAGGGAAGTATGTGGAAGGAGCACGTCCATGACAGAAATAAAAATCGAAAATTTTATCTTTCACATATTATATAGAAATTTATTAGACAAATAAATCTCTTTGAAATGCATTGTGCAGTTCTTGTACAATGAACACGAGGAGAACAAACAAAAATATGTACAACACTCAAGAACATTTTTAACGAATTGTTCTTAACGAGAACAAGACAGCAAAAAATAAATAGAAGCAAATCGAGTTTGTAACCATAAAAACTTGAGATTTGTTGCACCAGATTTTAGGCACTAGACATGAGCAGTTATGACATAAGGCAATGTTCCATTTTTTTCTTTGAATTTTAAAAATGAAGGTATGCTAATGAGTATCCAGACCAACTGGAAGTACATTGTTTTCCCGATCACTGCAGTTATTTCAGAATAAATTACACGACCATGAAAACATGATATTAAGTAGATATCCGTGAACATATGGCACATTAATGATAATTTTGAGGACTGCAGCTGAAGCATTTATGAAAAGTAGCTTTTGACAGAAGGAAGAATATGCTGTTACAAGATCACTATGTATTACGCAGATGCCCTGCATCTAACTTTTCCCTGAAAAATTGCTTTGTACATTTGTTTGGAAAGCACGAGCAAGACTGCAGGAAAGGAACAGAAGTAGTTTATGTTTAAACTTATATTTGATAGAACTAAAAATTTGGAATTTCCTAAACCCGTCATTGCTCACAGTACATTTGCAAAACACAGCACATCCGTCACATAAACGCCCACATCCATCCATTCATTCATTATACAATTAGCTGGGAAAAAATCCAGCAAATACTTTCGTACACCATCTGCAGTTTGGTTACTTACAATCGTACATTCTCTCATACAGTCTGTGTACAATACTTCCGAATACCTGTGTCAAGTATTCCAATCATTGCACTGAGCAAACTTTGTGCACTGAACATGACATTGGATATGCAGAAAGCGATAAGTCTTATCACATGAGAATAATTTTAATACCACGGCTTTTCTCTGAATGGAAGTGAACCTGATGGTATAAGGACTTTGGTTTAATGGCTTCAGCCAGCAAGAAGTATCACACGGCACCACCGACGTCATTCTGGTAACGAGTTGTAAGGTAGTTAGCAGCTTCTGTCATCTGCTCGAGGGAACGATATAAGCCGTGCAAATGTCGGCGGAAGTTTGCGGCGACTTCTTGGGAGACGTCTGCTGCTTGCGAATCTTCAATCCCGGAATCGTTTTCGTTTCCATTTTCCGAGTCCGTATCAGATATAGAATTTGAGGAATTTGTAGAAGTCATAGAAGCTGTAGATGGTCTCCGTGCGTGCCCCTTAGTAGCTGATGACACTGATGTTGATGACGGCACAGTGATCATCCCCTGGTCCGGCACATCTTCGCTTTGCCCCCACAGTAATTCTCTCTTTACTGAATTAACTGTAGTGTAGAGATTGTAAAGATCGGTGTTCGCCATATCGCGGATGCTCCTCTTGCCCTTTTGATGTTTTTTGGTGTCTACTTCCACAGTATCTCCAGCATCACCAACTTTCAGATCCATTAGTCTGCAGGGAACTAAGATCGTCTCTTCCATTTCTCCCACGGCTTTAACAAATTTTTCTATCACGTTCATTATGCTCTGATTGGAAAATGGAGCGTCTTCGTGGCGTCCAATCCTTCTAAGGCAGCTTCTACAAAATTGAAAAAAAAGAAGGCACTTAACACTTGTCCATCAAGCAATACCGTAAGACGCGAAAGTTAAAGCGCTAAAATAATTTAAATATTCACTCTAATGCATTGCAGCTTTAATCAAGTTTTCGTGGGGGGGTCAGAGAAACTGTATTAAACAATCGCAAGGCAAGGGAAAGCATCCCGTAACGTATAATAAAATTAAAAACTTCAACGCAAGAGAAATTTACAAGTCAGAAATGCGACTATTTAATTATAAAGGACTTACCGGTTATCCATTGGTAAAGAAATTGTATCACAGCACGATGTCAAAGAATCACTCAATAACATTCCAGCAAACGAAGCTTGGAATATAAATTTACACGCGAACACAAGCACTCACGTAACCCACTGCAAATGGTCTACTGAGTACACCGCCAACCCGCCTTAAGTAAAGCAGGTCTCCTGTTAGTGGTGGGGGAAAGCTGAAGTCAAGCGCATTCCTTATACGCGTGACTACTGTGACAAATTGTATCACCAGTTGCAATATAAATATCAAGTATGTATTTAGAAAGTTAACTGCACTTTATGGATAACGATTATCAATTTTTATGTCGCAGTTTGAAACGAAATAATGTCATAAGGCACTGCACTGACTAACGTAGTAGTCAGACCACAATGCCGGCTCGTGGTTGGCTCGTGCCGTAAACGCTGCCAATACCCACCATTGGCGGCAGCTTGTTACGCTTTCGTGCGCGTTCGAGGTACGCACAAGGGAAATACGAATAACGAAAAAGTGTTCGTCATTATGGATGGACGGGTGGAAGAGGGCACATTCATTTTGCTAGCAAAACTTGCTAGCAAACTCTGTGCTTATGAATACTTGTACGGAAGGCGATAGTAATTAAAATGACAACTGCCGGAGCTTCGTGCATAGCTTACAAGTATTTGTTTTTATTACCATGATTTGTCTTTGTTTCGTCCGCTGTATGCTTTGCAACATGTTCTCGGATGTAAATCTACTCTTTCTCAAATAGAGCCAGATAAGTACAGACTTACTAAAGTTTATTTAAATACTTTTTCCATGTTTTTGAGAAAGTTTAGTTCCTTTTTTGGAGTTTGCTACCAAATCACTAATCGGAACGTCATCACTAGTAAATTGAGTGTGTAAGTAGTATATATGTTGGGCAAATTATATTACGTTACTACATACGAGAATTATTTCTACGCCGAACAGTGGTATTGTTTTTGCGAGAGCAGTTCACTACGTTAAAGTTATCTCCCAATAGATACTGTTACTCGACACACAAAGTCGGCAGCACTCAAGTATTTTATTTGTCTGTGCAGCGTTTCTTTGTAAATGCTGCAACGATTACTCCGTCTATTTGGTTTCTATTCTCAGTTGTGTCAAAACTGTTCAGTGTATATGAAGAGTAGAATCAATATTTCCAACATGCTGTCACTCTGTAAATTACTTTTACTGGTTTCCAGGGTCAGATACAAAACGCATGATATATGCACACTAAAAGCTTTGTAACAAAGCGTTACAAAAAATGCCAATCATAACTTTATCAGGAATAGACAAATTTATTAGTGATGTACGCTTTCTTTTCTAATCTAATTATTCACTCATTGCTTGAAAATAAACAGAATTTCGAAGAGTACGTAACAGAAATACTTAACTTTGTAAAACTTTCAGTATTGACTCAAATTTTGTCCGAAACACTTGAGAGATGACAGGCTCACGAAAAAATAAAATACTGCTGTAGTTATAAAACCGGGCTTTAAATGACGATTCTTTTTAATATCAATAGTTCTGTTATTTTCCGTAAAAAAAAAATATTGTAGTGGAATTCAGTGGCCTCGCAACGTGACGCCACACAATCTAGTTGCAAGCGTACCGACTGGAAGGCACTCAGCGCCATCTGCTAACCAGGAGGAGAAATACTACGGACTCTGCCACTTGTGGCGCTCTCGTCGTTGAGAGGAGCTATGCGCTAATTTTGCGTTCATCTACTCCTGTGGTAACTGTACTGACCTGCGCGTATTAGACTCAAGGAAATGAGAAAGTAGTTCTGATTAGATGGTTAAGTTACGGAAGTCTGCAGTTTCCAGAAAGTTTTATATTTTCTGAATTATATTAACGCCTGCCGCCAAAACAGCACTGACTCGGTATGACGGAAATTCGCTTTCTTTCATTTCGATCTATAGAATACCTTTTACAATGTTGATAGAAAATAATTTTTTGGATTAAGAAATCACCAAAAGTGGTTCATGCGCAAAGAAAAATTTTGCTGGAAAGTATAATAAGAAATAAATTGAAAACAATGAACAGAAAAAGGAAACAATCGTTTTTGAGATTGTAGGCTTTCTAGGTGTAACCCACCAACGAAATTTTCTGGGATTATCAGCCAAATAATAGCGTCGTTCTAAACCAGTATTTCTACATGTTTCCTGCTCGTCTATTTCAAGCCAAGGTGAAGAGTAAGAAACTTCACTAGGAAGTTATGGTTTCATTTTCTTGGGAAACTCAACGTACGGGGGTAATACTTTCAGAAACCAGAATCGTTGTAATAATTCTATCTGATGTTAATTCTAGAACATCCTGCAGAGACCTGTGAAAAAAAGCTTGGTATTTTGACAAATGCTTCACAAGGTGATCGAAAAGTCGTGCCCTTTAGGTCAAAGTCTACATTAGTGATTCAATAGTCTTTGGCCCATAGGAAAAAATCGTATTCCCGGATATGATAGGAACGATAATTCGAAGCAAAAGGGTCTCATAAACATGGGCTCTAAAATACCTACCTAAAAAAGTGACGAGTAATTGATCAGTAGAAGAGATGTGTTTCACAGTCGCGAAGATGAATGAGTGCTCATAGCTCTTAAGGTATGCACTTTACAGCCCACTGGGCCTTTTTTTTTCCCTTGCATTGGCCGATACTACCACCTCTCAAACTATGGAAAGCAAAGAGCTTGCAGTATTGGAGATGTGTTTCACGATACTGAAGATGAATGAGTGCTCATAGCCGTTAAGGTATGCACTTTCACCCACAGCCCATTGGACTTTTTTTTCTTTTTTTCCTTGCTGTGGTCCATACTACCACTTTTCAAAGTATGGAAAGCAAAAAGCTTGCGGTATTGGAGATGTGTTTCGGAGTATTGAAGATGAATAAGTGCTCATAGCTCTTACAGTATGAATTTTAGAGCTCATGTTTATTAGACTCTTTTGATTATAATTATCGTTCCTGTTGCCGGCCGAAGTGGCCGTGCGGTTAAAGGCGCTGCAGTCTGGAACCGCAAAACCGCTACGGTCGCAGGTTCGAATCCTGCCTCGGGCATGGATGTTTGTGATGTCCTTAGGTTAGTTAGGTTTAACTAGTTCTAAGTTCTAGGGGACTAATGACCTCAGCAGTTGAGTCCCATAGTGCTCAGAGCCATATCGTTCCTGTTATATCCCCGAATGCGATTTGGACCAAGACTATTGAGTCACTAATGTAGACTTTGGCCTAAAGGATATGACTTAAAAAAAAAAAAAAAAACTAGGACTAAGAACAACGTCCAAAAAGACGTCAAGAGGTTGACATTAGTACAAAAAAGAATGAGATAAATTGGTATATATGTATTCAAATTCCTACTAGAATACATTGAATGTCATGTAGGTAATGCGCCGGAGTTTAACTCTGAATTTAAGCATATAAATTTTGGGTACTCCACTGAAGAGTATCTTCAGTGAAATTCTTGAACTCAACCTTTTAAGTTATTTTACACTTAGAACTGGCATTATAAAACAGGAATTAAAGTAATTTTACTGCACTGCCCTTAAATTAAATGCACTCATCTGACTTCTTTCCATTTCCCACAGACCTCTATTCGTTCTGTGGGATCAGTGGAATTCGACTAATGACTATAACGTAACATTGCTTCGGGGCAAAAGCGCTATTCGTCCGGAAATCCGAGAGTCAACAAATAATTGAACCTATTAGGAATAGTACCAGGGACGTCACTCTTAATCACTTTGTGTGTACATGTGTGCGTGCATGCGCGCGCGCGTGCGCGCCTGTGTGTGTGTGTGTGTGTGTGTGTGTGTGTGTGTGTGTGATGTCACGGAAAAGACACCGTTTTGAATTCTCGACGCCTCATAAACACGAACGTTTATTTTGTTTAAGATACGATCAAATTAACTAATAGCTGTGTTCAACTTTTGATTCTTAACTAAGCTTGATAGGTTTACAAGAACAGCATCCAATGCCATTTTTGTGAGTACATCGACGCGCAAGTCGCCGAAGTTTCGTCAACTCAGAAGACTTGCGCCAGGCGAGCAGTCTACCCGACGGGACGCCCTAGCCACAGGACATTTCATTTTTTGTAGATTACATTGCGGTTCTGTCTACATCGTTACATGATGATTTTACGTCGAAACAGTATTCGGTGTTTTACAGTATTTGAAGGCTGCTTGTTCGCTGTTAAAGTCTGCCAGTCATGAAAGGAACAGTGGAATCCATTTTCTTCTCTCTCTCTCACTCACTCTCTCTCTCTCTCTCTCTCTCTCTCTCTCTCTCACACACACACACACACACACACACACACACACACACACACACACTCGCACGCACGCACACATACACACACAACAAAAAACCGAAAGAGCTGCTGTCTGCGTGAACATTCTTAAGGACACACCAAATCTCAGGTCTTAATCGAATACTGTGAAATCATAACCCTAAAATATAGTCATTAGACCGATGGTACTGTTACCGACGACGGTGCCGCTAAAGCGGAGTTATTGAATGCAGTTTTCCGAAATTCCTTCACCAGGGACGACGAATGGAATATTCCAGAATTTGAAACACGAACAGCTGCTAGCATAAGGTTCTTAGAAGTAGGTACCTTAGGGGTTGCGAAGCAACTCAAATCACTTGATACGTGCAAGTCTTTAGGTCCAGATTGTATACCGATTAGGTTCCTTTCAGATTACGCTGATACAATAGCTCCCTACTTAGCAATCACATACAAATGCTCGCTCACCGATGGATCTGTACCTACAGATTGGAAAATTGCGCAGGTCGCACCAGTGTTTAAGAAAGGTAGTAGGAGTAATCCATCGAACTACAGACCTATATCATTGACGTCGGTTTGCAGTAGGGTTTTGGAGCATATACTGTATTCAAACATTATGAATCACCTCGAAGTGAACGATCTATTGATACGTAATGAGCATGGTTTCAGAAAACATCGTCCTTGTGCAACGCAGCTAGCTCTTTATTCGCACGAAGTAATGACCGCTATCGACAGGAGATCTCAAGTTGATTCCGTATTTCTAGATTTCCGGAAAGCTTTTGACACCGTTCCTCACAAGCGACTTCTAATCAAGCTGCGGGCCTATGGGGTATCGTCTCAGTTGTGCGACTGGATTCGTGATTTCCTGTCAGGAAGGTCGCAGTTCGTAGTAATAGACGGCAAATCATCGAGTAAAACCGAAGTGATATCAGGTGTTCCCCAGGGAAGCGTCCTGGGACCTCTGCTGTTCCTGATCTATATAAATGACCTGGGTGACAATCTGAGCGGTTCTCTTAGGTTGTTCGCAGATGATGCTGCAATTTACCGTCTAGTAAGGTCATCCGAAGACCAGTATCAGTAGCAAAGCGATTTAGAAAAGATTGCTGTATGGTGTGGCAGGTGACAGTTGACGCTAAATAACGAAAAATTTGAGGTGAACCACATGAGTTCCAAAAGAAAAAAAGTTGGAATTCGATTACTCGATAAATAGTACAATTCTCAAGGCTGTCAATTCAATTAAGTACCTGGGTGTTAAAATTACGAACAACTTCAGTTGGAAAGACCACATAGATAATATTGTGAGGAAGGCGAGCCAAAGGTTGCGTTTCATTGGCAGGACACTTAGAAGATGCAACAAGTCCACTAGACAGCTTACACTACACTCGTTCGTCCTCTGTTAGAATATTGCTGCGCGGTGTGGGATCCTTACCAGGTGGGATTGACGGAGGACATCGAAAGGGTGCAAAAAACGGCAGCTCGTTTTGTATTATCGCGTGATAGGGGAGAGAGTGTGGCAGATATGATACGCGAGTTGGGATGGAAGTCATTAAAGCAAAGACGTTTTTCGTCGCGGCGAGATCTATTTACGAAATTTCAGTCACCAACTTTCTCTTCCGAATGCGAAAATATTTTGTTGAGCCCAACCTACTTAGGTAGGAATGATCATAAAAATAAAATAAGAGAAATCAGAGCTCGAACAGAAAGGTTTAGGTGTTCGTTTTTCCCACGCGCTGTTCGGGAGTGGAATGGTAGAGAAATAGTATGATTGTGGTTCGATGAACCCTCTGCCAGGCACTTAAATGTGAATTGCAGAGTAATGATGTAGATGTAGATGTAGAAATCTGTATCGACTATGGCAACGATATGGACGCCGGCACAATCCGTACAAACAATAACGAAAGGATGAACCGGTTCAAAGCTCGTAAGAATGCAAGGGCTGCGATGTGACTGGTGAATCAATCTGTAGTGGAAAACAAACTTCAGATGCTTGATGGGTGCACCGTTTTCTTGTAATAATTACAGTATCAACAACGACTTGTATCAGTCTTTGGCTCTGTTATCTTGTTACCTTCTCTGACCCGCGTCGTATGCCAGCTAATGCGCTTTCACTACCTGCCCATACATAGGACTGAAATTTATACGGATCATGTATGTGACGAAACACAAGGTTACAACTACAGAACTGCACATGGTCTCCAAGTTCAGTATGTGTGCTGCACGAGACGACACAGAACGCTGGGCAGGGCCTAAGTATGTATGCTCCAGGGGAAGTTTTTTTGCACGCGGTTCGCACACGAGTCTGTAAGTCAGTGAAGATTAAGTTTCTCATACACGTTCGATGGGCAACGAGTCAAACGAAAACGCAAGACAAGGAATCAGAGCTGCTACTATACGTTCTTCAAACAAGGAAAACACATTCCTTCCAACATGTGACGTGATATTGTCTCTGCCCCTCCAAAATTTTGCTACTACCCCACTTTGCTTTCCGTATCCGATTACCTTCTCCCACGCGCTATCTATGTCAGCTAATAAAAATCTCACACTCCTTCAAACACGTGGACGTCTTCGTCTGTCCTACATCGCTCATAAACTTTAAACAAGACACGCGCACTGTACCTCCCTCCTGGCCTCCTGTACCTCCTTCCTGGCCAGCTTCATTTTTAAGCGTTTCACATACAGTGATGACGAAGACACAACACTGCAACATATGAAGGCCGCATGCAACTTGTGTTTCACCGGTGTAAATTGCAGCACATGCTTGGCTATCCAAATTATCGGCGTTTCAACACAACCCCACAAACTAGGTGGCCACAACGCCATTTACCTTCTCCATATAAGGAAAGAATCCACAGCCAGTTTCTCACTCAGAGACAGCATTTGAATGTCTGTTGTTTGTGGTGAGATCGTCGTGTGAGATGGGAATTATGGGAATTATGGGAATTATGCAGCGACAGGATCGTGGCCTATTCCGGCTGCAGTTTCCTGCTCTGTTGTATCGCTGCTCGTGTTGATCGTAATCTCACGACAGTCAAGCGAATATGGAAGCGATGGGTTCAAACGGACCATGCTCAACGCCTTTCAGGATCTCAACGTCCCCACGCGACTTGCGCCACAGAGGAGAGACGCGCTGTTTGCTCAACCGGACAGCCACGTCATTTATCTTGAGCTACGAACAGAACTTGTTTGCAGCAAGATAGGTATTCACGTGACCGCTTTACTTATTTATTTATTTGTTATTTTGTTTTATTCTGTTAGAGAAATACAGACCAAACGATGCAAATGAATTTCTATGTAGAAGGGTTGAGAAACAAATATCGAAACGCTAACAGAAATGCATGCTTGAACATAAATGCAGATGCTAGACAAGGCTGTAGGTTGTGCTGTTCTATTTGTCCCGTGCAGTGCGTTCAATACGTTGCAGGTGTCAGTCGTGGTCAGACCAGTGTTCTGTGTAGCAGCGAGTGTATTGTGCCAGAGCTAAGGAATTCGAATGTGGGCAAACTGTTCATTCTCATATGGTAGGTACTTCTGTAACTAAGATAGCCGAAATGTCTGGTGTTTGAAGAGGCACCGTATCCAAAATTTATCTACCGATCTATCTATCTATCTATCGCTTGCGCCTTTGCCCCGCATTTTACGTGGGGTTGGCGTGGTTAAATCGGATTTGGCATGTTAAGTTGAAGGGGTGGCCAGATGCCCTTCCTGCTGCCACCCCGTACCCGCAAGATGGAATCAGAGTACCCCATCTGTCTGCGTCTAGTGTAAATCATGGAATAGTGTGGGTGTGTTTCAAATGTCTGTGAGTCGTGTAACTGAGGCGGGGCGTGGGGACCAGCCCGGTATTCACCTATAGGGATGTGGAAAACCGCCTAAAAGCACATCCAGGCTGGCCAGCACACCGGCCCTCGTCGTTGGCGGGCGGATTCGATCTGGGGCAGGCGAGCCTACCCGAGTCCAGGAAGCAGCGCATTAGCGCTCTCGGCTAACCCGGGGGGGTACCTTATCGAAGATTTATACGGCGGATTAAAGTGTGTGCTGAGCGCCCGTAACAGTCGGTCATTCAAGAGAAATGTGACGAAAGGTAAGTGGACGACAACTGGAAAAGTCGCTGCAAACCGAATGTCTCACTCGCGAACCCTGTCAGCAGCAAAACAACCGGAAGGGGGCTCCATAAGCATGGATGGTTGGTTTGTGGGGGTTGAAGAGACCAGACTACAAAGGCCATCAGTCCCCATAAGCATGGAAGTGCAGGGCGAGCTGGAATTGCGAAACCGCTCATCAGTTGTGCAAATTCCCGTGAAAGGAAAACGAGGTGCCGAAGCCATAAGACCTGCTGTGTGGAGCAATGGAAGGAGACCATCAGAAACGGAGTGTGTGTTGTTTCACACTGTTTTCGACTTATAGCCGAGTTTGCACCGCCAAAGTGAAACGTAGCGGGGGTTCAATGACGATCTGGGCAGCCATATCGTGGTATTCCATGGGGTCCCCATTAGTTGCCCTGCAAGATCGCATTACTGCCAAGGAACACTTTGGCTGATCAGATTCATCCTATGGTACAATGCTTGTTCTCCAGTGGTGTTCCCAACACGAGAGGGTCCCTGTTCACACAGCTCGCATCGTTCTGGACTGATTTTGTGAGCATGACGATGAATTGTCGCATCGCCACTGCTCACCACACTCACCAGATCCCGGTACTAATGAGCTTTTGTGGTCTAGTTTGCAGTGATCGCTATCCACTTCCAACATCGTTACCTGAACTTGTCATTATTTTTCAAGAAGAATGGTGCAAGATTCCCTTAAAATCTTACACGACCAGTATTTATCCATTTCAAGATGACTGGAAGCAGTCTTGAATGCCACATTAGGTATGGTAATATATTATGATTTTTGTGTCCCTGCGTTTTCTGTATGAATATAATACTTAATATTTTAACATAATTTCAAATGTGTTATTGTAACTAACCATTACTATGTTTAAAGGAAAAGTATTTACATAAAATAACTACGTAAGAGAAACATAAAAATAATTTTAAAAATCTACACTATGTGATCAAAAGTATCCTGAAACCTGGCTGAAAATAACTTACAAGTTCGTGGCGCCCTCCGTCTGTAATGCTGGAATTCAATATGGTATTGGCTCACACTTAGCATTGATGACAGGTTCCACTCTCGCAGGCATACGTTCAGTCAGGTGCTGGAATGTTACTTGGGGAATGGCAGCCCATTCTTCCCGGAGTGCTGCACTGAGGACAGGTATCGATGTCGGTCGGTGAGGCCTGGCACGAAGTCGGCGTTCCAAAACATTCCAGAGGTGTTCTATAGGATTCAGGTCAGGACTCTGTGCAGGCCAGTCCACTACAGGGATGTTATTGTCGTGTAACCATTCCGCCACAGGCCGTGCATTATGAACAGGTGCTCGATCGTGTTGAAAGATGAGGTTCGCCGATGACATTGTAATTCTTCAGAGACAGCAAAGGACTTGCAAGAGCAGTTGAACGGAATGGACGGTGTCTTGAAAGGAGGGTATAAGATGAACATTAACAAAAGCAAAACGAGGATAATGGAATGTAGTCTAATTAAGTCGGGTGATGCTAAGGGAATTAGATTACGAAATGAGACACTTGAAGTAGTAAAGGAGTTTTGCTATTTGAGGACCAAAATAACTGATGATGGTCGAAGTAGAGAGGATATAAAATGTAGACTGGCAATGGCAAGGAAAGCGTTTCTGAAGAAGAAAAATTTGTTAACATCGAGTATAGATTTAAGTGTCAGGAAGTCGTTTCTGAAAGTATTTGTATGGACTGTAGCCGTGTATGGAAGTGAAACATGGACGATAAATAGTTTGGTCAAGAAGAGAATAGAAACTTTAGAAATGTGGTGCTACAGAAGAATGCTGAAGATTAGATGGGTAGATCACGTAACTAATGAGGAGGTATTGAATAGAATTGGGGAGAAGATGAGTTTGTGGCACAACTTGACTAGAAGAAGGGATCGGTTGGTAGGACATGTTCTGAGGCATCAAGGGATCACAAATTTAGTATTGGAGGGCAGCGTGGAGGGTAAAAATCGTAGAGGAAGACCAAGAGATGAAAACACTAAGCAGATTCAGAATGATGTAGGCTGCAGTAGGTACTGGGAGATGAAGAAGCTTGCACAGGATAGAGTAGCATGGAGCGCTGTATCAACCAGTCTCAGGACTGAGGACCACAACAACAACAACACCAACACCATCCCCGAATTGCTCTTCAACAGTGGGAAGCAAGAAGGTGCTTAAAATGTCAGTGTACGCCTGTGCTGTGGTAGTGTCACGCAAAACAAGAAGGGGTGCAAGAACCCTCCATGAAAAACACTACCGCACGATAGCACCACCGTCCCCGAATTTTACTGTTGACACTGCACACGCTGGCAGATGACGTTCACCGGGCATTCGCCATACCCACACCCTGCCATCGATCGCCACGTTGTGTACCGTGATTCGTCACTCCACACAGCGTTTTTCCACTGTTCAGTCGTCAAATGTTTACGCTCCTTACACCAAGTGAGGAGTCTTTTGGCGTTTCCCGGTGTGATGTGTGGCTTATAAGCAGTCGCTCAACCTAGAAATCCAAGTTTTCTCATCCCACCTAATTGTCATAGTACTTGGAGTGGATCCTGATGCAGTCTGGAATTCCTCTATGATGGTCTGGATAAATGTCTGCCTATTACACATTACGACCCTCTTCAAATGTCGGCGATCTGTGTCAGTCAACAGAGGAGGTCGGCCTGTACACTTTTGTGCTGTACGTGTCCCTTCACGTTTCCACTTCACTATCATATAGGAAACAGGGGACCTAGGGATGTTCAGGAGCGTGGAAATCTGGCGTACAGACGTATGACACAAGTGACATCTAATAACCTGACCACGCCCGAAGTCCGTGCGTTCTGCGGAACGCCCCAGTCTGCTCTCTCACGATGTCTAATGACTACTGAGGTCACTAATATGGAGCACCTGGCAGTAGGTGGCAGCACAAATCACCTGATATGAAAAACATGTGTTTTTGGGGGTGTCCGGATACTTTTGATCACTTAGTGTACATGCTATCTGGCGCACAGATATATGCTCTTCCAGAATCCATGCCAATGGTCTACACTTCACACCACATATCACTCGTTTTACACTCTTTTCGACTCGAGAAACCTTCACTTCATGTGTTACCTCATAAATGATTCCGGATCGCATTATGGAATGAAAGTGAGTGAAGTATGCTAGATTTTGTCTTCTTCTTCTACCTATGTCTGACAACACGCACTGGATATTAAGACTTATTTAGGCGTGTGAGCACTACTGTGGTATGATTCGCAAAACGGAGTGTAGAATATGGTCTACGCACCGCTGTACTGTATGGATGAAGTGGATGACAACCAAAGTGGTTCTGCTACGAAAAGAAATGGCACCCCAAACCACCACTCTTAGTTGTCGGGCCGCATGGTGGGTGACAGTTATATTGGTAGCCCACCTCAGTCCAGGGTGTTTCCAGACACACCTTTGATGGTCATCAGGGCTCAGTTCGAAGGGTACTCCTCACTGAAGACAATTATACTCCAACCAATGAGATTCCAGGCCGAAGACGTGTCTGGAGACGCCCCAGAGAGCCCTGGGATACCAACCTGACTGTCGCGTTCCATGTGGCCCGACAGCCGGGATTTACGGTCTGAGGTGTCATTTCTTTTCACAGCAGGACCCCTTTGATTGTGATCCATGGCACCCTTCCAGCACAGCGGCTCGCCGACGGCAGTCTACGTATCCTTTTGTTGCCCTCCATGGCCAGCCATTTTGGGCTTACATTTCAGCAAAACAATGCCCGCCTGCAGACGGAGAGAGTTTCTACTCCTTGTCTTTGTGCTTGCCAAACCCTTCCTTGGCCATCAAGGTCGCTGGATCTCTCCCGTGTTGAGAATGTAGGGAACACTTTGGGCAGGACCCTCCAACCATCTTGCGATTTTGACGATCTAACTCGCCAATTGGACAGAATTTGGCACGCTATCCCTCAGGAGGACATCCAATAACTCAGTCAATCAGTGCCAAGCCCAATAACTGCTTACATAGGGACCAGAGGCGGACCAACGCGTTATACATTTTCTCATTTGTAAAGCTCTTTCTGTTGAATAAATCATCCAAACTGTCTGAAATTGTAATCATTTGTTTGTCTCTACACGTGCGTCATCACATTACCGATTTTCGTCCATTTGGATAATTCCTTTGTGTTGCATCGCTTCTTTTAAATCTTAGAGTGTATTTTAGACATATACTTGAGGGGGGGGGGGGGTGATTTCTTAATAATAAATCTTTCGTCATAAAGGGCAGCTTCATGGAGGCAACGACTGTTGATAAATATAAATAAAATACTTGGTGCATTCATCAATCATTTATTTTTCCACTAAGTGTTTCGATGGGTCACACAATCACCCCCTTAGGTGGAGTACCGTGTAGCTACATTCCAGCATAGTGAGGAGCACAGACACTTTTTAAAAACAGCAAACTACATGCTAGGCAGGTTATGTTTCCTCTTTTGCTGATGATAAAACTGGGTTTTTACAAAAGACACTGTTAAATTTAAAAGACATAAAAAGCACTCCGTCTTCAGGCCACGAGTGGCCTACCGAGACCATCCGACCGCCGTGTCATCCTCGTTGGAGGATGCAGATAGGAGGGGCGTGGGGTCAGCACACCGCTCTCACGGTCGTAAGATGGTATTCTTGACCGAAGCCGTTACTTTTCGGTCGAGTAGCTCTTCAATTGGCATCACGAGGCTGAGTGCACCCCGAAAAATGGCAACAGCGCATGGCGGCCTGGATGGTCACCCATCCAAGTGCCGGCCACGCCCGAAAGCGTTTAATTTCAGTGATCTCACGGGAACCGGTGTAGCCACTACGGCAAGGCCGTTGCCAAATTTAAAAGACATGAATCTGTAAATTGAACTTACAAGGAAGTAAGAGTCGCCCTCCCACCGGAGGTTCGAGAACTCCCTCAGACATGTGTGTATGTGTGTGTTGTTCTTAGTTTAAGTTAGTTTAAGTAATGTGTCAGTCTAGGGACCGATGACCTCAGTAGTTTGGTCCCTTAGGAATTCACTCACAAGTAAGAGCCGAAAAAATGCTGCGCACTGCCACTTGTTGTATCTTAGATGTATCTAATCTGTATACTGACATCCCTTTGATGATGCAGTAGTTGTTATTAAACAGAACTTAGTGAGATGCAAGGAGCTTTGTCCTGCAGAAATCGCAGAAGTCATTAACATATTGGAGCTGCTTCTGAAACAATCACTTCTCTAAAAATCTAGAAACAAATAAATGGGCTAGCTGTGAGTGTCAGAATATCGGGAACTGTAACTGAAATATTCCTTATCATCTAGAGCACAAACTTTTCACTAAAAGCCAACATGCATTCAAAAAGTTCATCTTTACAGGAGATCGTAGGTAATACAATTCTAATCATTGAAGAGGAAAACAAAGATGATGTCCAAGACATCCTCCAAACCCTCAACAAAATGTACAGCAACATTAAACTCATCTGCGAACAGGAAACAAATACGAGGGTCGTTCGATAAGTAATGTCCCACATAAAAAAACATTAATATACATAGACAAACATCCTTGTTGGTGGTTCACATTTGATGTTTGTTCTTTGCGCCTGTGAAGTTTCGAACCGTTCTGGCAGATGGCAGAACCGTAGTACAGCGTCAAAATGGCGTCTACATACGATTCGCGTTACAAGCAGCGTTCTGTTATTGAATTCTTCTGTGCAGAAAAAGAAACTGTGGTGAACATCTATAAGTGTATGGCGACGCTGCAGTTGATAGGAGTACGGTTGGGCAATGGCTAAAGAAAGTTACAGCCTCAGGAAATGCAGTAACAGAGCTCCATGATCAGCCACGCCCCGGACGTCCTGTCACAGCCACTGCTCCAGACATGCTAAATCCTGTGGATGCCATTAATCATGCCGATCGGCGTATCACAATTCGACAATGGCTCTACAGTTCTCGGCCAGCACTGGAAGTGCATCTGCAATGATCGAGACCCTTGGATATCCAAAGGCATGCTCACGATGGGTTCCACGAATGCTCCTAGTGGACCAAAAGATTCAAAGAAAGGCCATTTTATCTGAATTGCTGGAGAGCTTTGAGGCCGACAGAGAGGCCTTTCTGTCACGGATCGTTACGGGGGATGAAAGCTGGGTGCACCACTTTACCCCGTAAACAAATAGGCAGTCCATGAAGTGGCATCATCCCCATTCACCACAAAAGAAGAAATTCAGGATAACCCCCTCTGCTGGGAAAGTCATGGTGACAGTCTTCTGGGATTGTGATGGCGTCATTCTCGTGGATGTGATGCGAAGAAGGTCAACCACCAATTCAGAGGCTTATGTGAAGACTCCAAATAAACTCAAGAACCGTTTCCGATGTGTTCGATCGGACAAGAATCCAGAAGAAATCTTGCTCCAAAACGATAATGCACGCCCACACACAAGTCTGATAACCTGGGAACACATCGCCACATTGGGTTGGACATCATTGCCTCATCCACCCTACAGTCAAGACTTGGCACCCTCAGTCCTCCATCTCTTTGGGCCACTTAAAGATTCTATAAGGGGAGCAGACTTTGAAGATGACGGGAGTGTCAGTCATGTAGTGAAAACATGGCTACGCCTGCAGGACAAGAGCTTTTACCAGCAGCAAATACACGCTCTTCCACACCGTTGGGGTACGGCCATAGAACGTGATGGAGACTACGTAGAAAAGTAGGAAATCGATAAGACATGTTGATGTATATTGTCACCAAATTCTGACTCTTAACAATAAACATGTTCCGAGAAAAAAATACGGGGCATTACTTATTGAACGACCATATAATACCATTAACCTCCTTGACTTAACTATCTGCAAGCAAGATGCTAAATATGTCTTCCAAATTTACGGGAAGCGAGCCATCACGGGCAACATGCACCTCCTTCCTCAAAAATATATCTCCCAAAAATTGCCAGCACCTTCAAATGACTTACAAAAAGAATTGCATTTCAAACAAACACTAAAACTAGCCACAGACTACCTCATAACCTAAAAAGCAGCCAAGATAAATTTTCATCCTCTGGCAGTCGTATTATATGTAGTAAAAGAGAAGCTCAGTACATAGGTCAAAGAGGCTGTAATATCCACTCCACATTCAAAGAACACATCAATATCTTCTGATAACGCTCACCACACAAATCTGCAATAGCTCCATGTGTCTCTATGGAACTCTAGAAATCTATATCCACAGAAAGAAACTAGGGGAAAATCTACCCAATGGCAATAATGAAACAGACTTAACGACCATTTTCAAAAGTTTTGACAAAGTACTTAAGTTGTTTGATAGTTTATGATAAATTTCAATGCACAGCAATCTATTTCAGCTCTTACATTCATATCCCGATGAGTTCCACAGCAGTATATATACAGGTATGTATGATCAGTTTTAACCTGCCTATGGTATATATGTACAAACTGTTTTAACCAACCTTGTAAAACAAGAAAGAACTTGAGAAATAAAAATATGTAACATATAAGAAAAATTTTGTTAGCACAACAATTTAAACAATCAAAATCTGGAACTTGAAACATTAGATTGTTAGTTATTTGGCTTTTTGTTCTTTAAATTCATAGTATATTTATACGTAGCAAGAAGTCTAATTCAATAAAAACTCACTAAATGAAATTAATTTTGCTTTTACCATTGATGACTGTCTCTCACCCCTTTTGCAGATGTCCACATTCTGTTACAAGCAATCCATATTTGTTAAATAATAGGAAAACGTATTATGTAGATATAACCATTTAATATAGCTGAATTATGATGTACAGTAAATGGAAAGCCAATCACCTGCAACTGCACCTTTCAATTATCTTTGTACTCAATGTAAGCAAGCATAAGCATATCTCTGACATATAAAACATCTCTGAAGTAGCACTGTAAACCACAGGTGGACCACTGGAGGCCTGTGGGCCAGATCTGGTCTGTGATTGGCGATTGGTTTCAGTCTGCTCTGTGAAATAAATTAATGGGAGAGAAAGAAAGAGAAAGAGAGAGAGAGAGAGAGAGAGAGAGAGTGAAGCACTCATGTCGTGCTCCTCCTGGTACATATTTTTGGTTATTTCGTGTTAAAATTAATAAATAATACTTGTCCACTATGGATGTATTAGAACACTGAAAGTGTTGAAACTTATATTAATTTACAGTGAATTAAATGCAACGATTTGCTTTTAAAGATGTTTATTTTTCCATGGTGACATTTCACGATGTCTGCAATTCCATATTCAGGTTTTGTATCTATTTGTGTTGTGAACAATCTTTCTTCAGTAACGGCCTTGCAGAATTTTTTAATGGAAGTTTTTAAGATAGGTACTGTAAAACGTCCTTCGCAAAAAACAGTGTTCATGGTGTATAAGTAAATGTAAAATCTGAAGATGAGGTGAACATAAAATTATGTACTCTCAAAAACGCGTGTTTTTAGGCATATTTTAATGGCATAGCATGTTGGGAAATGGGTGAAACTCATATCGGCGCGTTACCCCATAAAGTGTCACGGACGCTATAGTTTTTATTTTGTGCGCTAAGAGCGCTAATGTCGCGTCAAGTGATGAGGCGGCCAATGAGCTGAAGCAAATACGTGAATCAGGCCCGCAGGCTACCAATATGTAAACAAATCTACAGTGAAGACCACGTGCAACAAGTGACAGTACGTAGCAATTTTTTCGATTCTCCTTAGCATGGACGAGTAAGTACCCTTTACTCTTACAAATTCGTGTTACCTACCTAGCATTTGGTCCGCTGTTGTGAGAAGACGTCTGTGCTCTTCACTAACACCATGGATGTAACTGCAGAATTCTCCATCTGAAGATGATGGAGTGAACCATCGAAATGCGTAGTTGCAAAATGAGTAAGTGACTGACACAGTACACTGTTTTATTTTACCGCTTAACAGATTATGAACTTAATGTAGTCTTTTCACAAACCTCTGACAAAACTGAACTATTTTTTCGCAATCATTTGGCCCAGTTTCTTTCATGCATCGTTTAAAACAGGGGCTGTGAGTGCTGCTCATCGGCACACTCCGTTCTGTATTCTCTGTTGTCAAGTTGACGGTACTCATTGATGAGCTTTCTGCCACACGACCCAACACTATATTCTCAAATTCTGCTGTGCAAAACAATTCTGACGAGAACCTTCGCCACTTCTCTGTGGCTCCAGCCACCCAATTACTATCGGTGGCGATAAGTTTCTTCAAATCAGAGCACCTGTTATGAAACTTTTCCCTGTGCTTTCATTCACTCTTGCAATCTGCTAAGTTGTAGGTTGTCCTCGAAGAGATAATGTTTCGTTTCCGTGTCTTTGGTATATTACAGGTGCATGCTTTGTTGCTTTGTAAAATATCTGTGGACTTCAAGGTCTGTTCATCATTTCACCAAGAGTCGTGGATTATTGAATACGTCATCTCATACTTTTTCTTTAACTTGTTCACAGAACTGCAACAGTTGTATCCCATGTCTTCGGTGGTAAATTATCATTGGTCCTCTAACAAATCGTATAGCTCCCATTTTATTCGTTTTCCATTCTGGTCTGTCTGTTGCCCGCAGTGCGTTGTGTTGTACAAGTTTATTATTTCTATTGTTCCATAAAAGTCTGCTCCGTAAGTTCCTCACTGTTGGTCTCTTTCTCGGACTGCAAGTAATGGCAGCAACGATTACAAATGAATTCCAGATTCTAGTTCTTCAGTGATAATAATTAGTTGCACTTGAAAAATGTCTCTTTTTACTGGATTAGTATCTTTATGTGATATTTCGTTACCCCTTATCTGCTTTTTCATTTAGTTTCCTGTCACAGTTGCATATGCATTCGTGAATCGTAGCTAGTTTCGGAAGAATCTTCTCATTTTCGAATCATTCCCTCCTTCTTCATCACGTGATTGTAAAATAATTTCAGTGTATTACACGTGTATAATAGTGTTGCTCTGTTCTTGCAGTATACGTCTGTCCTTGGCACAACTGATATCCATACACTACGCCAACTTAATTAATGTATACTATAAGAACAGAAGAGAGCTTTTATATATTACAATAGATCTTTTTTACAATAACATGATAAAGATTCAGGCAGTGGTTCGAAAATGAACAGACTCGTACGAAGGTAGTCACTATTGAGGAATATGTATGCAGCTGTGACAGCAAACTAAATAATAATAAAGTATAGTTGCTGCTCCTTGTGTTGGAATTACACCTTTCTCATTGTCCACTTGTTGGATAATCCCTATAGGCGCAGGTTCTTAATCTATTGGACAGTCATCCATCATAAGTGCTGCATCTCCCAAGGTGTAAATGTTTTCATTGTTGAACGACTGCTGTTAATATGTTATCTTTGTAGCTTTCAATTTGTGTCTACTGACTGTGCAACATTTTTCAAAATGGTTCAAATGGCTCTAAGCACTATGGGACTTAACATCTGAGGTCATCAGTCCCTTAGACGTAGAACTACTTACACATAACTAACCTAAGGACATCACACACATCCATGCACAAGGCAGGATTCAAACCTGCGACCATAGCAGCCGCGTGGTTCCGGACTGAAGCGCCTAGAACCACTCGGCCACATCGGCCGGACAACATTTTTCAAAAAATGCTGCATACTCCACAACAAGCTATTTATACTCTTGAAACTTCTGGCAGATTAAAACTGTGTGCCGGACGAGACTCGAACTCGGGACCTTAGCCTTTCGCGGGCAAGTGCTCTACCATTTTTTTTTTTTTTTAGATCTCTTTTTGTCGTATATCGTTCGTTGGATTTGTTCGGACTGGACGTCCGATGACACCCGTTCAGGTTCTTTGTTGATCCGTTCACTCAGTTTTTTATTGCAGAGGGTAGCTAACCCTCTGACCGAGCACGCTGAGCTACCGTGCCGGCATCCATCTCAGCTGCCCAAACAGGACTCACGGCCCGTCCTCACAGCCTCACCTCTTCCAGTACCTCGTCTCCTACCTTCCAAACTCTACAGAAGCTCTCCTGCAAAGGTTGGAAGGTAGGAGACGAGGTACTGGCAGAAGTGAGGCACACAGTTTTAATCTGCCAGGAAGTTTCATATCAGCGCACACTCCGCTGCAGAGTGAAAATCTCATTCTATTTATATTCTTCTTGTCCAATATCTATATTATCTATCGAGCAGCATCTGGTAAAGAGTAAAGTGTTTGCCATGGGCACTACATAGTTTTCCTCAATTATCACAGGAAATGCATTCAGCTTGTCGGCTGATCTTCAAGTAGGCCTTTATGTAGGTTCCCTTCAGCCTCTAGGGTTCGTGGGGTGTAAGAGCGGTGAAGTGCTGTTTCTTCCATGGTTTGTGGATGATATTGTAGCCTCTCTTGCTGGTTATCTTGTGGTCTGACCCTTTTTAGACCATCTCTTCTCTGCCGCTGGCACAACAGTATGGAGTTGGTTGGTCCGACCTATCACGCTTCTCGCAACGTGGCCATGCACTGTGGTAATAAGGGGGAGGCTGCATACTCTTCATGTTGTTGTTGTTGTTGTTGTGGTCTTCAGTCCTGAGACTGGTTTGATGCAGCTCTCCATGCTACTCTATCCTGTGCAAGCTTCTTCAGCTCCCAGTACTTACTGCAACCTACATCCTTCTGAATCTGCTTAGTGTATTCATCTCTTGGTCTCCCTCTACGATTTTTACCCTCCACGATGCCCTCCAATGCTAAATTTGTGATCCCTTGATGCCTCAGAACATGTCCTACCAACCGATCCCTTCTTCTAGTCAAGTTGTGCCACAAACTCATCTTCTCCCCAATTCTATTCAATACCTCCTCATTAGTTACGTGATCTACCCATCTAATCTTCAGCATTCTTCTGTAGCACCACATTTCAAAAGCTTCTATTCTCTTCTTGTCCAAACTATTTATCGTCCATGTTTCACTTCCATACATGGCTACACTCCATACAAATACTTTCAGAAACGACTTCCTGACACTTAAATCTATACTCGATGTTAACAAATTTCTCTTCTACAGAAACGCTTTCCTTGCCAATGCCAGTCTACATTTTATATCCTCTCTACTTCGACCATCATCAGTTATTTTGCTCCCCAAATTGCAAAACTCCTTTACTACTTCAAGTGTCTCATTTCGTAATCTAATTCCCTCAGCATCACCCGACTTAATTCAGCTACATTCCATGATCCTCGTTTTGCTTTTGTTGATGTTCATCTTATATCCTCCTTTCAAGACACTGTCCATTCCGTTCAACTGCTCTTCCAAGTCCTTTGCTGTCTCTGACAGAATTACAATGTCATCGTCGAACCTCAACATTTTTATTTCTTCTCCGTGGATTTTAATACCTACTCCGAATTTTTCTTTTGTTTCCATTACTGATTGCTCAGTATACAGAATGAATAACATTGGGGACAGGCTACAACCCTGCCTCACTCCCTTCTCAACCGCTGCTTCCCTTTCATGCCACTCGCCTCTTATAACTGCCATCTGGTTTCTGTACAAATTGTAAATAGCCTTTCGCTCCCTATACTTTACCCCTGTCATCTTTAGAATTTGAAAGAGAGTATTCCAATCAACATTGTCGAAAGCTTTCTCTAAGTCTACAAATGCTAGAAACGTAGGTTTGCCTTTCCTTAATCTAGTTTCTAAGATACGTCGTAGGGTCAGTATTGCCTCACATGTTCCAACATTTCTACGGAATCCAAACTGATCTTCCCCGAGGTCGGCTCCTACCAGTTTTTCCATTCGTCTGTAAAGAATTCGCTTTAGTATTTTGCAGCAGTGACTTATTAAACTGATAGTTCGATAATTTTCACATCTGTCAACACCTGCTTTCTTTGGGATTGGAATTATTATATTCTTCTTGAAGTCTGAGGGTATTTCACTGGTCTCATACATCTTGCTCACCAGGTGGTCGAGTTTTGTCAGGACTGGCTCTCCCAAGGCCGTCAGTAGTTCCAATGGAATGTGATCTACTCCCAGGGTCTTGTTTCGACTCAGGTCTTTCAGTGTTCTGTCAAACTCTTCACGCAGTATCGTGTCTCCCATTTCATCTTCATCTACATCCTCTTCAATTTCCAAAATATTGTCCTCAAGTACATCACCCTTGTATAGAGCCTCTATATACCCCTTCCACCTTTCAGCTTTCCCTTCTTTGCTTAGAACTGGGTTTCCATCTGAGCTCTTGATATTCATACAAGTGGCTCTCTTTTCTCCATAGGTCTCTTTAATTTTCCTGTAGGCAGTATCTATCTTACCCCTAGTGAGATAAGCCTCTACATCCATACATTTGTCCTCTAGCCATCCCTGCTTAGCCATTTTGCACTTCCTGTCAATCTCATTTTTGAGACGTTTGTATTCCTTTCTGCCTGCTTCAATTTACTGCGTTTTTATATTTTCTCCTTTCATCAATTGATTTCAATATTTCTTCTGTTACCCAAGGATTTCTACTAGTCCTCGTATTTTTGCCTACTTGATCCTCTGCTGCCTTCACTATTTCATTCCTTAAAGCTACCCATTCTTCTTCTACTGTATTTCTTTCCCGCATTCCTGTCAATTGTTCCCTTATGCTCTCCCTGAAACTCTGTACAACCTCTGGTTTAGTCAGTTTATGCAGGTCCCATCTCCTTAAATTCCCACCTTTTTGCAGCTTCTTCAGTTTTAATTTACAGTTCATAGCCAATAGATTGTGGTCAGAGTCCACATCTGCTCCTGGAAATAACTTACAATTTAAAACCTGGTTCCTAAATCTCTGTCTTACCATTATATAATCTATCTGATACCTTCTAGTATCTCCAGGATTCTTCCATGTGTACAACCTTCTTTTATGATTCTTGAACCAAGTGTTAGCTATGATTAAGTTATGCTCTGTGCAAAATTCTACCAGACGGCTTTCTCTTTCATTTCTCTCCCCCAATCCATATTCACCCACTATGTTTCCTTCTCTCCCTTTTCCTATTCTCGAATTCCAGTCACCCACGACTATTAAATTTTCGTCTCCCTTCACTACCTGAATACTTTCTTTTATCTCATCATATATTTCATCAATTTCTTCATCATCTGCAGACCCAGTTGGCATATAAACTTGTACTACTGTAGAAGGCATGGGCGTCGTGTCTATCTTGGCCACAATAATGCGTTCACTATGCTGTTTGTAGTAGCTTACCCGCACTCCTATTTTTTTTATTGATTATTAAACCTACTCCTGCATTACCCCTATTTGATTGTGTATTTATAACCCTGTATTCACCTGACGAAAAGTCTTGTTCCTCCTGCCACCGAACTTCACTAACTCCCACTATATCTAACTTTAACCTATCCATTTCCCTTTTTAAATTTTCTAACCTACCTGCCCGTTTAAGGGATCTGACATTCCACGCTCCGATCCGTAGAACGCCAGTTTTCTTTCTCCTGATAACGACGTCCTCTTGAGTTGCCCCCGCCCGGAGATCCGAATGGGGGACTATTTTCCCTCCGGAATATTTTACCCAAGAGGACGCCATCATCATTTAACCATACAGTATAGCTGCATGCCCTCGGGAAAAGTTACGGCTGTAGTTTCCCCTTGCTTTCAGCCGTTCGCAGTACCAGAATTGTTCTACCCTTCATAACAGCGACTATCTGCCATGTCATCTGATCGACCACGCCCATCGTACTCTCGAACATCCTTGTTAACATGACGAAACAGGGTGCCGATGACGCCACTTCTCGCATTAGCAGTGTAGCTGTTGCGATTGGTGGGTTCAGCATGGCCGCAGGTGCCATAGTCTGTGATGCTGACGTCCCATCTGGTCTTCTTCTGCGCAGTGGGGGGGGGAGTTCGCCACCTGTTCCATCTCCTCTTTTGCCAGAGAGCCACCCTGCACTTCCAGCACATGCAGGACACACTTCCCGGCGCATCACGATACTAGAATCTTCACAGTTGTGGAGACTTATCCACACTAGGTTCTTCCCTGCTAATCCCACAGTGAAGTCTGTTTTGGCCCCACTATGAGTCGTGGTGCAGAAAGTTGCGGTCATCGTCAGTGACTTGGAAGACGATTGGTGGCAGCCTCGGCTCCTTCTCCTCGGTGGGTTGTTGGTGACAGGAGGAGGGGCCAAGCTGCTCATCTGCAACTGCTGCTAACATGTTGTTGGCATCATCTGTCAAGCCGAAACTCAGTGAGCTGTCACTCCCTGTGCTGTTGCTGGGTTTCGCAGTACGGCCTCTTCAAGTGCTTATACCGTGTGTGGCAATCCCTCCCATCTTCCTTGTCATTGTATGGCCATGTGGTCCATCGATCATGATGTCCTTTTCGTTGATGAATATCGTTAACTCAGTCACAACTGCAGCATTTGATACCACTGTTATCCGAAGTTTCAGTGCAGCCTCTGGCGCTTTGGACCTGGATGCATTGCACACCTCCATCCCTTCATGCTTGTCGTCTGACATTGCTGGAATTGTTGTACTTTGGTATCCAGATGGCGCCGCTGGATGAGCAGGCTCTACTGGACACAGATTTGCCCACCCGCCATTTGACTGAACATCTCTCTGAATTCTGGACATGCCCATGGCATATCATTGTGGCTGACTGACGACAGCTGAGCCGGGCGAGTATGATGGCGAGCTGAGCGAGTGAGCAATTCATTCGGTAGGTTCGCTGAGCTTATTATGTTGTTTCTGCAATCTAAATACTTCACAATGTGTACAAATTTCAGTCTATGTTGCACGCACTGTAGATTGCAACACTACGAGCATTTAGCCGGAATTTGGTCATTTTGTGACAGGACGTGTGTGCTCACACATACTCTTAAAATACTAAAAAGCTGTAATAAATTTTCACTGCACAGTGGAGTGTGCACTGATTTGAAATTTTCTGTCTGTTTGAATGCTCAGTTAGTAGAGAACTTAACCTGCAAAAACCAAATGTACCAAGTTTTACTCCACCAGGAAGTTTCAGTTAAAAATCGTTTAAGGACCAATGGGGCCTGCCACTTGATAGATGAGGATAATGGCTCATGACATCACGCATTCAAGGCCATAGCTTCTGTTCCTGCATGTAGGAAATCCGACAGGTAAAGGTCAAACTGCACTAGACTCCTCATAGCCATACTATTGGTAGCAATTTTGAAGGAAACAATTGATCTCTCAAGAAAATCAGAATAACACTGGCTACGAGCGCTTTGCGGAATAAAAAGATCAATCTGCAGAACAAGCAACTGTCGGCCCCCAGTAAGATTTGTGTGTCTTGATATAGTCAGTTAGTTACATGTTCCACAGGTAATATTAACGATTCTTTTATCTAAATTTGTGAAACGGAAAATGAGAAAACTCTTTCGAATATTTTGGAAAAAGATGTCAGTAAGGAAACTGGACGACAAATATTTAAGTCTTTCTTGTTGCCTTTCTTATAAAAATGTTTCACAATTTGCACATTTTAATCTGTCTGGAAAAATTCTGTATGCACTACATGTCTCAGTAAGGAACTACATATTAAGTTAGAACTACTTTTAAGAATTCTGTTTGAAGTTCCATCAACAGAAAATGAACTATTCGTTTCTTAGAATTTTTATAGTTCTATCAGTTTCAGTAAACGATGTTGAAATTACTTCTAGTTGCTTAAAGTTTTGTGGAATGATATGTTTAATACATTCTATTGCTTCTCCAACTGAATCCTTTTATCCTATTTTTGCTGCTGCATTTAGAAAGTGATTGTTAAAAATACTTGCATTTTGTGTATTACCAACCACAGCACTGTCATTTAGTTTAATTGTTATGGTATCTTGTAAACTAATTAATTTTCCTGTCTCCCGTTTGACAGAGTCCTAAATAGTTCTAATCTTATTATCTGCATTATTAATTTTTATCGGGATGTATATACTTCTCGATATTTTAATGACTTTCTTTAAAATATTACTGTATTTTTGTTGTGTGCAGTTACTATCGGATGTAAAACTTGGACGTTAGCAAAACAGGAGGAAGCTCATTTAGAAGCTGTAGAATGTTGTTGTGGAGGAAAATTACGAGGACTACCTGGACAGACAGAAAAGCGAATGAGATAGTTCTGCAAGAAATATGAGAGAAGAAAGAGCCACTGAAAATGATCGCCCAGTGCAAATCAAACGGACTGGATACTTAATTAGATATGATATAAAACAGCCAGAATGCACGATCATGGGGAATAACACAAGAGGACGACCAAGAACATCCTATTTATGAAGAAAAAGTGCATGTATAGAGTTTTCAAAACTAAGCTTGATGCCTTTGAAACAGAAAGTTTACAATCAGTTTGTATTTCCAGTTCGGAGGTACGACCGTTTGACACGTACTTTTAATACGAAACCCAGTGAAACACTTAGAGCTGCTGAAAGAAAGCTAAATAGTGTGCTGAATTTTACGGTTGTGTACTGGAAGTAATTCGCAAGTAGGAAATGTCGCCCGAGACAGAAGCCTTCACGGAAGGTGAAGTTGTATTTCGCTTGTATAATTCGGTAATTCTTTTACACAAAGGATATAAAAAACTATCAATGGCATCCCAAAATATTGTGCTTTGTGAACTTCACCCAACCGATGATCAAATAACTCTAATGATATGATGAAACAGTCAATCATCGCTAAGGAAAGGAGCTTTTTTTTTAACACCCGAGGCAATACTGACTCAACTACATACCCTAGAAGAAGATAGGTTGAAGACGGCAAACCTAAGTTTACAGCATTTGTAAATTATTAGAGAAAGGTTTTGACAAATAACGTTGACTGGTCTACATTCTTTGAACATCTGAAGGTGGTAGGGGTAAAATACAGGGAAGGAAAGGCTATTTACAACTCTTACAGAAACCATACGGCGTTATCAGAGTAGAGGGATATAAAAGGGAAGTTCAATCTGTAAACTGAGCAAACAGTAAAGGAAACCAAAGAAAAATTTGAAGTGGGGTTTGAAGTTCAGGGAGAAGAAACAAAAACTTTGCGATTTAGCAATGTATTTCCATCAGAGGCAGCAAAGAACAGTTATATGGAAGGGGTAGTGTCTTGAAAGAAGGATATAAGACGAATATCAACAAAAGGAAAACAAGGATAATGGAACCTAGTCGAATTAAATCGGGTTATGCTGAGCGAATTAGATTAGGAAACGAGACACTGGAAGTAGTAAATGAGTTTCGTCATTTGGGCAGCAAGTAACTGATGATGGTTATAAAATGTAGACCGGCAATGGCAAGAAAAACGTTTCTGAAGAGGAGAAATTTGTTGACATCGAATGTAGATTTAAGTGTCAGGAGGTCTTTTCTGAAGGTGTTTGTATGGAGGTAAGCAATGCATGGAAGTGAAACATGGACTTTAAACAGTTTAGACAAGAAGAGAACAGATTTTGAAATGTGGTACTACGGAAGAATGCTGAATGAGTACTGAACAGAACTGGGGACAAAAGAAATTTGTAGCACAATCTGACTATAAGGGGTGGGTTGATAGGACACGTTCTGAGACAGGAAGAGATCACCAATTTAATATTGAAGGCAAAAGTGGAAGGTAAAAATTGTATAGGAGTAAAAGAGAGGAGTACAGCAAGCGGATTCAGAAGAATGTAAGTTGCAGCAGTTATTCGGAGATGAAGAGGCTTTGCACAGGATAGAGTAGCATGAAGAACTGCATCAAACCAGTCATTGGACTGAAGACCACAACAACAGCATTATGACGTGACAGAGGCTCTTTTTTTTGTCTCAGTAAGCTCTCTTGGTGCAGTGTATTCTATCTAGCAGCATAATATCTCTCTCGCCATTCGTTTTTGTTGCTGTATGCTGACGAAATACGGCAGCAGTGACGTGGTAAAAAGTGTGATGACTACAGTTCCTAAGGACACATCAAACACGACAAACACGTCAAAGTTAACAAAGCATAATATGCAAAGAACATGGCCTGCTTTCCACCCAAAAAATGTAACAAAAACTCATACCACGTTCTTAGAAATCTAAAAAGATGCTCTTAAGTAAATAAAGCTAAATACTCAGACGCTGGTACATAGTTGCAGAAACATATCTCACTAATAAAACAAAAACAAAAAAGAAAAGAAACACATCTTGTGTACTGGAGTGGAAGTCGTATGAAAACCATATTTATTTCGTAAACATGGCTAGAAACGAAAACAAGAGCTTCAAAATTCAAAAATTTAGCAATATCGCTTGAGGATTTTAAGAGTGTTTGAAGATGCCGTGTGGCTAGGGCTTCCCGTCGGGTAGGCCGTTCGCCTGGTGCAGGTCTTTCGAGATGACGCCACTTCGGCGACTTGCGTGTCGATGGGAATGAAACGATGATAATAAGGACAACACAACACCCAGTCCCTGAGCGCAGAAAATCTCAGACTCAGCGGGGAATCGAACCCAGGCCGTTACGTATGACATTCCGTCGCGCTGAGCTACCAGGGACGGACGTTAGCAAACGAAAATATTTCTTTGTGAAAGTACTTAGAAAGAGACGCCTTGTTACATGTAAGGGCAAAGGGCAACACATTACAAAAGGTAAGCTGTGTGAATTCTTGTCATGAGAAGCAAACTGCAAAAGAATAAGCAGAAGACTTATCAAAATACTGTCTTTCAGCAGTGGTTTGCAGTGCGAATACATTAAGGCTTCAGAAGGCGATGCTGAACAATGTTTTCTACTGTAAGCAAGATTAACAAACATTCCAGCTGAGAAATATGAACAGTTCAGTATGATAAAGGAAAGGTACTTCGTGGTTATTAAAGACATTTACCGTAAGATACTAGAAGCACTACATCCGTCTGACTTAAGCAATACTACTATATGGAAAGCTTACCTGACAATGTGATTAATTTGACGAACAAACCAGTAATTTCATATCTAAAATTTAGCCTTGAAAATCCATGGAGTTCTCTATGGTCGATGCGGATACTGTTGCAAAACTGAAAACTTGAATAAAAATGTGATGTGGGCCTGAGTGCTGTGTTCTGTTGTATTTTCTAAGTTGCCAAAGATTATCATCTTTGAAGTGTTAAATTCCAGAGGGAAGTGTTTCCGCGGAAGCTATGTGCAGCGGTAGTAAACCTCTCTGAAAATCATACGCATCTTCGTAATGCGCCTGTTACTGAAGTTTTTGGTTAGATCGTGTGTAAAGAAAATGTTATAGACAGATTGTTTTGCATAGCTCTAGCATGTTAATGACGGTAGTATTCGTTCTTAATGCCATTTTACATTGGACGATGAAGAGCTTGACCCGCTATCCGCGGAGTTGTTTGACATCCACTCCTAAGATTTATTCCTGAATTAAAGTTCGTCACGTTGGACCGTCATGCTGAATCTGTAATTGTAGTAACTGAGATCCATAACAGTTAGTGACTGGTTAAATTGCTGTCAAACATTATTCAGGTATTTTCAGTTTCTGCGATGTGGGCCCACCTCGTCTGTTGTGTGTAAATAGAAGTTCAAGAATAATGATGCTATGCCATACCTTTTCCCTTTTTCGTTGTTGTACAACTAAGCTTGTTGATACGTTGTAGCAGCTTGTATGTAAAATATCTGGCTAAAACTGAAGACCAGCAGACATGTGAAAAACAATGGAATGAACAGAAAACGATGGTGGAGGTTGAGATACGTGACGCTTGTATGAAATGAAAATTGTGGTATAGATAATGTCTTTATTTTATGTGGTGATTCACAATATTCGAGAAATGTTTAACGTGTCGGAAATGAGTTTCCAATGAGTGACAGAACGAAAATGGACGTCTATGTCGCAGCTTTTGAAAGCCTCTTTACAAGTAATCCAGTACGTCGTTCTTAATGGACAGACATGGTCAGGAGCTAAAATAGCGTTTGTGTATGTCAAGGAAGTGTGACAGACCGTTACATTTACGGCACATACGTAATAGATTTAGCAGACAACGTATTAAACCGCTGATACTATTAACATAAAAAGAAATTGTGTAGAGGGGTGTCAAGTCCATAGAAATTTTTATGAAATGTAGGAAGACTTCAAATAAGAAACACTTGTTACAAGGACTGCCAATTGGTCATCAATATGAATAAATGATATACACGTACACGCAACAGTTGAAAAGACGTGATATTGTGTGGCTTAACAATTGGTGATCCCTGACTCAAATCAGTCTCAGCCGATACAAGAGTATCTCCCCGGAGTGATTTAAGAAAAACGGATACCAGACTGTAGATTTACTGGTAGGATTCTGAACAATTGGAAATTACCCACTAAGAGACCACTTACAAAACCTTTTCATTCCGTGTTGTTCACGATGTTGGAGTCTCATTAAGTTCGATTAACTGATTAGACGGAAAAATTCAAAAAATAGTAGCTTCACAGAATGTCCTACACCAGGGATCCCCAAACTAATTTGGACAAGTGACCCCTTTTCCAAAATGAACTGTTACCTCAGACCCCATTGGGCAAATTACCTACTTTTAAGATCAACCCCCTTATTCATAATGATCACCTAACTTAAAACAGCTGCTACAGAGTGTTATTTTTCATTCTGTCTTATGTCAATAGAAGAAGACAGAGTGTGAATTAGCAACGCTTTAAGTTAGCAGACTGTTATGAATAAGGGGGCCTATCTTTGGTTTTTTCCTATTGATACAAAATACCTAGGTACTAAGCGTCAAATAGAGAGCAAGTCAAAACGCGCCTGAAAGACGTACGCTCGAACTCATTATCTTGCACAAACTTGTCCACACAGACTTGCCGAGTTTTTCATCTTGTACGAACTTGAGACTTTACATTACTACAACAATGCTATTTCTTACAAAAATATTAATTATTCTTAGTACACGTAACACAACATAAACAATACAGTACCTACCTATCTTGAAAGTTTTAAATAAGAGCTTGTGTTAATTTAGTAGGGATCGATTTTTAGATCTCGTCGACCCCCAAAATCAGTTTTCGTTTATGTCGACCCCTAGGAAACCGAAATCGACCCCAAGGGGTCGATATCGACCACTTTGGGAATCCATGTCCTACACGACATTCCTCTAAGAAGCTCCAGTTATGCCAATGTACATCTACTCTACGATTTTGTTAACGGTGAACAATGCACCTAGTTACCGTTCGTCAACAGCTACTGGGTTGAGGAGTATAGCCATATAAAGCATGTTATTGTGTACAGTGAAACGTTTCGCCGAAGTGCTAAATATGTGATGGTCAACACTGCCAGCACTACTTATGTTCGATCCACTACACGATATTTATTGGGCAGAAGAGGAAAAAATGTGCTAGCGTTTTTAAGAGACATTAAGCTGAAGATCAACAGGGCTGGCAAGACTTTATAGCCCTTGTAGAAACTTCAATATGGCGGCAGAGTTAGAGGAAGACATTTTTATCGATTATTTTAAGAAGGAAAAAAGCATAACAGTTTATCCTTAGAAAGGTGGTAGAAGATCGATTGGGATAGGGCAGAATAGGATAGGAAGTGGGAAGGAAATTGGCTGTGTCCTTTTGTAAGGAAACAAGCTGACTTTTGTGTTAAATGGTGTAGAGAAAGCGTGGAAGACCTACATCCCAGCCGGCCGGTGTGCCCGAGCGGTTCTAGGTGCTGACGACCTGAGATGTTTAGTCTCATAGTGCACGGAGCCATTTGAATCTTTTTTTTTTTTTTTTTTTTTTTTTTTGCTCAAAAGAAGTTTCAACCCATATGAAGGTAAGATATAAATGGCTCTCATGGAAGACTGCTGATTTTGAGATAGATTATTTTCGATACCTCTATACTTTGCTTAGATTTAATAATTACATTTCCAACACTTCCTTAGATACAGTAATTTTATGCAATATCATTCATTTTCAATCCGTTCAACATTAGAAAGATAAACTGTTATGTATGTGGTTAGAACAATCTGGGTTCTGTAGTTCAGAAAGATTCCATTGGTGTAGTACAAAAGCAAGTATCTGGCAGGGTCAATCTGAAGAGGAAATATTTGCTAAATCCAAGGAACAAGAAAGTAGAGGTGAAGGAAGGCACCTGACACCAGAATGCATCAAGGTTCCAACCCCATGGATGTGGGGGAACTGATGATGCCGAGAGGAGGTCAGACTATATGTACAGTAAGAAACTGGAAGAAAACTTTATATATTTCTGCTATACTTCAAAGTTCGTTGGAAAAGACATTTTAATTTCACATATTTCTACTTTTTCATGCAGATTTAAATCTTTAATACCAGTATAACTAATTCTCTGCTTTGGTTTATTCCATTTCATAATCCGATATTTTCTATTTATCTGCTTTGGTATAGTCCATTTCATACTCCAATATTTTCACTATAAAGTTGTTACGTTTTTATTATACATGCTCATTTACACATGTCTTTTGACACACAGACTTATGGAAAAAATCACCAAGTTTACCTATGATCAAACATATTCGTATTATATATAAGGAAGTTCTAGCTTACACCTGGGCAGAAATGTTATAATTCCATCCATAATGGAATGGAATCCTAAGGAGGTGGTGTAACACTTTGCACCAGGTATAGGTCATTTCACTAAGGAACCTGGTTTGTTGTTGTGCACAGAGGCATAGGTAGCTGGGTATCAATTTCTTCAATTGACAACTTTACGCTCTAGTTTAGCGAATAACACTTACTACTGAAATGACAATCTTCTATATACTATCTGAGATATCTTTATTTACATAACATAACGGTCGGCTTATTATCCCTCAGTTGCCAACATTTGTCGACATGCCATGATTACTACCATGTTTGAAAATACACAATAAACCAAAATGATAAATTACCAAGCAATGTAAGTCACATTAGTACTCAGTCTAATCCAATATGGGCCCCAACTCACAAATGAACATCTAAATTACTACATAACACAAGCAGAATGTAAACTGACGAAATATGTAATTCGCAGGGTTACCTTTTACAAAAGTAATCACCTTTTCAAGAATTTATAATCCATCAGGAAGTTTAGGCACAGGAGTATTCAGAGTACATTTACATTTGGTCAAACTTGCTGGACTGACGTTTTATTGAAATATATGTAGTATTTAAATTGAGTCATAATGTAAAACTTTGAAACATAATCTTGTATTCTTGTTAACGCCAAAATTCTATTTAGAATTTTACAACGTTAAATTAATGAACAGCACTCTAAACAATCACATTCTGTAGAAAACTAACTTTAAAATATGTCGTACGAGTTTTCAAAACATCTTCTTACTCAAATTCCCTGTAATATTAACAGCAGAAGCTGAAAAAATATATTCCCATAATTAGCAGCCCCAACAACAATATATATTTTCTACAAGAATGTCGTTAACATTTGACTCATTTATAATGTTGATATTATTCCCTATTAGTCATCTGTGTAAGATCATATTGTAATCGATAAGTCGATACCAGCAATATTTCTATGACGCTGGATGCTTTGATACAGAAAGTCATTGCTCGGTTGTACTAATGAACAGACATGACAGTCAAGTAATTTGTGTGTGAAGTTATTGCCCATCATTATTATGGATTGTGCATTGTATCGTACAACTGTATAGAAGTGAATCTACCAGTGAATAATTGAAGATTTGCAACAAATTTTACGGCCAGTGTTTTCATTTAAAATTTAAAAGAGTACAGAGTGTTTGTAAAGTCGGTACCCGTTTGTAACAATGAATATTTCATAAAGTGTTTTATTTCCACTGAATACATCATTAGAGCGTACAATTTGGTTATCAAGTTACATTTCAACTTATGCAGCGGCATTTTCCACAGAAATATTGAATTTTTTAGGAACATAATTCATAGCTTTTCTTAACTTTCTTCTTCGTTTGCAAACACTTGATGGGTGATTTGTTAAAGAGTGATATCATTTGGTTTTAACCTGTGCACTTGCTAGCTTAACTCATGGGGACAGATGAGGGATACGTGCAGACCATTCTATCGGTCCCCAGCGGCCAATCCATCTGACAAGGAAGTTGTCATCCATTCTCCCACTGGAACTGCAGAATGGGGCGAAACTCATCTTGCTTGAACAGCAGTTCCCTTCCTTTTTCCCATTCTTCAATCACAGGCCACACGTAAGTTCCAAGAATCTCCAGGTATTGTACACTACTCATGGTGTATAGGCCAATGAATCTGCTTGACGTCATCCAAGACCAGACCTTTGATCTCGATTGCAATTTTCAGCTGTTATTTAGATCCAAATTTGACCAATAGCAACAGTTGTGACGGTATCTTCATCAGACCACATGATATTGTGGTACAGATTGGGATAATCGTCTCCCCAAGCAAACATAATCTCGCTAAATTCCACTCTCCTGTCGCAGTCCTCATCGAACACATGTTGCACGTAATGTGGCTTCCGAGATCGAAAAAACAGTAGCTCATTTTTAAAATGGTCATTACCGTGGGCCGACAATCGCTTTTCCCTGGAGGGTTGTCCTGTTGACTTTGAAGGACTCTGTTCAAAGACGTGCTGATCATAATTCACATTGTCCTCCGATTTGGATGTTGATGGTCTTCCAGGTCGACCTGCATCTATCGCACTACCAGTTGTCATCAATTTCTTACGGCAGTTTTTTATCGTCTTAGAGTTAAGCTTTGAATTCCTACCTCGCTGCTGCCTACACCATCTACCTACTTGTACCACCGACTGCCAAACTTCATACCTGATGGCAATCGTAGCTCTGACAAACTGTGAGTACACCAGCCATTTTTTGGTTTTCACTCGATCAGTCTCTGAAATCATAAATGGTAAACCTCATATTAGTCAAAGCTAATACTTGCCAGTAAGAGATAATGCTACTTTCTAGGAGAATCAAAATTAAAAATAGGTATTGATTTTACAACCACTCTTTGTATTGAGCATTTAGTAGATAAAATACACTACTGGCCATTAAAATTGCTACACCACGAAGATGACGTGCTACAGACGCGAAATTTAACCGACAGGAAGAAGATGCTGTGATATGCGTGATTAGCTTTTCAGAGCATTCACACAAGGTTGGCGCCGGTAGCGTGCTGACATGAGGAAAGTTTCCTATCGATTTCTCATACACAAATAGCAGCTGACCGGCGTTGCCAGGTGAAACGTTGTTGTGATGCCTCGTGTAAGGAGGAGAAATGCGTACCATCACGTTTCCGACTTTGATAAAGGTCGGATTGTAGCCTATCGCGATTGCGGTTTATCGTATCGCGACATTGCTGCTCGCGTTGGTCGAGATCCAATGACTGTTAGCAGAATATGGATCGGTGGGTTCAGGAGGGTAATACGGAACGCCGTGCTGGATCCCAACGGCCTCGTATCACTAGCAGTCGAGATGGCAGCCATCTTATCCGCATGACTGTAACGGATCATGCAGCCACGTCTCGATCCCTGAGTCAACACATGGGGACGTTTGCAAGGCAACAACCATCTGCACGAACAGTTCGACAACGTTTGCAGCAGAATGGACTATCAGCTCGGATACCATGGCTGCGGTTACCCTTGACGCTGCATCACATACAGGAGCGCCTGCGATGGTGTACTCAGCGATGAACCTGGGTGCACGAATGGCAAAACGTCATTTTTTCGGATGAATCCATGTTCTGTTTATAGCATCATGATGGTCGCATCTGTGTTTTGCGACATCGCGGTGGACGCACATTGGAAGCGTGTATTCGTCATCGCCATACTGGCGTATCACTCGGCGCGGTGGTATGGAGTGCCATTGGTTACACGTCTCGGTCACCTCTTGTTCGCATTGAAGGCACTTTGAACAGTGGACGTTACATTTCAGATGTGTTACGACCCGTGGCTCTACCCTTCATTCGATCCCTGCGAAACCCTACATTTCAGCAGGATATTGCACGACTGCATGTTGCAGGTCCTGTACGGGCCTTTCTGGATACAGAAAGCTCTCTCACCAATTGTAAACGTCTGGTCAATGGTGGCCTAGCAAGTGTCTCGTCACAATACGCCAGTCACTACTCTGGATAAACTGTGGCATCGTGTTGAAGCTGCATGGGCAGCTGTACATGTACACGCCATCCAAGCTCTGCTTGACTCAATGCCCAGGCGTTTCAAGGCCGTTATTACGGCCAGAGGTGGTTGTTCTGGGTACTGATTTCTCAGGATCTATGCACCCAAATTGCGTGAAAATGTTATCACATGTCAGTTCTAGTATAATATATTTGTCCAATGAAACCCGTTTCTCATGTGCTTTTCTTCTTGGTGTAGCAATTTTAATGGCCAGTAGTGTAAGTTTCGGCCGGCGTAGCTGTTTCGTATGAACAAAAATTTAACTTTTATTTCACGTAAAACCCCAGAAATGTTATTCGATTAAGCGTCATCCGTATCATATCCCATTACAAGAGGAATATCTCAGTTCATTGACTCACCAATCTCAAGATTTTCTTCTGTATTCGTGTTTGGAAAAGAAAATCATAACGTTGGATATTTTGAAAAGTCCACGCGCCATCTTGAAGGTGCGTAGTTCGCCTTGGTGATATGCTACCAACAAACAGCAAAAGTATGAATTGTGGAATAAGATACGCGTTCAGCACAGCACAAGTGAGATGAACATCAGACATATTCAATACAATGCCTACATTTTAAAGTAAGACTATTAGGTCAAGAGAAGCTTCATTTGAAAGAGTTGCATTTTCACATTCTAAAATACTTTTGCATTTCCTTCTATGCCTTACGACTTATTTTAAAAATTGTCTGTTTGTGATAGCGGCGAAAACTCGGAATAGCGTCAAGTAGTGAACACATTGGACTTAAGATGGGGAAAGTTTCAGAAGAATTGAGAAGTTTTCAAAATAAGTGCACTATAAGGTATTGTTTTGTGGAGTTTAAAACAAAACACATATGCTTGACATGCAATCAATTTATCTCGTTCTCAAAAGAGTATATAACATCAAACAGCATTAGGACAGTAAACATCGGCAAGACCTGGTAAACAACTTAACAGGATAACTATCCACTCAGCAATACATATTTGCATGACTGAATTCAGCTAGTTATGCAGTAGCTATGATAATGGTGAAAAAAAAAGTTGAAGCCATATGAAGCTCTTATTTCAATAGTGGTACAAGTCCATTACCTCCACTTTTCTGTCTATAATGCTTCTGACATTAATGGTCCAAACAAACAGAAAGAAAGGTTCATTTCTAGCAAGAAGCCATACGCTTGAATATTTCTGGTATCTCAACTGCAGATTTTTCAGCGCTCATTTAACTTTAGGACTCTGTATCTCAGAATGAACAAAAGTGGACTTGTATCACTATTGAAATAAGCCCTTCATATTCAGATGGTGAAATGGTCAAGGAGTGCTTGGAGAGCATCGTTGAAATTATGTGCCAAGGAAACAAAAAGGATTTCTCAAAAATAAGCGTGTCTCGTCAGATTATTACTAGACCTGTGGACGACACTGGAAAACAAATTCATAATTTAAAAAATTGTGCACCTGAGTTCATATTTTATTCTGTAACATAGGCTGAAAGCACAGGTATAGCGGATACCGCCCAAGGAGCGTTTTACATCAGGGGTGTTGATGCCCATTTTAATAAAGCAGAAAAATTAGAAGCATTGTATCCACTTCAGGATGGGACGAAGTCACGAGATGTGTTGGAAGCTATTACATCGACATTAAGTCGCTTTTCGTTAAAACTTAACAACCTATTGGGGCTGACAGTGGATGGTGCTCCAGTAGTGCTTGGGAAACCAAAAGGTTGAGTTCAGTTGATTGAAAATGAGGCCCGCAAAGTTGGCAACACGTTGAAACTAAATTTTCATTGCATTACCCATCAAGAGAATGTATGTGCCAAGTACCTCAAAATGAACCATGTCGTGAAGGTAGTTGACAAAACAGCAAACTTTGTTAAGTCGAAAGGATTGGATCATCGTCAGTTACAATTTCTCACGTCTTTGGATTCACAGCGTGATAACGTTGTATTTATTGCAGAAGTAAAATGGCTGATCCGTGCCAAAATGTTGAAAAGAACGTTTCATGTCGAGAAAGAAATACAATAAATCTTTGAAGCAAGTATACCGGGGTTTGAAGATAATGAATGGCTTGCCGACTTTGCGTTTTTGATCGACATAACAACCCACGTAAGTGACGTTAATACTCGATTACAAGGCAAAGATCAACTGATTAATGTCGTGTACGATCTTATTTAAAAATTCGAGATGAAACTTGGGCTGTTGGAACAACAGCTTGACTCATGCCACGGTGCCAAAGCAATCGGACGTCCCACAGGCGGCGCAATTAAATGCTCTTCTTTGATATATGACTTGAAATTCTAATTCGGAAACCGATTTTAATGTCTGCATTTGATACACCAATCTCCGCAGAAGTGGGTTCACTACCAGGACATTTGCAAATGAAATACTGCGAAAGTGAGGCACGGTTAGAGGAGAAATTTAGTCAGATTTGTCTGGAAGAGTCCTATAAAACGTATTTGGACAAGAAGAAATATCCCACTTTTTACAAACATGATTTATTCCTGATTTCAATATTTGGCAATACTTACATGGATGAACAGCTTGTTAGTCGGATGAATCACATTAGATCACAAATGAGAACAGAAATTCTAGAATGAAACAGGTGACGAAGTATTTGCGACGTACAGCTGCGAAGACAGTTCGTGAGTCATGCTTGAGCAGCTCAATTGGTAGAGCATTTGGCCCGCGAAAGGCAAAGGTACCGAGTTGGTGTCCGGGACACGGTTTTAATCTGTAACGAAGTTTCGACAACATGAATTACTGATGTTCATCTGGAAAATTCTTCGTTTTCAGCAAAAAATTCAATCGGAAACAACACAGACTCATTTAGACGAGTCAAACAATGGCAGACTTTTCACTAACATTATGGTAACCGGTTTTCGGCTCACAAGGTCATTTTCAGAAATGTCTGAAGATGGTCTTGTAAACCGAAAACCGGTTAATGCAATAAAAGTAATACTGTTGTTGTATGTATGTCGTATGTCAACTGGGGACCTAGAAACGACGGGGAGGCTCCGTCCCCGCCGCAGCCGCAGTGGTCCACAACCCCACGACGACTACCGCAGTCCAGTTCACCCCTCCGCCGCCCCACACCGAACCCAGGGTTATTGTGCGTTTCGGCCCCCGGTAGACTACCGCAGAGAACGTCTCACACCAGACGAGTGTAACCCCTATGTTTGCGTGGTAGAGTAATGGTGGTGTACGTGTACGCGGAGAACTTGTTTGCGCAGCAATCGCCGACATAGTGTAGCTGAGGCGGAATAAGGGGAACCAGCCCGCATTCGCCAAGGCAGATGGAAAGCCGCCTAAAAACTATCCACAGACAGGCCGACCCACCGGACCCCGACACAAGTCCGCCGGGCGGATTCGTGCCGGGGACCAGGCGCTCCTTCCAGCTCCGGAAAAAAAGTAATACTGTAGAAGAAAAGCAAACTAGTGCTTTTCATTTATTCTAACGTCGTTCTACCAATCGCGGACGGACGATTCAATTAACTTGGTTACACTAACATTCTATTTTATTAAAGTATCTAACAAATATGTTTTTTCCTCAGACCGTTTCTTCAAAAGGTAAATTAAAATTTCTAGCTTGTTTTGCTTAACAAAATAAAATTTGGAAACACCGCCTTCGGGGAAAACCCCTGTCCAAAATTTGGTCCGCCTGCTGAAAAGGTTGGTCACCCCCACTCTAGATGATCTTTGTCCGTAGAGTATGTCAGCGCACGAAAATATAGTTCAGTGTTAGCATCATAAGTATTTCATCCTTACATAATTGAAGATGCTGCCAGGGTCTTAATAGTACAGCTGCATGTAGTCCAAAACTCGCAAAGACGTTATGAGAAGGACCTGGTGACTTGAAAAAAATCTTTTTTCCGACCTCATTAGTGAAGAGTTACGAACAAAATTAGTGCAGATGGTGAAATATTGTGCAAAATATAAGTTACTATTGTGCTGGGTGGACGAACAAGTCTCTGCTATCGACGAGGGAGTGCTGAAAAATAATGTGAAAATTCGTGAAGCGTTTTCAACAAAACAAACGTTATTAACGTTCTACATTTTTATTCTTCGTGTCTACACATTTGCAGCCCTCTGACGCTAGAGGGCTCCGAATTGTAGCGTGTAACATGGCGGTGTACGCGTAACGTAACTATGTCGGTGCGCGAATAACAGCGTACTGTTCAAACGGTTCAAATGGCTCTGAGCACTATGGGACTTAACATCTGAGGTCACCAGTCCCCTAGAACTTAGAACTACTTAAACCCAACTAACCTAAGGACATCACACACATCCAAGCCCGAGGCAGGATTCGAACCTGCGACCGTAGCAGTCGCGCGGTTCCGGACTGAGCGCCTAGAACCGCGAGACCACCGCTGCCGGCCAGCGTACTGTAATCAAATTTCGAATTGGAAGAGTTGGAAGGTATGTCCGCTTAGCAATGCCTTCCACTGCGTTGACTTGCAACCGTGGTTGCTACCATACTTTGTATGTGTTCAATTGATGCTCCACTTTGCCATAGTTTTCTGGGAGTAGTGTGCAATAAGAATTTTGAGTGAAGCTGACAACATCTTCCAGAACTCACTTCGGGGATGCTCTTACCTACGAGGGTATGATACGTAATGACTCCGAATCTTTCATTCTGTTCTCGAGATCGGTTGAGGCATTACATGCCACGCATATTAGTCGATCGACTTTCCCGCTTAGCTGGCGCAAGTTGGAACCTCTGCCGCTAGGTGTCTCCGAATTGTATCGTGTAACATAGTGGTGTGTATCGTAAATGTGTCGGTGTTCTACAAGGCCCTCAGTAATCTGAAAGCACGTAATTCGAGCACACGGAGCGCCCTACCCTTCAGACATCACTCGGTTGTTGCGACATCAGCAACAATCCGACGCCTTGTGTTCACCGTCACCGACCATCCTCCAGACAGTCCAGACTTGGCCCAATGTGATTTCCATCTTTTTTTTAAAAAGAACACATCGCCATTTGACTGTCTTATTGTTTATTTAAGTACAACTCAGTTTTCGGGCCTTTATGCCATTTCCAAGTAGTTGCTAAAATCAAAAATTGCATACAGTAAGACCACTTAAAATTTCAAAAGATGTAAAATGCCTTAAACAATGAACGTAAATTGCTGTATAATTACGAAAAATATGTACTTACATTTTATATCTTTAACATATATTGCAGGATACTTAAGATGTTATCAAGCTCAAACTTGGCCATAAATCGAGAAAACATTGGCTCCCCAAGAAATGCCAGACGTAAAATCACCATACTGTAACAGATCAGTTAATAGCCGTGGAAGCACGTCATATTTAGTAAAAACAGGCTTACGTTGGTAAATAAAAGATGAACACACGTCCTTAAAACGTAATGACAGTCAAATCAAAGAGTATGACTAATAGAAGAAGTCAATAATAAAATGAGAAAGTGTCATAGATATATGACTGTTAATGTTAAATATCTTCAGACTACATATAATTATCTTCGGGGTGGCACTATACACCATAATCTTTGCAATGAACATGTATACATCAGATCGTCAACAAGTGTAAGTGAACCTACATTAAGTTTGATGGGAAACTAAAGTGTACAAGGAACAAAACGAAATAAAATTCAAAGACAGTGAAGCATACTTAAGAATATAGTAAGTGCCATTAGTGATACAAAATGCGAAAGTTAACAATAGGAGTTAAAAACGTGGGGGGGGGGGGGGGAGGGGGGGAGTAAATGGATGCTGGCTGAAGAGGAATGGGAGAGATAAGGGAATATCCATTGTTAAGCCAAGACTTTTAAAATTAAGACAGTTAACAGTGTAATTAAGAGAGAGATGGGTTTGGAATCAAATACAGGCGGGGTGGGAGGGGGGGGGGCGCAGCGTCGGTTGGGTTGTTTGGGGCGGAGACCAGACAGCGAGGTCATCGGTCTCATCGGATTAGGGAAGGACGGGGAAGGAAGTCGACCGTGTCCTTTCAAAGGAACCATTCCGGCATTTGCCTGGAGTGATTTAGGGAAATCACGGAAAACCTAAATCAGGATGGCCGGACGCGGGACTGAACCATCATCCTCCCGAATGCGAGTCCAGTGTGTTAGCCACACGAAGCAATGTTTACCAGAATTGGCATCATCAGTCCGCATAATCGTCATCTGTGGGGTACAGACACTCCTAGGGAAATGGTTGAGACGTCTCATCGGCATCGGTTGAGCATCACTGTGTGAGCAGGGATTCTTGGCGACCACATAGTTGGACCTGGACTTCCTGCGTAGTTCTCTGCGTGGGCTGCTTGAGAATGGGCCTTTCGCAATAAGACAGGTTATGTGGTTTCTGCACCACGGAGCACCATCCCACTTCCGCATTACAGTTCGTCGACTTCTCAACAACATTTTCCCAGGACGTTAGATAATACGCGGAGGCCCTGTAACAGGGTCTGCTAGATCACCGGACTTAGACCTACAGATTTTTACCTCTGGGTGCACCTGCAAAGCGATGTTAATGTTGAACCAGTTCCTGATGTGCAGACCCTTCAACAGCAAGTTCACGACGCCTGTGACTCTATTCGGAGAGGCCGGAACTTGCGATAGAGTGCGGTAATCCGTGGTGCGAGTATGAACGCGTGTATTGCATCCCATGGACGCCACTTTGAACATCTGTTGTGACGTGGATGCGATGCACCTCTGTACTGCGTTCTGGGACGATTTGTTGTCGTTGCATGTACACCGTCCATTTCCGGACACATTTTCATAGGACGTTTTTTCCTCTATTTCGAGCCAGGAATCCGTACCAGCAGTTTGTCAGCTTTATTAGCGTTCACCCTGCATATTAATCCTATATGTAGTAGTCCCGTAAGGATACCGAGGAGAAGATAGACTACTCATACAGTAATTGTTAGCCGCGTGGTCCATGACGCCTTGCCACGGTTAAAAAAAATGGTTCAAATGGCTCTGAGTACTATGGGACTCAACTGCTGCGGTTATCAGTCCCCTAGAACTTAGAACTACTTAAACCTAACTAACCTAAGGACATCACACACATCCATGCCCGAGGCAGGATTCGAACCTGCGACCGTAGCAGTCGCACGGTTCCGGACTGCGCGCCTAGAACCGCGAGACCACCGCGGCCGGCTGCCACGGTTCGCGCGGCTTCCCCCCGTCGGAGGTTCGAGTCCTCCCTCGAGCATGGTTGTGTGTGTTGTCCTTGGCGTAAGTTAGTTTAAGTCAGATTAAGTAATGTGTAAACCTAGGGACCGATGACCTCAGCAGTTTGGTCCCATAGTCCTTACCACAAATTTCCAATTTTTTCCAGTAATTGTTTCAGCATGCAGCGGAGCATTTAGATTTTAGACAGTAATTCTTCTTGTGCCCGTTCCGTGAATGAAAGGGGTGGGGGGACCATAAAGCAGTGTTTCCTATACCATTTCATGCAAATGCTACGATGTAGGTTTTGGCAAAGTTATAGCCTCCTCCTTCACCAATTCTAGCTGTCACGTTCACGATTGGGCACGTGATTCTAACCTTCCTTTTTGTGCACAATGAAGTCAATTGCGTCGATTCTCTTCCTGGCGGAATTATTGTTGGAATGGTAGGTTGTTTTTCAGTGAAACGCATTTTGAAAACAAGATAATTTCTTGTTTTACAAAACCAGCAGTCTCACTGCTTCTTTTCGGTTGTATTGTATTGTATGTTAACGGGGGGCCTAGAAACGACGGAGAGGCTCCGTCCCGGCCGCAGCCGCAGTGGTCCACAACCCCACGACGACTACCGCAGTCCACTTCACCCCTCTGCCGCCCCACACCGAACCACTCTTGTAGGGTTATTGTGCGGTTCGGCCCCCGTGGACCGCCCCCCCCCCCCCCCCCATCACGGAACGTCTCACACCAGACCAGAGTAACCCATATGTTTGCGTGGTAGAGTAATGGTGGTGTACGCGGCGTACGTGGAGAGCTTGTTTGCGCATCAATTGCCGACATAGTGCAACTGAGGCGGAATAAGGGGAAACACCCCGCATTCGCCGAGGCAGATGGAAAACCACCTAAAAACCATCCACAGACTGGCCGGCTCACTGGACCTCGACACAAGTCCGCCGGGCGGATTCGTGCCGGGGACCAGGCTCTCCTTTCCGCTCCAGAAAGCCATGCGTTAGGCCGATCGGCTAACCGGGCGGGCTTCTTTTCGGTTACAAACTTCAGTTCTGTTATCTGCTTTTCAACTTTACACGTTTATTTTAGTTCTGTTAACTTCGAGTCTTTCCTCGCTACATTACTGCGTACCTTTCCCTCCGTATCATAAGCACCTCTTAATCGGTGGGAATCTGACCAGACCGATTCTAACCAGGCCGTGTGAAGTGTTCCAGGATTTCCATATACCGCTCGAGGTAGATATTAGTATAACTCGTTTACAACGCTGTGGCTATTGATTTCTTAGCATTAGCCTTGAGAAAACTGAGCCAGTGTTGCATCTGTCAAAGTAGTGAACCAATGTCACAGTAGGGATACGCGCAGTTTAGTTCTATATTGATAAATGACGGTCTAGATTCTAGATTTTCCGCGGCGCACTTCATAAGTGTGAAGTAAAAAGAAAAAGACAATTAAAACGTTAGATCGACAGACTCCAATTTGAGATTACGGATGGAGTGCTGGCACTTGGGGACTTCCCTCAAGAGTCTCATGTGTGACGTCACACGATTTCTTGCGGTTTTCTTTGGCGTCGTCTTGTTTGCTCTCCTATTCGCAAGTTTTTATGGCGTCAAACAAAGCATGCCTTTAAAGATTCTTATTTGGAGAAGTTTCTTACCGGGAAAAACTGCGTCTTAGATCATCCTCACATCCAGCATAGCAATACCACGCGCCGGTTTCTAGAATTTGCGTTTTCAGAAACAGGCACACGCTAGCGCAAGATTTTCTGCTTATTTTGACAATCATAAATGAAGAGCACAAGTGTTGCCTCATAAAGCCCGCGGAACTTCAAGCCTTCCCGATACGAGGGTTAGCTGAAAATTAACGCCTCCGAATTTTTTATGTGGCAATTCCTAAAGCTATTTAAATTAAACAAAAAGTATTAATATTTTACATCTGTATTGTTCACATCCACATATTTATTTCTCAACATAGAGACCCTGGCGACGAACACATTCCTCCCAACGAAAGAACAGTTTGTTGATACCGTCAGTGTTGAAAGTTTGACATTGTTGACGGACCACAACCTCACCAATGCTTGCACCGCTTCATCACTGTCAAAGTGAAGTCCTCGAAGGTATTCGTCAAGTTTTGGAAACAGTTGAAACTCGGATGGGGCCAAGCCGGGACTGTATCGAGGACGATCGATGACGGTGAACCCAAGACGACGGACTGTTTATTGCAGATGCAGCGCTCATGCGTGGACTGGGGCTACACCACGAAGATGACGTCCTACAGACGCGAAATTTAACCGACAGGAAGAAGATGCTGTGATATGCAAATGATTAGCTTTTCAGAGCATTCACACAAGGCTGGGGCCGGTGGCTACACCTACAACGTGCTGACATGAGGTAAGTTTCCAAGTGATTTCTCATACACAAAGAGCAGTTGACCGGCGTTGCCTGGTGAAACGTTGTTGTGATGCTTCGTGTAAGGAGGAGAAATGCGTACCATCACGTTTCTGGTTTTGATAAAAGTCGAATTGTAGCCAATCGCGATTGCGGTTCATCGTATTGCGACATTGCTGCTCACGTTGGTCGAGATCAATGACTGTTGGCAGAACATGGAATCGGTGGGTTCAGGAGGGTAATACGGAACGCCGTGCTGGATCCCAACGGCCTCGTATCACTAGCAGTTGAGATAACAGGCATCTTATCCGCATGGCTGTAACGGATCGTGCAGCCACGTCTCGATCCCTGAGTCAACACATGGGGACGTTTGCAAGACTACAACCATCTACACGAACAGTTCGACTACGTTTGCAGCAGCATGGACTATCAGCTCGGAGACCATGGCTGCGGTTACCCTTGACGCTGCATCACAGACAGGAGCGCCTGCGATGGTGTACTCAACGACGAACCTGGGTGCACGAATGGCAAAATGTCATTTTTCGGGATGAATCCAGGTTCTGTTTACAGCATCATGATGGTCGCATCCGTGTTTGGCGACATCGCGGTGAACGCACATTGGAAGCGTGTATTCGTCATCGCCATACTGGCGCATCGCCCAGCGTGATGGTATGGGGTGCCATTGGTTACTCGATCGGTCACCTCTTGTTCGCATTGACGGCACTTTGAACAGTGGACGTTACATTTCAGATGTGTTACGACCCGTGGCTCTACCCTTCATTCGATCCTTGCGAAACCCTACATTTCAGCAGGGTAATGCACGACCGCATGTTGCAGGTCCTGTACGGGCCTTTCTGGATACAAAAAAAGTTCGACTGCTGTCCTGACCAGCACATTCTCCAGATCTCTCAGCAATTGGAAACGTCTAGTCAATGGTGGCCGAGCTACTGGCTCATCACAATACGCCAGTCATTACTCTTGATGAACTATGGTATCGTGTTGAAGCTGCATGGGCAGCTGTACCTGTACACGCCATCCTAGCTCTGACTCAATGCCCAGGCGTATCAAGGCCGTTATTACGGCCAGAGGTGGTTGTTTTGGGTGCTGATTTCTCAGGATCTATGCACCCAAATTGCATGAAAATGTAATCAAAAAATGGTTCAAATGGCTCTGAGCAATATGGGACTTAACATCTGTGGTCATCTGTCCCCTAGATGTTAGAACTACTTAAACCTAACTAACCTAAGGACATCACACACATACATGCCCGAGGCAGGATTTGAACCTGCGACCGTAGCTGTCACGCGGTTCCGGACTGAGCGCCTAGAACCGCTAGACCACCGCATGGCAGTTTTAGTAAAATATATTTGTCCAATGAATACCCGTTTATCATCTGCATTTCTTCTTGGTGTAGCTATTTTAATCGCCAGTAGTGTAGAATTTGTCATATTAATACTGTCTGTAGAGTTTCTTCCATCTCGAATATTTCCGAAAACAATTACAATACAGTCACTTCATCTCGAGAATTTTACCACTTAATTATTTTGTCTTAATTGTTCAAACTTTCTTTCGGCTATTGCATGGTATTTATTTATCTTTGAAGTTTCGTTATCAACTGTTACATATGAAGAGTAGTAACATGTTGTTGTTGCTCTGGTCTGATGACAAGTTTTATGCTGCTCTCTATGTTATTCCATCCTGTGCAAGCCTGTCCATCTAGGTATAACTACCGCAACTCACATCCGTCTGAACCTTCTTACCGGGCCCTCTCTACAATTTTCACTGCCCCTCTGCTCACACTGCCTTCCATTACCAAACTGACAATTATTTCATACCTCAGAATGTGACCTATCAACTGGTCCCTTCTTTTAGTCAAGTTGTGACATACATTTCTTTCTCCTCCAGTTCAATTCATTACCTCCTGATTCTGTTATTCGATATATTCATCTAATTTTCGGCGTTCTTCTGCAGCATCACATTTTCTGTTCCCTTCTTGTCTGAACTGCTTATCCACCATGTTTCACTTCCCTCCGAGACTACACTACAGACAAATACCTTCAGAAAATGCTTCCTAACGTTTTAGTTTGTATTACACATTAACAAATTCCACTTTTTTCAGAAATTCTTTCCTTTCTATTGCCAGTCTGTAATTTATATCCCCTCTACATCGGCCATCGTCAGATTTTTGGCCGCCCAAATGGAAACACTCATCTGCTACTATTAGTATCTCATTCTAATTCCCTGTGCATCGCCTGATTTAATTTGACTTCATTCTATTACCCTTGTTCTACTTATATTAATGTTCATCTTATAATCTGTTTTCAACACAGTATCCATTGCGTTGAATTGCTCTTCGAACTCCATAGTCACCACTGACAGAATTACAGTGCCATCGACAAACCGCAACGTTTTTATTTTATTCTCTGAACTTTGATTCTTTCTCCAAATTTCTCCTCAGTTTCCTTCACAGCTTATTCAGTGTACAGTTTCAATAACATTTGGCATAAGATACAACTGTCCCACTTCTTTCTCAACCACGCTTTCCCTTTCATGTCCTGCGACTCTTATAACTGCAGTCTGGCTTCTATACAAGTTGTAAATAACTTTTCGGTCCCTGTCTGCTACCTTGAAGATTTCAAATCGAGAAAGCAATAGACACAGGCTACCAAGTATATGCCGTGTTCCTTGAATTCCAGAAGACGTTCGGTAGTGTTCCGCACTGCCACCTAATGAACAAAATAGAAGCATACGAAATATCAGGCCATCTGGATTGAAGAGTTCCTAGATAACAGAACGCAGCATGTCATTCTCAATGGAGAGAAGTCTTCCGAAGTAAGAGTGATTTCAGGTGTGCCGCAGGGGAGTGTCGTAGGACCGTCGCTATTCACAATATGTATATAAATGACCTTGTGGATAACATCGGAAGTTCACTGAGGCTTTTTGCGGATGATGCTGTAGTATATCGAGAGGTTGTAACAATGGAAAATTGTATTGAAATGCAGGAGGATCTGCAACGAATTGACGCATGGTGCAGGGAATGGCAATTGAATCTCAATGTGGACAAGTGAAATGTGCTACGAATACATAGAAAGAAAGTTCCTTTATCATTTAGCTACAATATAGCAGGTCAGCAACTGCAAGCAGTTAATTCCATAAATTATCTGGGAGTAGACATTAGGAGTGATTTAAAATGGAATGACAATATAAAATTAATCGTCGGTAAAGCAGATGACCGACTGAGATTCATTGGAAGAATCCTAAGGAAATGCAGTCCGAAAACAAAGGAAGTAAGTTACAGTACACTTGTTCACCCAGTGCTTGAATACTGCTCACCGGTGTGGGATCCGTACCAGGTAGGGTTGATAGAAGAGACAGAGAAGATCCAACGGAGAGCGGCGCGCTTCGTTACACGCTCATTTAGTAATCGCGACGCTGATTTAGTAATCGCGAAAGTGTTACGGAGATGACAGATAAAGTCCAGTGGAAGACTCTGCAAGAGAGACGCTCAGTAGCTCGGTACGGGCTTTTGTTGAAGTTTCGAGAACATACCTCCACCGAGGAGTCAAGCAGTATATTGCTGCCTTCTACGTATATCTCGCGAAGAGACCATGAGGATAAAGTCAGAGAGATTGGAGCCCACACAGAGGCATACCGACAATCTTTCTTTCCACGAATACTACGAGACTGGAATAGAAGGGTGAACAGACAGAGGTACTCAAGGTACCCTCCGCCACACACCATCAGGTGGCTTGCGGAGTATGGATGTAGATGTAGATGTACATCTTTGCACGCTCCTACGGAAGCACCCTGGATATAAATAACCTAGCAGATAACGTGGGAAGTTCGATGAGACTTTTCGCGGATGATGCTGTTGTATGTAGTGAAGACGCGGCGCTAGAAAATTGTAGCGAAATACACGAAGACCTGCAAACTATCGACGCTTGGTGTAGGGAGTGGAAACTGACCCTCAACAGAAACAAATATAATGCATTGCAAGTACATAGGAAGATCCATTATTCTACGATGATACGAGACCAGAGGAGTCAGTGGAAGTAGTTACTTACACAAAATACCAGGGAGTGTGCTCACGAGACGATCTGAAGTGGAATGGCCAACTAAAATTATTCGCAGATAAGGCAGATGCCAGACTGGAAGAATCCCCAGGAAATGTAATCCACCCACGCAGGAGGTGGATTACAAAAGACTCGTTCGACCAGTTCTTGAATATTGCTCACCAGTCTGATTGGGATCCAAAATGGTTCAAATGGCTCTGAGCACTTTGGGACTTAACATCTGAGGTAATCAGTCCCCTAGACTTAGAACTACTTAAACCTAACTAACCTAAGGACACCACACACATCCATGCCCGAGGCAGGATTCGAACCTGCGACCGTAGCAGCAGCGCGGTTCCGGACTGAAGCGCCTAGAACCGCTATTTTTTTTTTAAATCTCATTTTGTTCGTTATAGTTCGTTGCAATTGTTCGTGGCGGACGTCCCCTGACGCCCATTGAAGTTCGTTATTGATCCATTTACTCAGTTTTTTTTATTACAGAGGGCAGCTAACCCTCTGACCGAACACGCTAAGCTACCGTGCCGGCAGAACAGCTCGGCCACAACGGCCGGCTGGCTGGGATCCGTACCGGATAGGACTGATAGCGGAAACAGAGAACAGCAGCATGTTTACTTAGCACGCAAGTTTCACCGAGATGATCAACCAACTCCGGAGGCAGACGTTGTTAAGACCGACCTTCTGCATGACGGGGTGGGTTGCTATTAAAGTTCCGAGAGCGCACTTTCCTAGACGAGCGAACAAAGTACTGCTTCCTCTTAGATACGCATCGCTAAAAGACCATGAAGATAAAATCAGAGAGATTAGAGCCCACTCGGAGATGCACCAGCAATCGTTCTTGCCGTGAACCATTCTCGACTAGAACAAGAAAAGGAGGAAGTGAGAGTGGTACAGAAAGTACCCTCCGCCACGCACCGGAGTTCAGAGGTAGATGTTTTGCATAGCTACCGGCTGAGCAGAAATACTGCAAATGATCTTTAGATGGTGGCAAGCGATAGGAATCGAATGTTTCCTTCGCGTTTGCCCTGTTGCGTCGGCGCTGCATAATGAGCGGCGCACAAACCGCAGCGATCCAGTTTTCCCCGCTGTCGAGATAACGAGACCCCTTCTGCCCCTCTCTCTCTCTCTCTCTCTCTCTCTCTCTCTCTCTCTCTCTCCCTCTCCACGCCGGCCAGCTGGCTGGTTACGGCGAGGTCGCGCTCTGCTTGACCAACCGACAGCCTCTGCGTCCTTTGTTGTAGCGGCTGCCAGATCGAAGATCGACACGCTGCGGGCCTGTGACTACAGCGTGCGCGGTCCACGCGCTTCGCCGTGGCTCTGCTCCACCGACCCCCACCACTGTGCGCAAAGCCACTTCAGCTGCTGCGCTTGGCTGCGTCGGTAACAGCGGACTTTTCCGCTCTCTCTCTCTCTCTCTCTCTCTCTCTCTCTCCAACCCATTTCAGCAATTTAGTCGGCGTGCGAAATGAAAGAGTAGTGCTTTCTCTTCCCTTAAAATAACATACTTCCACCTATTTTTTTAGTTTAAAAGAGGGAAAGAGATATAAACGGATTGAGTGCCAAATAGGAGGAACAAAGTTAGAACAGGTGGACAGTTTCAAGTACTTAGGATGCATATTCTCACAGGATGGCAACATAGTGAAAGAACTGGAAGCGAGGTGTGGCAAAGCTAATGCAGTGAGCGCTCAGCTACGATCTACTTTCTTCTGCAAGAAGGAAGTCAGTACCAAGACTAAGTTATCTGTGCACCGTTCAATCTTTCGACCAACTTTGTTGTATGGGAGCGAAAGCTAGGTGGATTCAGGGTACCTTATCAATAAGGTTGAGGTTACGGAAATGAAAGTAGCTAGGATGATTGCAGGTACTAGTAAATGGGAACAATGGCAGGAGGGTGTCCACAGAAAAACTGGGAGTGAACTCTATAGATATAGCAGTCAGGTCGAACAGGCTTAGATGGTGGGGTCATGTTACACGCATGGGAGAAGCAAGGTTACCCAAGAGACTCATGGGTTCAGCAGTAGAGGGTAGGAGGAGTCGGGGCAGACCAAGGAGAAGGTACCTGGATTCGGTTAAGAATGATTTTGAAGTAATAGGCTTAACAGCAGAAGAGCCACCAATGTTAGCACGGAATAGGGGATCATGGAGGAATTTTATAAAGGGGACTATGCTCCAGACTGAACGCTGAAAGGCATAATCAGTCTTAAATGATGATGATGATGATGATGATGATACTACAAGAAACGGAACAAACCTCTGGCAATAACATTTGTAGATTTTAAGAAGGCATATGACTGTCTCCACAGACCTTCAGTATTAAAAATTTTAAGAAATCTAGAACTCCATCCAAAACTAATTAAAATAATACAACTCACTCTAACCAACACCAAATCAAAAGTGAAGTTTAGAGGAGAAATTTCGGAACCATTCGCCGGCCGGTGTGGCCGTGCGGTTTTAGGGTTCTAGGCGCTTCAGTCTGGAACCGCGTGACCGCTACGGTCGCAGGTTCGAATTCTGCCTCGGGCATGGATGTGTGTGACGTCGTTAGGTTAGTTAGGTTTAAGTAGTTCTAAATTCTAGGGGACTGATGACCACAGATGTTAAGTCCCATAGTGCTCAGAGCCATTTGAACCATTTCGGAACCATTCCTCATAGAAACAGGCTTAAGACAAGGTGACTGCCTATCACCATTACTGTTCATCTGTGCACTGGAATACATAATGAGAGAATGGTACAAGGACAATCCAAAGATGATAAGAATTGGAAGTGCAAAAGATGATATTAGCTTAAACTGCTTGGTACTCGCTGATGATCTTGCTCTCCTAGCCAACACCGTCCAAGAAGCCAGGCAACAAGTGAAATCACTACAAGAAATAGCAGAGCAAGTAGGCCTTAGAGTATCATTTGAAAAAACGGAGATTATGCTAATTGATCCAGCACTTGCAAACAAAATTACAATAGGATAACAGGAAATCAAAATTGTTGATAAATTTAAATATTTAGGCGAAATAATAACATAAAATCTAAATGAGAAGCCATCAAGGCAGAATAGAAAAAAAAAACTGAACTATGCAAATTACATTACCAAACCTACATACGACAAAAAAAGCCTATCTATAGATGCAAAATTAAAACACTATAAAACAGTTACACAACCAGAAATAACGTATGCAGCTGAAACTATCTTTAAAACAACTAATACAGCAAAAATTGACAGAATACTAAAAATAGAAAGAAGAACAACAAAAAAAGCCTATCTATAGATGCAAAATTAAAACACTATAAAACAGTTACACAACCAGAAATAACGTATGCAGCTGAAACTATCTTTAAAACAACTAATACAGCAAAAATTGACAGAATACTAAAAATAGAAAGAAGAATAATTAGGTTCAAATGGCTCAGAGCATATGGGACTTAACTTCTTAAGGTCGTCAGTCCCCTAGAACTTAGAACTACTTAAACCTAACTAACCTAAGGACATCACACACATCCATGCCCGAGGCAGGATTCGAACCTGCGACCGCAGCGGTCGCGCGGTTCCAGACTGGAGCGCCTAGAACCGCTCGGCCATCCCGGCCGGCAGAATAATTAGGACATGTGTAAATAAACAGCATAAAATAAATGGACATTGGAGAATAGCATCAAATGAAACAATATATAAGAAAATAGAACCAGTCATGAGAACGATCAGGAAGAAACGCATCTCTTTCTTTGGACATCTGATGAGAACTCTAGAAAACAGAATTAGTAAAAAAACAATACAAAAATTGTGGAATAGCAAGAGCGACATTAAATGGATCACAGAAATTAAGGAAGATATAAAAGAACTATAAATTACAGTAGATGACCTAAAAAACAAGACACAGAAAACCAGACTACTGCAAGACCCGCAAACCAGACTACAAATGCAAATCAATAAAAGGAGTACAGGAAGAGTTGCCTCAGACGAAGAAAGAAAGAAAATATCTGAAAGAATGAAGAAATACTGGGCAGACAGAAGAGCAAAACGCCTTTCATATAAGAATAGACTCTAATAATTATATTTTTCTCAACCCAAAGTTGGTGAGACTGGACTCGTAAAGTGAAGGAAACACAAAAAATTATCGAGGGCAGTATTATCTTATAAAACAACGTGTTTCGTTGTACAAAGTTCATCTTCAGACCACAATGGCGATATAAAGTAATATTTAGCGAAACGAGGGCTAGTATGGGCCAATTAAGCCATAATCGATTTAAAAAAAATGTCGTTGTTTTAAAATAAGGTACCATTACATGAAACCTTTGTAAGTGGGCTGCTTCTGTGTTGGCAGCGCTGTGTAGCGCTTTGCATTGGATCTCAAAAAAAGGTTGAAATGGCTCTGAGCACTATGGAACTTAACGTCTTTGGTCATCAGCCCCCTATAACTTAGAACTACTTAAACCTAACTAACCTAAGGACATCACACAACACCCAGCCATCACGAGGCAGAGAAAATCCCTGACCCCGCCGGGAATCGCACGCGGGCATTAGATCTCTGACTGCGCTTTCTTTGTAAGAGACTCTGTGGCTGGTTGGACTCGTTGTTGGAAGTTAATCGCCAGTACTGATGGGCAGTTGGAAGCTAGTCGCCAGCAGTGATGGAAGTACTGTTGGGAAGTGAGAGGTGAGCAGCCAGAAGTGAAGTTAAATGTGAGAAGTTAGCGTTCACGGAGGGTAGAGGTCTGAAGTGTTAGCGTAGGCTAACGATCTGGAAGTATCCGACTTGGAGATTGATAATTATTCATGATTATATCTCTTTGTAATGGATGTCAATGACGATTTACATTCGTGTTTGAACTGGATGTCACATTATTATGGTAAAAAAATACATTATTTGGTTTGCAACAAAATCTTTCCTTTGCTAACCACATGTCTATTAGTAGTTACTGGCTTTAGTAGTTAGAATCTGTTATTTAGCTGGCAGTATTGACACTTGCTGTATTGCAGTAGTTCGCGTAACGAAGATTTTTGTGAGGTAAGTGCTTAATGATATGTGTAGGTTATTGTTAAGATTTTTTGTAGTCAGGGCCATTCTTTTGATTTAATTATTTGTAAGTCGGGTTGTAATTTTTTTGAGCTGTCAGATTGCGTTGCGCTAGAATATTGTGGGTCAGTGTTGACATGATAAAAAAAAAAGTAAAGAGAAGGTAGGGTCAGTACGTTCAGTTTTACTCAGCTGTTTCAGAATCAAATAACGTAGAAATTTCATCTTCTGCGACATTAAGCAATTTAAGTGCAGACACACACATTTAAATAAAGAAGTTTCACGAGGCGAGGTACTGGCGGAATTAAAGCTGTGAGGACGGGGCGTGAGTCGTGCTTGGGTAGCTCAGTTGGTAGAGCACTTGCCCGCGAAAGGCAAAGGTCCCGAGTTCGTGTCTCGGTCCGGCACACAGTTTTAATCTGCCAGGAAGTTTCAAAGATGTTTCAGCTTTACTTCGACATTTCATTCGGTGTACATGGTGAAAAAAGAAAAAAGATTTCTGAGCCAAACGACACATAGCAAGAACAGATTTTCGAAGACTTACAATTCGAGTTGTTAAGAAAAGTGTTGGGTAGTAATGATCATGGAACAAAATATAGTTTCTTTCTTAAATACGTGTCTCTGTGGTTCACAAACAAATCAAGCTGTTTTCTATATTGGGAGTACAAAATAATAATAAAAAAAAGGTTAAGAATGCTATCAAATTGTGTTCGTTTATTGTGGGACCCGCAGCGGTTATTATGTCACAGTAGACTATTATGCAGAGGATTGGAACACAGTATGCTGCTTAAAGTTTAATTCAATATATAAGCTTATTTCGGCCTTATTGCCTTCGTTAGTACATGTCCCGACGTTGTAGATGGACATATGTGAACATTGAGCAAACTATTATTGCGGTCTGTAGTTGTTGGTTAGTTGTTAGTTGTAATATAGTTTTCAGTAACGTTTTAAAGCGGTTCGATAATCTGCTGTCGCACGTATATTATAACGTTGTATGTAGTATATTATAATACGTTTTTTTGTTATCTGACAGTTGCAGGAATTCAAATTTGACAGCAAATTGTTTATTCAAACTTTAATTATTACACCTGTCAGACAGTGAAAAACGTATTATAGTATACGTGCAACAGCAAATTATCGAACAACTGTAAAACATTGCTGAAAATCATATTACGACCAACAACTACAGACAGGAATAATAGTCTACTCAAAGTTGACATATGTCCATGTACAACGTCAGAACCATGTAGTGATGAAGGCAATAAAGCGGAAATAACCTTACATACTAAAATAAAACATCAAGACGCGTACTGTCTTCCAGTTCTCCAATTGTGATCGATTGTAAATGATACAATGTATTAAACTTGTGGACTAAGGTTTTCTGTAACACGGCTCTGGGTGGTTCTTGAAACAATTTTGACAGAAATCTTTACTTGTCAGTTTCTTTCCTCTGTTTAATCTGTGAGGCGGTTTTGAATGTTTCATCCAACTATAAGCCAACTTTTGAAACTCGATTTTAGTCATCGGCATGCACCTCGATTCGTAATCTCTTACCTGTGCTACAAGCATTTCCTTGTAATTTTCTTCAAATGTTGTTTTTAAAACCCTGCAACAGGTGCCATAGACGTCTGCTGATTGCCTACAACTGATCTTAATCTCCTTTGCAGTGCAGTCCTATGAACACTGAAACGATCATCAACAGCCCTTTCGATCATTTCGCCTCCCAAAGTACGTGAAACTTCTCGCTTCATTGCAGTCTCGGTCCACTCTCCTGGACCCTCAACGGCAGCCTTCTTCAACGTTGAGAACAGGCCCTAAAAACAGTTAAAATTTACTTATATGGTCCCGTACCACCCGACTTTGGTATGGCCCATACTAGCCAACTGACACTGCACATCAATCAGTGTTGAAAACAGAAGCTGGCTTGTGTGAAGGGAATTTCATTATTACGATACAGTCTACATTATACTACTGATACATTAATACCAGTATGATAATATTAGTTCTTAACTTTAAGGGTATAAACTGATGTTGAAAATCACACTGTTCATCAACTTCAACACTCAAAAACAAGTAAAATTTACTTGTGACAGAAACTCAAGTTCTAGGACATGGTCGAGTGATGTCTGCACTTTATTCCAGCACGGCAGGCGTCCGCTGTTTTACGGTAAACATGAGAAACATCAAATGGCCCACACTAACTACTGGCCCATACTAACCGCCATGTCCTAATAAAACTGACGCTTCCCAATAGAAGTACCTACAGCTATTAAAGATGTTTTTTACCATCTTGACGTGTGCCGTGTCCATTACTTCGGAGAAGGAGATCCCCTGTATCTCACTCCCACACGGATCGTGGGGAAGGACAGCCTAATGTGAATGAATATTTACCTGGTTTGTTCAAAATGTGTGTGTGAATTCCTAAGGGACCAAACTGCTGAGGTCATCGGTCCCTATACTTACGCACTACTTAAACCAACTTAAACGCATACTAAGAACAACACGCACACCCATGCCCGAGGGAGGACTCGAACCTTGATATCGTGCCTCGAACCGCATGGTCACTCCGCGCGGCCTTGGTTTGTTAGTGAGATGTTCACATAGAGAGATTTTCGAATTAATCGCTCACTTTGTTCATATGAAATGACTGTCTTATTGTCGTGGGTTCAGTTAAATCCATTGCTATGGCTCGTTGGGTCTTGTTAACCAAGGTTTATAAACAGGCAAACAATGCCTAAAGCATGTCATCGAAATCAAATCTACTGTGCAGTAAAAACAGGATGGCGGTCAAAACAAAACTTCTTTCTATTTAACTATCGATGTGTCGATCCTGGTGTTACTTCTTCTTCTCTCCTTGCTGACGTGTCTCTGATATTGGTTGACAAAATACACTGAAGCGCCAAAGAAACTGGTATAGGCATGCGTATTCAAATACAGAGCTATGTAAACAGGCAGAATACGGCGCTGCGGTCGGCAACGCCTACATAAGACAACTGTCTGGCGCAGTTGTTAGATTGGTTACTGCTGCTACAATGACAGGTTATCAAGATTTAAGTGAGTTTGAACATGATGTTCTAGTCGACGCACGAGAGATGGGACACAGCATCCCAGATACAGCGATGAAATGGGTATTTTACCCTACGACCATTTCACGAGTGTACCGTGAATATTAGGAATCCGGTAAAACATCAGATTTCCGACATCGCTGTGGCTGGAAAAAGATCTTGGAAGAACGGGACCAACGACGACTGAAGAAAATCGTTCAGCTTGACAGAAATGCAGCCTTTCCGCAAATTGCTGCAGTTTTTAATGCTGGCCCATCAACAAGTGTCAGCATGCGAATCATTCAACAAAACATCATCGATATGGGCTTTAGGAGCCGAAAACCCACTCGTGTACCCTTGATGACTGCACGACACAAAGCTTTACGCCTCACCTGGCCCCGTCAACACCGACATGGGACTGTTGATGGCTGGAAACGTGTTGCCAAGTCAGACGAGTCTCGTTTCAAATTCTATCGAGCTGATGGACGTGTACGGGTATGGAGACAACCTCATCAATCCATGGACCCTGCATGTCAGCAGGGGACTCTTCAAGCCGGTGGAAGCTCTTTAACAGTATGGGGGGGGGGGGGGGGGGGGTTCAGTTGCAGCCGGCCACGGTGGCCGAGCCGCTCTAGGCGCTTCAGTCCGGAACCGCGCGACTGCTACGGTCGGAGGTTCGAATCCTGCCTCGGGCATGGATGTGTCTGATGTCCTTAGGTTCGTTAGGTTTAAGTAGTTCTAAGTTCTAGGGGACTGATGACCTCAGATGTTAAGTTCCATAGTGCTCAGAGCCATTTGAACCATTTGAACCTCCAGCGCAGTTGGCAATTGCGGATGGAGGTTGGTGCTTGCGGCCAGACTACAGTATGTCTCCCAAGCGCATCCCAAACGTGCTCGGTGGGATTTAAGTCGGGGGAACGGGCCGGTCAATCCATTCGCTCAATATCCGCTCGTTCCGAGAGCTGGACTGTGTTGCGGTCGCGCATTGTCATCGACAAAAATGAATTCAGGGCCGAATACACGCCTGAAAAGACCCACATGCGGAGTGAGTACAGTGTCACATTAATGTTGACCGGTGAGTAAGGCGAGTTCAAAGATATGGAGGTGTAGTACGCTCACGCAACCCTTATGCCTCCCCATGCTGTAACACACAGACCACGGAAACGGTGATGCTGACCATGTTCATAGGTACATTACGTATTCGCACCTCTCGCCATGTGAGGCTACGTCCAACATTGCCGGACAGCATCGTTTAGATAGTTCAGGTGTTCGTATGGTATGTTGCATTGGCATGTAAATGGCGTAATGTAGCATTGGCGTATTAACCTCCAAATCTTTCAACACGATACACTCATCGGTCGATATTATTCTGACACTGTACTCATTTTCCAAGTGTGTCTTTTCATGGTTTCTCTGGCCCTGACTTCACTTTTATGCATGGCAGTGCACAACTGCATCAACGTGCACAAGTGGAGGAGTCCTTGGATCGAGAGGATGTTCGGCGAATGGAATGGCCAACCCGTCTCGCGAGGTAAATCCCACCGAGTACGTGTGGAGTGCGTTGGGAAGCTGCACTGCAGCATTGTAAGTCTTTAAAATAATTGTTGTAGTCTCGTTATTAACATCAAATTGTCACAGTCGATCTTATTGTAATACACACCGAGGAACTAAAGAAACTGGTACGCCTGCCTAATATCTTGAAGGGTCCCCACGAGCACGCAGAAATGCCGCAACACGACGTCGCATGGACTCGACTAATGTCTGAAGTACTTCTGGAGGGAACTGACATCATGAATCCTGCAGGGCTGTTCATAAATCCGTAAGAGTATGAGGGGGTGAACTGCACTTTGAAAGGCACAACAGATATGGTCAATAACGTTCACGTCTGCGGAGTTTGGTAGCCAGCGGAAGTGTTTAAACTCAGAAGAGTGTACCCGGAGCCGCTCTGCAGGAATTCTGCAGCATTGTCCTGCTGGAATTGCCAAAGTCCGTCGGAATGCACAATGGACATGAATGGATGCAGGGGATCACACAGGATGCTTATGTACTTGTCATCTGTCAGAGTCGTATCTAGACGAGTCAGGGGTCTCAAATCACGCAACTGAACAAAAAAATGGTTCAAATGGCTGTGAGCACTATGGGACTTAACATCTGAGGTCATCAGTTCCCTAGAACTTAGAACTACTTAAACCTAACTGAACTAAGGACATCACACACACCCATGCCCGAGGCAGGATTCGAACCCGCGACCGTAGTGGTCGCACGATTCCAGACTGAAGCGCCTAGAACCGCTCGGCCACAGCGGCCGGCAGCGCTGGAGGAGGAATGGAACGTCTTGACGCCTGAACTCCTCACCAATCTTGTATCCAGCATAGAAGCACGTTGCAGTGCATGCTTACACGATCGTTATGATCACACTCTCTATTAAGAACCATGTCTCGTCTTTTATGGGACCAGCCGGTCGGAGTGGCCAAGCGGTTCTAGGCGGTTCAGTCTGAAAGCGCGCGGTCGCTACGGTCGCAGGTTCGAATCCTGCCTCGGGCATGGATGTGTGTGATGTCCTTAGGTTAGTTAGGTTTAAGTAGTTCTAAGTTCTAGGGGACTGATGACCTCAGAAGTTAAGTCCCATAGTGCTCAGAGCCATTTGAACCATTTTTTATGGGACCATCATAAATCGAGTTGGTTTCACCGTAATTACTGTCGACGAAAAGTGTGATTTCTGTTCGTCTCATTGCGTATTTCTTTCAATTACCTTCTGTACTATACTGTAGCGGCTCATTCTGTGTATGGTCCAAAGTTCGTCGAGCTATGTTACTTACCAGTGACACATCATGCGAAAGCTACATTCGTCCGTAAGTTTTGCACGCCATTGTATATTCGTAATAGTTACGTAGTATCTGTTTCAACAAAACTGAACTAAATTTGGTGACGAAAATTGGGTTGTTGAAGTCTGTAATTACCTTTAGGTTCTCGTTTTTCTCCTTTCGTCGGGGGCTACTACGTCGATTCAAGGGTTCAAATGGCTCTGAGCACTATGCGACTTAACTTCTGAGGTCATCAGTCGCCTAGAACTTAGAACTAATTGAACCTAACTAACCTAAGGACACCACACACATCCATGCCCGAGGCAGGATTCGAACCTGCGACCGTAGCGGTCGCTCGGCTCCAGACTGTAGCGCCCAGAAACGCACGGTCACTCCGGCCGGCTACGTCGATTCCCTCCAAGGTGTCCATTTGTACATCGAAATATGTTGCGTTATTAAATAACTTAAGTAAGTCAACAACAAAAAATTTGTGACTGCTAGCGCTCTCTGAAAGACGTTTTCATATAAACAGTTTTTGATGCTGCTGAGCAACAGTCATACAACAATTTGTAAATGAACACGCCGCCATTTGAATGAATTGTTGTTTATTGAATTACGACCCAGGCTTCGGCCTTTTATGCCATTTTCAAGGGAAGTTTATGTCATTAATACATGTTGCGGGACATTACGCTCAAAATTGATGTTATATTAAGAAAAGTATTCGCTCCCCACAAAATGCCAGATGTAGAATCAGCATGTTGAAAAAAGATCAGTAAGTAATAGTGGAAGCACGTCATATTTAATGAAAAATTGGTTTGCTGTGGTACCGAAGTCATAGTTAATAAAAAACAGGTTTCCTTAGAGTTTAGTATCAAAGTAAATCTGTTTTTTTTAATTAAATATGACGTGCTCCCACTATTATTTACCGATTTTTTTTCAATATGATGATTTTACATCTAGCATTTTTCGGGGAACGAATAATTTTCTTAATTCAACAACAGTTTTGAAGTTGATGTCCTGCATTATGTGTTAATGACATAAACTTCACTTGAAAATGGCATAAAAGGTCGAAACCTGGGTCGTAATTGAATAAACAACAATACAGTTAATTAAAAAAAAGTATTGTTATTTTTGGAAGGGTCAGCATCGATTGACAGTCGAAAGTAACCAGTTTGAGACAACAATGTGTGAATGATTCGAGCAATACTTTGGTGAACGTATCCTACGAGCGTTCACAGGAGTGACAACAAACAAACAGAGGGAAACCGGAATCAGGAGCTGTAGCACAGTATATGGTCACGGCTTGTGCCAAATGTGCTCCCAGTTGCATCACACACGCTCAGCCTGCTTAGATACGAGAGGCACGGAGAAATACGACCTGGCTGCGCAGCATTCCCGGCTGCGGAGGGAAAAAGGGACAGCATGAAGTGGTTTGCCTTCTGCGGGCGGTCGCATTAGTGAGTGATGTCTTGTGTCGATCAGAACAATGGTTGTGCGTTAGGCGCAGAGCGGTGCCACACCTATTAAAACATTGAGCGCTATTACGGCGTTGTCGAATGAATTTCTTGTCGAAGTACAAAGTCTCGTCCTCTTCTGCGAACATCTTTTTAGGCTCGATGTACACCCTGGATCGCGAATGGCTGAAGTAAAATTCCTTCTGCGGGTGCTCTCGCACAGCGACATGACGTTACATGTTTTGAAAACTGGAAAGCTGTTGGTCGTTGATAATAGTTGTCGTCCACTATTGTTTCGTTCAAATGGCTCTGAGCACTATGGGACTTAACATCTGAGGTCACCAGTCCCCCAGAACTCAGAACTACTTAAACCGAACTAACCTAAGGACATCACACACATCCATGCCCGAGGCAGGATTCGAACCTGCGACCGTAGCGGTCGCGAGGTTCCAGACTGTAGCGCCTAGAACCGCTCGGCCACACCGGCCGACTATTGTTTCGCATTACAGCATTGTGAGAGACCGGTACAAACCTTCAGCGCCATACACTTATTTAAAAAGGCAGCTAAAAAGTACATGTTGTGCAACACATTTTATACATTGAAGGATTGCTTAGATAAAACAGAGTAGGGGTTTGGTAAAAAAAAAGTTACTCAAGTAAATAACAATAATGATTATAAAACATCCAACATTCCACATAACACCTTCACACTATGTTTTTTCATCCTTTTTCCCTTTTCTAGAGAAACTCATATCCAAGCTATGCATAGCACAATACTAACACCTCTTTCTCTTTCTGAGCTCAACATCTCACTCATTATAGTGGGATGCTGACTCCGTTTTTCAGGATAGCAAATGGGAAGTTGCGGTACAGATGATGGCCCAGAGATAACCAGTGTGTGTGTGTGTGTGTGTGTGTGTGTGTGTGTGTGTGTGTGTGTGTAGTGAGTGAAACGTTATGAAACAATGTGTGTATAGAGTGTGCAGTGGCTGATAGTGAGAGATGAGTGAACAGTGTGACATTACATGACTTAATAAGTTATTTGTAAAAGAAGTATTGTATACCAGGAGTAAATATAATGATTGTCTCTAACTAGAAGTCTGTAAATGTTGTGTATACGAACTAGCTTATTTTAAATCGGTCTAAACTTGTAAATACTTTGACATATCCCTTATCTTTGTAAAAAGAGATCTACAGATGAATAAAGTTGCTACTACTACCACCACTACTACTACTACTACTACTACTACTATTAAGCCTCCACAGCTACACGGTGTCCTGTAAATTTCTGCTTTTGCTATGTTGCTAGCGATTTGCCAATTTCAGGTGTTGCTGTATCTTCCAAACTGGTTTGTAGATTATAAAGATATTCCGTTTCCTCAAGATCTTTCCTATGCGGTCAGTAACGACATTTATGAACGGTAGCGTAAAACTCATCGATCCATGAGAAGTATACTTGGTCGTGTGCCAATATTTAAACAATTCTGTGACATCGGCAGAAAAAAATCTAATTCAGCTGTTCCAACACCATATTAAGCGAAACAATGGTAAACAGCGTTACCATCTCTGACTGGACCACTATGCCAATTAATTTACTGATGAAAACCACTGAATTTTTGATGTAAGAGTTCTATCGGCCCACATGCGGTCATAATAGTGTTGTCAAGAACTTGGCAGACAAAAAGGAGGGTCGACCAATGACACTTACTATAGGTCTCAGAAGAACGTTTACCCATAAAGTCTGGGTGGCAACGCAACTGAACTGAACACACCTTTCAGAGAAGTCTGTTCGACTAAAGACTTTTTTTGTTAACCATGTAACAGTTGTAAGCACTTTGTCATAGGGACCCTTACACAGCTTCCTATATGTCGTTCCCGATTTCCTAATCCTTCCTCCACTGGGGGTTTGTGTCCCGTCTCTAATGATCTCCTCGTTAAATCCAAAGCTTCTTTCCTTTTTTTTAGATTGAGTTTTGAGCTATGCATTACATCCTAAACACCTCACTGAGCATTTTCCCTTTGTGGTTCGTAAACTGGATCGCTGCACAGAAATGTTGACACTCACAAGGAGAACCCCTCAGACACGTTCAACCGATTCGGTTCACATTCCGTAAGTCGCTTGTGTAGAGCGTAAAATAAAAGGCTGTAAGATATTTTGGCTCAAGACTTCACCATTTTTGAGAAAACTGCTTCTGTAGTTCATGACGTGCAGTCGACACAGAATTGAAGAGATCAATAAATAATTGAAGATTCAACATTTTTTCATAAACATATATAGGGTTTGTAGAGGCACATTTTCCTAAAAATCAAGGATTTTTTAAAAATTACAATCTGCTACCGGAGAGCCAGCGGGAATCGCACACTGCAATAACTACTAACGACGTAATTCATTATCAATTTTAAGCACCGATTCTCCAGATGATGTTATCGTATTCACGGTATGCGCCAAAAACTAATTACTGAATTTTTTTTCATAGAAACCACGTTTGTTTTCCTTTGAATCTTTGTTAGGAACGACGTATTTGCCGGCTGTTGTGACCGAGCGGTTCTAGGCGCTTCAGTCTGGAACCGCGCGACCGCTGCGGTCGCACGTTCGAATCCTGCCTCGGGCATGGATGTGTGTGATGTCCTTAGGTTAGTTAGGTTTAAGTAGTTCTAAATTCTAGGGGACTGATGACCTCAGAAGTTAAATCCCATAGTGCTCAGAGCCATTTGAACCATTTTGAACGACGTTTTTGCCCGATGATTGCATTCGTTGGATGTTCTTTGCGCTACGAGTAGCTCGCTTACAATGTTTATATGACAATTACTATCCATTCAGTTGTTCAGAGGAAATTAAGAACATGTAACACAGTGAAAGAAAGAGGCATCGTAAATCGACCGGGATTAAATTTTTAATTGTTTACTTACCAAAGTCGTTTGAGAAATATATTTACCTACCTAGTTATTACTCCTTATTGATTTACTTACTTTATTAACCCTCCTATGCCGACCATTTTCGATAAGGGAAAAAAATACAAAAAAAACAGCAAAATGCAACTGAGAGTCGAATAAGATTTCCGCTCCGCAGCGAAACGTCTTCGTCGCTAAACCTGTGGCGCTTTCGTTGAACTACTTTTACCTTATTGGTAAATAAGAGGCAGTCGAAAAAGTTTCTTTGCACGATTTCTACGAAAAAATGGGTTTGTGGACCCCTTGCATGTTGATGAAAAATGCTCAGTTTTCATTTATCTATCGATCCCGTCAATTCTGAGTCTATTACGCGTCTTGAGAAGGAAGTGGTGTTTACGCAAAAACGGGAGATTGTCGAGCCACAGTATGCTAAGGGTGTAACCCTTTGTCGGTGGAAAGGACTAGCCAACCAGCGCGTAAGCAACACGCAGTTCTGTACCGCTGGTGTCCGGTTAGAAGCAGACGTCTCAACCATTCACAGCGTCCTTGGTTTATACCGAATACTAGCTCCGCTTCCACACCTCTGCTCCCCACCTTGTCCCCCTTACTCAACCTGCATGTCCGGAAAGTACTGGGATGTTCTCGCAGGCAAGCGTATCGGAAATTTACCCTCAGCGTCGAGGTCTCGCCTCTTGTTTGACGTGCAACGCTCTGCTGATCGCCGACACTTTGACGCAAGCTGACCCCCTCCCGCTTCTCGTGTGGTTTGGCCAGAGCGCGGCGAGAGACCTCAACTCGGCACCTGCTGCTTGACGCTGATAGCGCAGGCTGGCTGGGTTCTGCTCCTGGCGTCCTTGGAGCCAGCTGGATCACGCCACTCCACGGCCAGCTGGCTGCCGCGGTTTGTTTGTTTATTTGTGTCTGTCTCAGCAAGCAGTGGAGAGGCGCCAGCAGAAGCGCTGTCGTCAGATGTTCTTAACCCCCCCTACCCCCCCCCCCCCCCCCACCTTACCCAAGCCACGCACTCGTTGAGTGTAGTGACACTTTGTAAACATTCTGGTGGCGTGACTCAAGGAGTAAGCGTTTCAGAAATCTACGAGCGCTAAACGTGTCACCAGTCCATCGTGACATGCTGAGTTACGCCTGGCGGACTGCCATGGCTCTAAAAGTCTATCAGAATGAGAAGATTTGTAGACAGGTCTTTCTCCTCATATTGGCCAGACAATAAAATAAAGATAGCTAACACTTATAAGAAATTATTTGTTGTGGTACAATAGTATGTCACTGCTTTTTGATCTTGAACTTGAAAGTTATTCTGCTTTTATTCAGGCGTAGTCTTTCATCTGCATCTTCATCATACCCCGCAAGCCACCTATTGGTGTGTGGCGGAGGGTACTTTCGGTACTACTATCTGGTCCCTCGAACCCTGTTCCACTCGCGAATAGTGCGTGGATTGTCGGTAAGCCTCTGTATTGGCTCTAATTTCTCAAATTTTCTCCTCGTGGTCAATACGCGAGATGTATGTGGGGGGGGGGGGGGGAGGGGAAGTAATACACTCCTGGAAATGGAAAAAAGAACACATTGACACCGGTGTGTCAGACCCACCATACTTGCTCCGGACACTGCGAGAGGGCTGTACAAGCAATGATCACACGCACGGCACAGCGGACACACCAGGAACCGCGGTGTTGGCCGTCGAATGGCGCTAGCTGCGCAGCATTTGTGCACCGCCGCCGTCAGTGTCAGCCAGTTTGCCGTGGCATACGGAGCTCCATCGCAGTCTTTAACACTGGTAGCATGCCGCGACAGGGTGGACGTGAACCGTATGTGCAGTTGACGGACTTTGAGCGAGGGCGTATAGTGGGCATGCGGGAGGCCGGGTGGACGTACCGCCGAAATGCTCAACACGTGGGGCGTGAGGTCTCCACAGTACATCGATGTTGTCGCCAGTGGTCGGCGGAAGGTGCACGTGCCCGTCGACCTGGGACCGGACCGCAGCGACGCACGGATGCACGCCAAGACCGTAGGATCCTACGCAGTGCCGTAGGGGACCGCACCGCCACTTCCCAGCAAATTAGGGACACTGTTGCTCCTGGGGTATCGGCGAGGACCATTCGCAACCGTCTCCATGAAGCTGGGCTACGGTCCCGCACACCGTTAGGCCGTCTTCCGCTCACGCCCCAACATCGTGCAGCCCGCCTCCAGTGGTTTCGCGACAGGCGTGAATGGAGGAACGAATGGAGACGTGTCATCTTCAGCGATGAGAGTCGCTTCTGCCTTGGTGCCAATGATGGTCGTATGCGTGTTTGGCGCCGTGCAGGTGAGCGCCACAATCAGGACTGCATACGACCGAGGCACACAGGGCCAACACCCGGCATCATGGTGTGGGGAGCGATCTCCTACACTGGCCGTACACCACTGGTGATCGTCGAGGGGACACTGAATAGTGCACGGTACATCCAAACCGTCAACGAACCCATCGTTCTACCATTCCTAGACCGGCAAGGGAACTTGCTGTTCCAACAGGACAATGCACGTCCGCATGTATCCCGTGCCACCCAACGTGCTCTAGAAGGTGTAAGTCAACTACCCTGGCCAGCAAGATCTCCGGATCTGTCCCCCATTGAGCATGTTTGGGACTGGATGAAGCGTCGTCTCACGCGGTCTGCACGTCCAGCACGAACGCTGGTCCAACTGAGGCGCCAGGTGGAAATGGCATGGCAAGCCGTTCCACAGGACTACATCCAGCATCTCTACGATCGTCTCCATGGGAGAACAGCAGCCTGCATTGCTGCGAAAGGTGGATATACACTGTACTAGTGCCGACATTGTGCATGCTCTGTTGCCTGTGTCTATGTGCCTGTGGTTCTGTCAGTGTGATCATGTGATGTATCTGACCCCAGGAATGTGTCAATAAAGTTTCCCCTTCCTGAGACAATGAATTCACGGTGTTCTTATTTCAATTTCCAGGAGTGTATGTTGTCTGACTCCTTCTGAAAAGCGCTGGCCCGGAATTTCAATAGTAAATCTCTCCGCGATGCACAACGCCTCTCTTGTAACGTTGTTTAGCATATTCGTAAGGGTCTCTCGCCAGCTAAACGATTCCGATCCCGTGGCGAAACGTGCCGCTCTTCTGTATCAGTTCTATCAGTCTTACCCGGTACGGATCCCAGATAGATGAACAGCACTCAAGAATGGGTCGAACAAGCGCCTTATAAACCACTACCTTCGTGGATGAGTTGTATTCCTTAAGATTCTTCCGATGAATCTGAGTCCGGCGTCTGCTTTCCCCACTATTTCTTTTATGTGGTCATTCCACTTAAGGTCGATCTGGGTAGTTACTACTACATATCTGACGGTAGATACTGTTTCCAATGGTTTTCCATGTCCGCCCCGGTAGCTGAGTGGTCAGTTCCGTTTCAGCCGCGCTCGCGAGTGGCCGCTGTTAACTGTTGCGCTGCACTTCAGTGTTTACACCGCTGTACTTGTGCTTCGCCGAGTGCCGTCCGTCCGTTAATCTCCGTGTTCGTTCCTGTTCCTTGTGATCTGATCGCTCTTTCTGGTCTTGCTGCAGCTACTTGGAATTTCGGTTGTTTAACCGAAATTGCTTCGCTGGATTAACCATGGCTACAAACCTCAGGAAGAATACTCTGGTATTTGCTTTTGACAAAGAATCCCGTCCTGTTCAGCCGACATCCCTGGAAATAGATGACTAGATTACACAGGTAATTGGTCTAAATTTTGAAACCGTTCATAACTGGCAACTGGATCAGGAAAAATACTGTGTTTTTGTCAAGTTAATCAGTGCTTCGACTGTTGATAAAGTGTTACGAAAGTGGGGCTACGAAGTAGATTTTGTGCATAGAAATGGTTATAAAAGTAAGGTTTCCATCTATAGAGCGGACATTCATTACAAAACCGTTCGTGTCTTGAATCTCCCCATTGAAATTGAAAATGATAAGATTAAGGAAGCTCTTTTAAACTACGGAGACGTTAAATCAATTGCAAATGAAAGATGGTCGCCTCGCTTTAAACTGCAGTGTTTTAACGGGGTCCGCTGTGTAGAGATGGACGTTAAGACGAATATTCCGTCTCACATAACTGTTTGTGGGTATAAGGCACAAATTGTTTATACAGGTCAGGAAGCTACATGTCATATATGTAACGAAACCGGCCACTTCAGACAGGAATGTCCGCGGCGAACTGTTGTGCTCAAAAGTAATTTGATACAGCGTCAGAAGCTTACCTTAAATGATCTGTTACCAAAGAATAGCCCGGAACAACTGGTTGAGGATGTTAACGCAGCGGGACAAGCTGATGTCTCCCTTCACGATAACAGTCAATTTCCCCCGTTAACAACAAAAGGAAACCCCGTTGCCACTGTTCGTGAAACTGAAATGCAACCGAAAAAACGACCTCTGGAGATAACTGATAGTTGTGCAGAGGACGAGCTGTCTTGTCCCACTCCCTCACTTCGCAAGCAAAAACAGTGCGATGAGAAGGCAGAGGAACCTGAAGGCAAAATGCGAATGGAAACTAATGAACAGAAAGATAATACACATACGGTACCAGAAAATGAAAGGGGTGTAAGCAGCATTAATTTGCAAGAAACAACAGGTGCAGTAACCGATTGCAAAGATCAGAATCTATCTGTTAATAACCAAATTCAGGGAGAGGATGCAAAACTGCAGTCTCCATTTGTTTCCCTCGATCAGAAAGTGAGTGAAATTAATAAAGAACGAGGAAGTGGTGGCCAAACTGAAATCACGGTCAACACCTCAGGGCAGGCGCCGGCAACCGAAATTGCTAAAGCGTCTGCTGCTGCTCCAGATAAGCCGCGAAGTAAAATACCGACGCAACCAAATGAGAATGTAGCTCGTAACCAAGGGGAAGGAAAATCCAGTAGGGGCGACCCAAGCCCAAAGAATGTTCAGTCCGAAACGGTCGTACACGAATCACTGGAGGAAAAATCAGAAAGTTTACCAGGACATCAGTCTGCTTGCGGTACAAGAGAAAACATCAGAAGTAGAAAAAAAACGGGACAGTAACTAATAAACTGATTGAAGTGTTATTCCATGCTCAGCCTTCCGAGAAAACTGTTACAGCTTAACTGAACCCTGAACCACAGTAAACTAAATTAGTTCAACAAAACAACTACATAGTGACAGCACAATGACGCAATCTTATTCTGTCACCACTATAAACATAAATAAAATCACGACCTGTTTGAAATTATCGGCCCTTAAGGAATTTTTGTACGAATCCGCGACTGATATTGCCCTGTTACAAGAAGTTCTAATTTCGGATTTGGTAATTCCCGGTTTTGTCAGTTACATAAATGTGTATCCCGAAACAAGTGTTGGAACAGCTATTTTGGCAAGGGAAGGGATTACAGTAAGCGAGGTGGAACGACTGGAATCCGGAAGGGGAATAGGACTAAATATCTATGATGTGACTATCATCAACTTGTACGCCCCTTCAGGAAGTTCTCATCGAGCTGACAGGGCACGTTTCTTCAAAGATGACTTGATATACTTGTTAAGGAAATCACCAAGACAGTTATTACTTGGAGGTGATTTTAATTGTGTTTTAAATCGAAAAGATCAGTTACCTAATTTTAATTTCTCAAGTGAACTAAAACAATTAGTTACTGGTTTAGAATTAAAGGATATATGGGAAATCAAATACCCCTCCATTGTTGAGTTCACTTATGTCACGGCAACACCACGTAGCAGGATTGATAGACTATATATTTCTAAAATTCTTGTAACTTCCGTGACAAAAGTAGAAACCATTCCTACGTACTTTTCAGACCATTCAAGTGTCTTAGCTTGCATAAATCTAACAAGACAGCCGGTTCGCCGGTTCAAGAATCAGTGGAATTTGAACACTTCCTTGTTAGTTAATCATGATTTAGAAGATCTGATTAAAGAAACATGGGCAATATGCCTGCGAGCCCGTAGTAGATATGCCACTGCTATTGACTGGTGGGTTAAAATGGCAAAGCCAAAGTTGAGGAGAGTTCTTATTCAATACAGTGCCCAGAGCGCAAGGGAAATGAAATGCACTATAGAGTATTACTATTCCGTTTTGAGAGATCTATATGATCAAGTCTCAGCAGGTTCCTCACTTCGGATAGCAGACATCAAAAAAGTCAAAGCCAAGTTACTTAATATCAAGAGAAGTCAAATGGAAGGGTTGAAAATAAAATCGAAGGCAAAGTCGGTGTCAGCAGATGAAACTACTTCCCTATATCATTTAGTGAAGCATACGAAAAACGGGAGAAGGACTTTTATTGAAGAAATTCGAACAAAACACGGCACGATTCTCAGAACCCAGCAGGATATCATGAACGAGATTTATCGCTATTATTGCGAGCTATATTCTGTACATCAAAGTAGTGATGCTTCCTTGGAAGAATTCCTTGACATCCTAGCCCCACAGATGACAGAAGATGACAACGAAAATTTTCTCGAGGTTGTCAGTGAAGAAGACGTGTATGAGACTATGTGCGCCTCGCCACCAAAAAAATCCCCAGGACCGGATGGTCTGCCAGCAGAATTTTACGTCCGTTACTGGCCAATAGTAGGTGCGAAAATCACGGACATTGTAAATGAGGTTATTCAGGGTAAAATGATTCCGGCTGAGTTTAAGGAGAGTAAAATTGTTCTGGTGCCAAAAAATAATGGAAACAAAGATTTAAATAACTTTCGTCCAATTTCATTGCTGAATTCTGATTATAAATTAATAGCTAGAATAATAAACAAGAGAATTTCATGCCTTACAGATAAAATTATTAGTCAACATCAGAACTGTGCGCAAGGCAGAACCATTTTTCAAAATCTAGCGGAATTCAGGGATATCATTGCAATAACTTCTGTAACAAACATAAAGTGTGCTTTATTGTTTTTAGATTTTTATAAGGCGTTCGATGTAGTAAACCATGAATATCTTCTACAGACATTGAAGAAAATAGGTTTCAACGATAGGGTTATACAGTTGATTAAGAACATAGCAACTGGAATAAATGCTAAAATAGCGGTGAATTGTCAACAATCCAGGCCGATGCAAATACAACGAGGTGTTCCTCAAGGAAGTCCTCTGTCCATGTCGCTCTTCGCAATTTCGCTGGAACCTTTCCTCCGACATGTCCATGCTACATTAAAAGGCTTAACATTATCAGGAAACAAAACAGTTATAAGAGCCTATGCTGACGATATAGGGGTAATTATAAGGAATAATGACGAGGTAACCACGCTAGCAACAGTGATTGATTCGTACTGTAGAGCATCTGGAGCCAATGCAAACGGAAAAAAAAGTAAGATGTTAAATCTCAGAGGTTTTGATAATATCAACGTCGAGTGGGCAAAATTAGTCCGACAACATAAAACACTTGGGATCACCCTGACAGCATGCCCTATGAAAATGACGGCTTTAAATTGGAAAGTTGCAGCAGATAAAGTGCAAGGAGCCATTGTAGAGAACTTAACTCGATATATGAACCAAGTTCAAAGAACACAGTATATCAACTCATGCATCCTTGCTAAGGCTTATTATACTGCCCAGCTGTTTCCAATACCGAGAATGATAGCGAGGAGAATAATGTCCAAAATCACAAAATTTTTGTGGAGAGGTGAAGTGTTCAGAGTACCTGCTAAAGTAGCCACTTTAGATCCTAAAAATGGTGGACTAGGATTAACTGATATAACGGATAAAGCCTCTGCTCTTTTTATCAAAAGGCAAGTTAATTTAATAAGAGACTCGCGAGAAAGCATAACCAGCCAACTTTTCGAGATCATTAAACCTCCAAGCCTGCTTCCCCCGATTGACGTGCAGAATATCAACAGTCGCTTACAGCACGTGAGGATTTTCTATGTTGAGTTTAGTTATGTCAGTGTCGAACTCAGGCAGTCCCGACACTTAACATCGAGAGCCATAATGCGGGAACGAAAGAAAAGCGAAGGAAGAAACAAAATAGAACGACAGTTTCCAAACATTGAGTGGACTGAGATTTGGAAAAACATTAGTTCTAATGTGCTCACGTCAAATATAAAAACGTCATGGTACAAGACAGTTAACAACATAGTTAGCACCAATGAAAGACTGCACGCAATCGGACTCTGTGAAACAAATTTATGTCAACAATGCCATCTAGTTGACACAGTAGTTCATCGATATACTTGCAGTGGTCACATGAATAGTTGGAAGTGGATCCGGGAGCAAATAGCTCTGATTACAAGAACATCCCCTGAGTATATATCGCTGTCATTGATAAACAGGCCTGAAGCACGCTATTTCCCAGAAGCAAAAAATAACGCTGTGTACTGGTTGCTGGGAAATTTTGTTAACTACGTCCTTAACAAATTAGGATCCGATAGCATCATAGAGTTCAAGGTACACATGCTGTGTGAGTTCCACAAAATTAGAAGCTATTCGAATCACAAGAAAAAGTTCGGTAATATGCTAAAAATTGTATTTGAAAGAATGGGCATTGGTTAATATAAAAAAGAAGACTGTGTTGACAGTGATGTATTGTAGTTACCTTAAGGATACTATTTAAGATTTTACAGTATATTTATGATGTGTGCTTTCTGTACTTCAGAGAGTAGTTTTTTGAAATTTATAAGCTAATGTACAGAACTTATGTGACATTGAGATTGTGTGTCTAATAGTGCCAAACACAAATCATGAAAGGTGCATTATTGGATTATACTAGAAATTTGGAAATAGACAGTTTTTATAGAAATCTCCTTATCGATTGGTTAAAACCATAAGATTCTATCCGATAAATGTAATATTCAATGGCTGGCACATTGCCCTGTTCATTTTTGCAGTGAAAGACTGATTATATAAATCTGATCACTTCAAATACTTAGATTCAATTAATGTCCAGTAAGTGTAGTTGGAAGGCTAGTCAACTTTATTATATATCTCCTTTCCGCCATTCTCAAGTATTTATGCTTAATTTAATTCTTTCTGGTGATTTAGTCAGTAACACAATCTTCTGTTGTCTTTCCTTAATGTCAGCGCAATTGAAATGATCAAACCGCTTTGTTCAAATAACTTCATGTATGTATAACTTAGTATGTATTTGCAATGTGTAACATTGTTTTTTTTAATAAAGGTTTTATAAAAAAAAAAAAAAAAAAAAAAAAAAAAAAAGTGGTCAGCGTGACAGACTGTCAATCCTAAGGGCCCGGGTTCGATTCCCGGCTGGGTCGGAAATTTTTTCCGCTCAGGGACTGGGTGTTGTGTTGTCCTAATCACCATCATTTCATCGTCATCGACGCGCAGGTCGCCGAAGTGGCGTCAAATCGAAAGACCTGCACCAGGCGAACGGTCTACCCGACGGGAGGCCCTAGCCACACGACATTTCCATTTTCCAATGGTTTTCCATGAATAGTGTAGCTGTATAGTAGTGGATTTCTTTTCCTACATATGCACAATATGTTACATTTATTTAAGTTCAGTGTCAACTGCCAGAGCCTGAACCACCCATCAACTCTCTCGAGGTAATTCTGCAAATCGTTACTATCTTGTGGCGTTGCCACTTTTGTCATAGACAACTGCTTCATCTGTGAACCGCCTTAAAGACTGTAACCGCTTTCTGCTAGATGATTTACACTACTGGCCATTAAAATTGCTACACCAAGAAGAAATGCAGATGATAAACGGGTATTCATTGGACAAATATATTATACTAGAACTGACATGTGATTACATTTTCACGCAATTTGGGTGCATAGGTCCTGAGAAATTAGTACCAGAACAACCACCTCTGGCAGTAATAACGGCCTTGATACGCCTGGGCATTGAATCAAACAGAGCTTAGATGGCGTGTACAAGTACACCTGCCCATGCAGCTTCAACACGATACCACAGTTCATCAAGAGTAGTGACTGGCGTATTGTGACGAGCCAGTTGCTCGGCCACCATTGACCAGACGTTTTCAGTTGGTGAGAGATCTGGAGAATGTGCTGGCCAGGGCAGCAGTCGAACATTTTCAGTATCCAGAAAGGCCCGTACAGGGCCTGCAATATGCGGTCGTGCATTATCCTGCTGAAATGCAGGGTTTCGTAGGGATCGAATGAAGGATAGAGCCACGGGTCGTAACACATCTGAAATGTAACGTCCACTGTTGAAAGTGCCGTCAATGCGAACAAGAGGTGACCGAGACGTGTAACCAATGGCACCCCATACCATCATGCCGGGTGATACGCCAGTATGGCGATGACGAATACACGCTTCTAATGTGCGTTCACCGCGATGTCGCCAAACACGGATGCAATCATCATGATGATCTAAACAGAACCCGAATTGATCCGAAAAAATGATGTTTTGGCATTCGTGCACCCAGTTTCGTCGTTGAGTACACCATCGCAGGCGCTCCTGTCTGTGATGCAGCGTCAAGGGCAACCGCAGCCATGGTCTCTGAGCTTAGTCCATGCTGCTGCAAACGTTGTCGAACTGTTCGTGCAGATGGTTTTGTCTGTTGACTCAGGGATGGAGACGTGGCTGCACGATCCGTTACAGCCATGCGGATAAGATGCCTGTCATCTCGACTGCTAGTGATACGAGGCCGTTGGGATCCAGCATGGCGTTCCGTATTACCCTGCCGAACCCACCGATCCCATATTCTGCTAACAGTCATTGGATCTAGACCAACGCTAGCAGCAATGTCGCGATACGATAAACCGCAATCGCGATAGGCTACAATCCGACCTTCATGGAAGTCGGCAACGTGATGGTACGCATTTCTCCTTCTTACACGAGGCATCACAACAACGTTTCACCAGGCAACGCCGGTCAACTGCTGTTTGTGTATGAGAAATCGGTTTTAAACTTTCCTCATGTTGTAGGTGTCGCCACAGGCGCCAGCCTTGTGTGAATGCTCTGAAAAGCTAATCATTTCCATATCACAGCATCTTCTTCCTGTCGGTTAAATTTCGCGTCTGTAGCACGTCATCTTCGTGGTGTGGCAATTTTAATAGCCAGTAGTGTACATATATAGTACACAGTAGCTCGCCTATCACGCTTTTTCGGTGTGCTCCGGATATTACGTTTAAATGTGTCAGTTTAGTTCTGTTAAGAGCGACACGTTGAGTCCTACCTGCAAGAAAGTCTTGAATCCAATCTCAGTTCTGCTCCGATACTCGTAAGCTCGTATTTTTTTCATTAAATAAAAATGTGAGACTGTGTCAAACACCTTACTAAAATCAAGGAACGTGGCATCAACCTGAGTGCCGTTGTCCACCGCGCTGTGGATCTCACGGAGGAACAGACCGAGCTGGAAGTCTGTTTGCGGAATGCGTATTGATATTTCTAGAGGATATATTCATTTTCCAAGTACGTCATAATTCTTGAGCATAAAAGTGTTCCACAATTCTGCAACAGATTGAAGTCAACGATATGGTCTATAATTGTGTGGATCTGTCTTACAGCCTTTCTTAAAAACGGGATTGACCTGCGCTGTTTTCCAGTCGTTCGGTACCTTTCGTTGCTCATGCGATCTACGGTAAATTACTGCTAGAAGGGGAGCAAGTTCTTTCTCATAATCTTTATAGAATCTTATAGGTACCTCAACTGGTCCTGAAGCCTTTCCACTACTAAGCGATTGTAGCTGCTTTTCAGTTCCGCGATCGGTTATCTCAATGTCTGCCATTTCGACGTTCGCACGACGATTGGAAGGAGGGACAGTGTTACGAAACAAATTCGGAAGTCCGAATTCAGTATTTCGGCCTTCTCTCTGTTATCTTCCGTTTCGGTGTCGGTGTGGTCGCTGAGAGAATGAATAGATGATTTTGACCCACTTACTGATTTTACATACGACCAAAATCTCTCAGGATTTTTACTCAGCTTTACTACAGTAAGTTTCATCCGGAGACTACTATTCAGTGTAAGATTTCTAGCTCCTATCTCTGTAATTTTTGCTTTTGAATTTCAGTGATACTGAAACGTCCCCTTTGAACAATTATACATGACTGTGCTTTCACTGACACACAATATTTTGTTAGCGCAACGCAATCTGACTTTCAAAATTCCCTACAAAAGAATGGCCCTGACTAACATTAAACTATACCTTTCACAAATCACTTACCTCACAAAAATCTTCGCTGCTCAAGCTACTGCAATACAGCGAGCGCCACTACTGCCAGCTAAATAAAAGATTCAAACTATGGAAGGCACTAACTACTGATAGGGATAGTTAGCAAGTGAAAGATATTAATAGAGAACAAACAATGTATTTACCTTGATATCATCATATATAAATATAGCAGTTCATGACAAATTACAAAACTCCGCCATCTCTCTCCCCACATCCACCACTGCTGGCGGCTCACCTCCAACTGCGCAACGCTACGCGCTGTTCACATCCAGCTGCCGCTGCCCAACACTACAATGGCAGACAACAATGCAAACTAGCCACAGACTGCACACAGCACAGCCAGTGATTTCATTTTCATACAGAGAGCGCTACGTGGCGGCGGCGTTACCAATATAAGAACCTAAACAGCCTACTTACATAAAGAAAACATAAACAGCCTACTTACAATACCTTTAGACCTCATTGTACACTCGTGCTCATAAATTAAGGATAATTACAGAATGTGGTATCACACAACGTGGCACTACACAAAACTGGCGCTAATAGCATAAGCACATAGGGAACACACACGACACAGATCTGTAACTCCACGGTATTGGTGATAAGTTGAGTAAACCGTCCCGAAACACATGTGCTAGAAAATGCCACTGTTTCCTGCGCATGTACCCTGACATCAATATGGGATATGATCACCATGCACATGTACACAGGCCGCACGACGGGTTCGTATACTCTGGATCAGGTGGTCGAGCAGCTGCTGGGGTATAGCCTCCCATTCTTGTACCAGTGCCTTTCGGAGCTCCTGAAGTGTCCTAGGGGTGTGAAGGCGTGCAGCGATACGTCGACCGAGAGCATCCCAGACGTGCTCGATGGGGTTTAGGTCTGGAGAACAGGCATGCCACTCCATTCACCTGATATCTTGTGACCAGGGGTTAGTGGAATGCACCTTGCAGGTCTCCAGGCGAATTAACCATGTCTGTTCAGTCGTCTGTAGACTGTGTGTCTGGAGACAACTGTTCCAGTGGCTGCTTTAGGGCCCCGAGCAAGGCTACCTGCAGTAATCCGTCGCAGTCTCCGATCATTGATGGTGAGATGTCGGTCTTCTTGTGGTGTTGTACACTGTGGTCGTCCCGTACTGTAGCTCCTGGACACGTTTCCTGTCTGCTGGAACCGTTGCCATAATCTTGAGATTACACTTTGTGGCACACGTCACCATTAGCAGTTCTGAAAACGTCTGCACACTTACTCGGTGCACCGTATTCTGAGATGCACCAACACACCTCTGCGTATGTGGACTGCTGCCAGCGCCACCGTGCGACGACTGCAGGTCAAATGCACCGCATGGTCATACCTCGAGGTGATTTAAACCAGCAAACCGCCCACCAGAGCGTTGTTTTCCCACGTATCAGCATTATTTTTAATTTATGAGTATGAGTGTATATTTGTAACGTAACTTTACGCTCATTGCTGGCTGTATGTAATCATTATTTGTGCTGCATACGAAACTTCTATGTTGTTAGTATCTGTGGTTCATGCATTATTATGTACACTGTATGCGGTCCTCTAACCTATCAAAAGCGAAAACTAGGTTGCTGTGTAAACTTTATAGGCAATTTCAATGTTCCGATTCCACTAAAAATCACTTACACAGCAACTGAACGAAGCCACATCAGAAAGTGAATGTATATGAATGGATACTGTATCCAAAGTGCATGAATCAAGATTTAGTTCTGGCTCAAGTAAATACTTTGACTTACTTGAGAGCGGACGGATAACTTCCTTTACCTTGCAACTGCTTGCCTGTAATAAATCACGCTTTTTGCTGATATTTACACTGAGGTGACAAGAGTATGGGCAGCGATACGCACATGTCCAGAAGGCTGTAGTATAGCGTACGCGAGGTGTAAAAGGGTAGTGCATTGTCGGAGCTTTTGTACTCAGGTGATTCATGTGAAAAGGTTTCCGACGTGATTATGGCCGCACGAAGTGAAATAACAGACTTTGAATGTGGATTGATAGTTAGAGCTAGACGCATGGGACATTCCAGTTCCGAATCGTTAGGCAATTCAACATTCCGAGATCCATAGTGTCAAGAGCGTGCCGAGAATGGCAAATTTCAGGCACTACCTCTCACTAAGGACAACACAGTGGCAGACAGCCTTCACTTAACGACCGAGAGCAGCGGAGTTTGCGTAGAGTTGACGGTGCTAACAGGCAAGCAACACTGAGTGGAACAACCGCAGAAATCAATTTGGAACGCACGACGAACGTATCGTTTAGGGCAGTGCGGCGAAATTTGGCGTCGATGGGCTATAGCAGCAGACGTTCGATGCGAGTGCCTTTGTGACCTGGTCACATGAGTTACTTTTCTCCAGGAAGCCAAGGACTCAAGTTGTCAACAAGGCGCTGTGCAAGCTGATGGTGGCTCTATAACGGTGTGGGCTAAGTTTACACGGAATGGACTGATCCGATCACTGAATGGAAATGGTAATGTTCGGCTACTGGGACACCATTTGCAACCATTCATGGATTTCATGTTGCCAAACAACAATGCGCTTTGTTACCAGGGCCACAATTCTTCGCGATTGTTTTGAAGAACGTTCTGTACAATTGGAGTGAATGATTTGGCCACCCAGATAACCGACATGAATCACATCGAACATGTATGGGACATAATAGAGGAATCAGTTTGTGTACAAACTCCTGCACCGGTAGCCCTTTCGCGATTATGGACGGCTGTAGAGGGGGCGTAGCTTAATATTCCTGTAGGAGACTTCCAACGACTTGAGTGCGTGCCATGTCGAGCTGCTGTACAACACGGGGCAAAAGGAGGTCCGACACGATATTAGGAGGCGTCCCTTGAATTTTGTCACCTCACAGTAATTAGTGTCGCCACGTGCAATGCAAGATCTTGCGCCAGCCTAACAAACAATTGACAGTCCGAACTCGCGAACTGCAATGCGAGACCGAAATACTTTTTTTTTCGAAACTTTAGACAACGACCTTATCGCAGTGGATACACCGGTTTCCGCGGGATCACCGAAGTTCAGCGCTGTCGGGCGTGGCCGGTACTTGGATTAGTGACCATCCAGGCCGCCATGCGCTGTTGCCATTTTTCGGGGTGCACTCAGCCTCGTGATGCCAATTGAGGAGCTACTCGGCCGAATAGTAGCGGCTTCGGTCAAGAATACCGTCTTACGATCGGGAGAGCGGTGTGCTGACCCCACGCCCCTCCTATCCGCATCCTCCACCGAGGATGACACGGCGGTCGGATGGTCCTGGCAGGCTATTCGTGGCCTGAAGACGGAGTGCTTTTTTCGAAACTTTAGGATAGTAAGCGGGACATGGAGGTTTAATCTCGATTAATCTGAAAAACTAATTGGACCATAGATTTGTGTTTTGTATTTTAATCAGACAAATTAAAGGACTTCGAACTTGAGTGCATTGTTGTCGTAATGTGAACATCAAACACATAGCTCTTCAAGGTAATTCTTCATACAAAACTTAAAACATTCATAGAATTAATCTTTTAAACAAAATTTATACTCAGTATTTAAAAATGAAAAGGTGTAAGAGTGATAGCTTCCTTTCCTGAGGTAAAGCATTTTCGAGGTAATGAACAACAGTACCTTAATAGTCAAAGAATGCGAGTTGCGAAATTTACAAGTCAATGCTGAAAATATTCCCTAAAAGTGACGTCTCACAATCTGCAAAGCTAGCGCACGTGGCTGGATGGTACTTTGTTCTATCAGTTCCAAATTGCTGCAGCAACATTCCAAAATTTGGGTTGGGGGTTGTTTGGGGGAAGAGACCAAACTGCGGGGTCATCGGTCTCATGGGATTAGGGAAGGAAGTCGGCCGTGCCATTTCAAAGGAATCATCCTGGCATTTGCCTGGAGCGATTTAGGCAAATCATGGAAAACCTAAATCAGGATAGCCGGACGCGGGATTGAACCGTCGTCCTCCCGAACGCGAGTACAGTGTGCTAACCACTGCGCCACCTCGCTCGGTCCGAAATTAGGGCTCTGCGTAAGTACACACGTATGCTTCCAATCATCCTCGACAATCCACTCTCTCACGCGGACTGACTACTCGACAGTAGCATAAATTTCTGATCAAAAATGGTTCAAATGGCTCTGAGCACTATGGGACTCAACTGCTGAGGTCATTAGTCCCCTAGAACTTAGAACTAGTTAAACCTAACTAACCTAAGGACATCACAAACATCCATGCCCGAGGCAGGATTCGAACCTGCGACCGCAGCGGTCTTGCGGTTCCAGGCTGCAGCGCCTTTAACCGCACGGCCACTTCGGCCGGCAATTTCTGATCCAGAGGACCTCCTTCATACGCGCACTCAGGAGAAGTGTTTGCTATCTGTGGTCAGTATTGCACAAAAAACGACCACTTCCGATGCCGTAACAACCTTTCAAACTGTGGCAGGTTTCATCAAACCCCCTCACAGATGAAAACTGCGTGCCGGACCGGCGGTGGAACTCTTTGAAGTTTCGAAGGCGGGAACGACTTATTGAGAGAAGCGAATCTATGGCGGCTCGACACAATAAGTCGTTCCTTGATAGTTCAGTCTGCAGGAACACTGCTTGCGAAATGAACAGGTTTCGGGTTCGAGTCCCAGGCCAGCACACACAGTTTTAATCTGCCGGGAAGTTTCGAAACGGCGCACATTACCGGTGCAGAGTGATCGATTCCGTCTGGAAAATTTCATCAAACTCGTTCAGCACTGTGCCAGTAGACGAGAAGTTAAGTACTGTCTTCGTGCCTTCGAGCAGAAGAAGTGTCATGTTTGAGGAGTGACATCGAAAAGCTGAGATTGACCCTGTAAATTTGTGTGCTCGTGTGAAATGATGATTCAATGTAGTGTGAATTTCAATTTCCATACGCCTTCATACACATCTTCCTCGCGTCACAACATTTCTGCCTATCGTTTTCTGTGAGAACGCGAAGAAGAACCGCCATTTTTGATATCTGGTAGTACGCAGCAACAAGCCTTTCATAAACAACTGCCACCGTGACGAACACTTGTAACGAAGCAAATGACAACTTCAGAATGTAAATGAAGGTCAGAGTCCGGGCCGACAGCTGAGTGGTCAGCGCGACAAATACCGCGCAAAACAGCCCGGGTTCGACTCCCGGCTGGGTCGGGGGTTTTTCTCCTCTGAGGGACTGGGTGTTGTGTTGTCCTCGTCATCGTGTTGTTTTGTCTTCATCATCATCTCATCCAACGGGGTGGCGACAGGAATAGCATCTGGCCACCACTTAAATTAACCTTGCTAATACAACCATAACCAAGACGACCCTGCGAAAGTGCGGGACAAAGGCACCAGGAAAAGAAGAATGTAACTGAAGGCCATGAGAAATATCTCCATACTAATGCAAGTAGTCTCATTTCTATGTTTTTTTGCATGGCTGCTGTCTTCCTCATCAGCTATTATAATTAATTATTACTGATTTTTCCGTCTGATGCATATTGCAGTTAAAATAAGTTACAGAGGTAGAATTCTTCGTCATAATTGGAACCCAAAATATATTGGTGTCATCCTGGACCGTACACTAAGCTTCAAACACCACATTCTTAACTTAGCTCAAAAGTTGAGGACTCGAAACAACATCCTCCATAAACTGTGTGGAACTACCTGGGGATCTTCAGCAACCACCCTGCGATCTTTAGCTCTGGGCTTGGTGTACTCAAGTGCTGAGCATTGTGCACCTGTTTGGACGAACAGTCATCATACAAGGCTTGTTGACACCCAGCTGAATTCGACAATGCGCATTATATCTAACGCAATCATATCTACTCCAGTTACTGTTAACCGCTATAATGCCTCCTGATCTAGCAGATGTACTGCCCTTATGAGGGAATTCCACAAGATCTCCATGAACTCTAACCTACCCGTGCATAGCGACCTGGCACTTTTAAATCGTAAGAGACTGAATTCACGCCATCCAACTCTGTGCGATGCTGCTGACACGGTTGCTAAGGATTTCAAACCCCTTGAAGAATGGAAAGGTCGGTGGGTGCTGAAGAGGACTTCCTGCTAGGAACACCAGAAGCAGTGCGCTGAATTAAAGGACTGGATGTTCAGTTGTAAAGCCAAACTTAAGTTTCTTGTGTGTAAATATGTACATATGTATATGCAATTTAATTTTATGATATGTCTGTATTAGCCATACGCTAAATAAATAAAAATGCAATTAAAGTGTATTTTTCACCGGACGCTTCTCGCTTTTATATATAAAACATCTTCTGGGCTCATTTTGTATGTTTATAAAAGTGGCCGAAGTCGAAAAAGGGCAAGTGCAGCGCAACAAAAGGAGGGTTAACAGGAGGTAAAAAGAGCGGGGAGAAGTGAATGTACAACCACTTTTTTTCTGGTATCAACCTATGCCAATAACGAAGGAAAACACACAAAAATGCTAGTTGGAGTTTAAATGAAATGTCGTGTGGCTAGGGCCTCCCGTCGGGTAGACCGATCGCCTGGTGCAGGTCTTTCGATTTGACGCCACTTCGGCGACCTGCACGTCGATGGGGATGAAATGATGATGATTAGGACAACACAACAACCAGTCCATGAACGGAGAAAATCTCCGACCCAGCCGGGAATCGAACCCGCGACCTGAGAATTGACATTCTGTCACGCTGACCACACAGCTACCGGGGCCGCACAGTTGGAGTTAAGAGGCACGGAACATTCCATTTCGGAAATCGTCAGGGAATTCAGTACTCCGAGATCCACAGTATCAAGAGTGTGTTGAGAATACCAGATTTGAAGCTTTATCTCTCACCACGGACAACGCAGCGGCCGATGGTCTTCATTTAACGGCGTTTGTGTGGAGTTGTCAGTGCTAGTAAACAAGCGAAGCTGTGTGAAATCACACTGGACTCGCACTCGGGAGGACGACGGTTCAATCCCGCGTCCGGCTATCCTGATTTAGGTTTTCCGTGATTTCCCTAGATCACTTCAGGCAAATGCCGGGATGGTTCCTTCGAAAGGGCACGGCCGATTTCCTTCCCCATTCTTCCCTAATCCGAGCTTGTGCTCTGTCTCTAATGACCTCGTTGTCGACGGGACGTTAAACACTAATCTCCTCCTCCTCCTCCTCCTCCTGTCTGAAATAATCGCAGAAATCAATGTGGATGTACGACGAATATATGCGGTAGGACAGTGCGGCCAAATCTGGTGTTAAGGATCTATGGCAGCAGACGACCGACGCGAGTGCCTTTGCCAACAGCACGACATCACCTGCAGCGCCTCTCCTGGGCTCTTGACCGTATCGGTTGGAGCCTAGACGACTGGAGAACCGTGGTCTGGTCAGATGAGTCTCGATTTCAGTTGATGGTAGGGTTCGACTGTGGCGCAGCCCCCACGAAGCCATGGAACCAAGTTGTCAACAAGGCGCTTTGTAAGCTAGTGGTAGCTCCTTCATGGTGTGGGCTGTGTTTACATACAACTGACTGGGTTCTCTGATCCATCTGAACAGATCATTGCCTGGAAATTGTGATGTTGGGTTACTTGGAGACCATCTGCAGCCATTCAGGGACTTCATGTTCGTCGGCCGATGTGGTCCAGCGGTTCTAGGCGCTTCAGTCCGGAACCGCGCTGCTGCTACGGTCGCAGGTTCGAATCCTGCCTCGGGCATGGATGTGTGTGATGTCCTTAGGTTAGATAGGTTTAAGTAGTTCTAAGTCTAGGGGACTGATGCCTCTGATGTTAAGTCCCATAGTGCTTAGGGCCATTTGAACCATTTGAACTTCATGTTCCCAAACAACGATGGAATTGTTATGGATGACAATGCGCCTTGTCACCAGGTCACAATTGTTCGCTATTGGTTTGAAGAACATTCTGGACAGTCAGAACAAAGGATTTGGCTCCCCAGATCACCCGACGTGGGACATAATCGAGAGGTCAGTTTGTGCACAAAATCCTGCAGTTACGGACGGCTACAGAGACCAGATGGTTCAGTATTTCTGCAGGAGACTTCCAAAGACTTGTTGAGTACATGTCACATCGAGCTGCTGCACTACGGCACGCAAAAGGAGGTCCGTAGAAATGTTGGAACACGTGAAGCATTACTGACCCTACGACTTATCTTAGAAGACAGATTAAGGAAAGGCAAACGTACGTTTCTAGCATTTGTAGACATAGAGAAAGCGTTTGACAATGTTGACTGGAATACTCTCTTTCAAATTTTGAAGGACACAGGGGCAAAATACAGGGTACGAAAGGCTATTTACAATTTGTACAGAAACCAGATGGCAGTTATAAGAGTCGAGGGACATGAAAGGGAAGCAGTGGTTGGGAAGGGAGTGAGACAGGGCTGTAGCCTCTCCCCGGTGTTACTCAATCTGTATATTGAGAAAGCAGTAAAGGAAACAAAAGAAAATTTCGGAGTAGGTATTAAAATCCATGGAGAAGAAATAAAAACTTTGAGGTTCGCCGATGACATTGTAATTCTGTCAGAGACAGTAAAGGACTTGGAAGAGCAGTTGAACAGAATGGACAGTGTCTTGAAAGGAAGATATAAAATGAACATCAACAAAAGCCAAACGAGGATAATGGAATGTAGTCGAATTAAGTCGGGTGATGCTGAGAGGATTAGGAAATGAGACACTTAAAGTAGTAAATGAGTTTTGCTATTTGGAGAACAAAATAACTGATGATGGACGAAGTAGAGAGGATGTAAAACGTAGACTGGCAATGGCAAGGAAGGCGTTTCTGAATAAGAGAAATTTATTAACATCGAGTATAGATTCAAGTGTCAGGAAGTAGTTTCTCAAATTATTTGCATGAAGTGTAGCGATGTATGGAGGTGATACATGGACGATAAATAAAAATGGCTCTGAGCACTATGGGACTTAACATCTGAGGTCATCAGTCCCCTAGAACTTAGAACTACTTAAACCTAACTAACTCAACGACATCATACACTTCCATGCCCGAGGCAGGATTCTAACCTGCGACCGTAGCGGGCGCGGTTCCAGACTGAAGCGCCTAGAAGCGTCGGCCACCCCGCCCGGCTGGACGATAAATAGTTAGGACAAGAAGAGAATAGAAGCTTTTGATATGTGGTGCTACAGAAGAATGCTGAAGATTAGATGGTTGCATCACATAACTAATGAGGAGGTATTGAAGAGAATTGGGGAGAAGAGAAATTTGTGGCGCAACTTGGCTAGAAGAAGGGATCGCTTGGTAGGACATGTTCTGACGCATCAAGGGCTCACCAATTTAGTATTGGAGGGCAGCGTGGACTGTAAAAATCGTAGAGGGAGACCAAGAGATGAATATACTAAGTAGATTCAGAAGGATGTAGGTTGCAGTAGGTACTGGAAAATGAAGAAACTTGCACAGGATAGAGTAGCATGGAGAGCTGCATCAAACCAGTCTCTGGACTGAAGACCACAACAAAAACACAAAAATGGACACAGTCGAACCCTTTTGGTTTTCACCCCTCAGGGTGTTAATTACCGCAAGCTGGGAAGCACCGCGCTAATGTTCACATGTACATTTTATCGTAGTCGAATAATAGTATCCTCCGTTCCGTCGTAATGGAAATGGTAGCAAAACGGATTTGGAACTGGTCGCAATTCCCGCACATTCTTTTGCACCAGACGTGGGGAGTGCCTCGCATAAGGTACACATTATTTCATAATTTAGTGTGGTCGACACGTCCAAGGCCACATACTGTAGCTGGTTCTGCCGCTCCATGGGACCTTGTACCAAGAAAGGGAGTCTAAAGCTCTTCTCGACCGACAAGTGACATTTGTTTACTTCTAAACCTATTTTTGCGAGACTGCGAAAAGCAGACATAATTAAAAAACAGTGCACCTTGCAAGCTAGAAGGAATAATCGGTCTCGTCTGAAGCAAGGCAGATTATTTTTTTTCTACGCTTACAGTTAAGAAGGATTTGGGCTTAACACAAAGACATAGCATTATTAATTGCGACTGCGTTTAATCTTATTAGCGCGATTGCAACAAAGATACTTAGTAATTTAATGCTTTGTTTCATTTAGTCTGAATCATATCCTGTTACACACTACCCAACAATAGGCCATGTTTTAGGTCTACAGATAAATTTCTACTTTCTTTTTAGTTTAAATAACAACGACGCTGCGGTTAAAAATAAAGCTAAGAAGTTCACCTTCTATCAGATAAAAATAATGCGTCGTTTTATTCGTTGTATCAGAGTTAGGAGCAGGTTTGAACTGTTCTTTTCTTCCCAGTATTTCTTCATTCGTTCACTATGTTTCTCCTTAAGTTCTCACCAAATTTTTGCTTGTGGATTACGGTTCTAAATTTTGTTCCGTCTTGAATTATTTCACGAATGCCAATTTCTTGTAGGTCTTCATCAGTCATGTGTCGTTTTTCATCGATAAGGCTAAGTTTATAATTTTTTGCGAGCATGTTTTTGTCTGTCCTATATCGGTGGCTATAAAATTGTAATCTCCATTTCCTGATGATATCTGGAACTTTTATAAGAAAAACAAATTAAGCAAAATATTATTATTACTATAGCTAAAACTAATAGAGGAAAGTGTCTAAAAGAGGACCCCTATTTTGTATTTTAAAAAAGAGTTACAATTATGTACGAAATGCATGTAATACTTACTTTATAATCTTATGCACCATTTACATTTTACTCTTAGTAATTGACGGAGAGTCATCGAGTAAAACAGAAAAGTGGATTCTGGCGTTCCCCACGGTAGTGATGGATTCCTCTCGGAATCTGGTAGAGAATAAGTTTGTGTACGAATACAGGTACGCATTAAACCTGAAAAAGTAAGGGGTCCGGTTTACATGACTATAGTCTATATTTATGTGTAAAAGAGTTTTTGCGTCGTCAAAACATGATTGTGATGGCGATCTGATGAAAAACATGTGAAGCGGACGACTTGAGCAGCCCGCTGCTGATTGGTGGAAGCTTCCCATTATTACTCTTTACTAGTTTTATGTGGGTTTTAAGTATGGATCTAATTCCACATATTGTATCTCAGTTCATGTTTTATTGACAGACGCTCATTTTGCCGTATAAAGTAATTTTAATTAATGACTATGCATTTAACTATTAAATTTACGATACTGGTTACTCGGGTACCTTCTGCTGGCATCAGCTATTTGTGTAAATACTGGACGCTTCCCGGCCATCACCAGCGCTTACTATTTCCTACATATACATATTTTGACGCTGATACATATATCAAAATATGTATGGCTGTTAATCATGTATAATTTTTACGATATAATGAAAAGCATAGTTGCTACTCACCACATAGAGGAGATTAAAACGAAATTAGAATTATATTAATATCTTCAGCTGCTGATGGCCGTTGATATATATCAACAGGGACAGGTGAAAATGTGTGCCCCGACCGGGACTCGAACCCGGGATCTCCTGCTTACATGGAAGACCCTCTATCCATTTTTTTTAATTTTTTTAATTTTTTTTTTGACCGTTGTGTTTGGTCGTTGCGGACGTCACATGACATCCATTCAGGTTCATTTATTGATCCTTCCACTCAGTTTTTTTTATTGCAAAGGCCAACCAGCTCTCTGACCGAACACGCTGAGCTACCGTGCCGGCACCCATCTGAGCCCCCGAGGACAGCAGGGACTTTCTCGCGCACGCCTACCGCGAGACCCACATTCTTACCTTCTATGTCCACACACATTCGTAGGTCCCACCCTAACACCCTCATTACTCGTGGAAGACATTCTTACCAAGACCCGTAAGAGTTCGGGGAATATGTGTGCATCCGCACAGAAGAAGAACGTCATGGCCGGAATTGCCAGAACTATATATTTATATGAACATGGTGTCTGTTCTTTCGGAGATATTCATACAAGTATATAGAGGAGATGCTGAGTCGCGGATAGGCACAACAAAAGGACCGTCAGAAAATGACCAACAAGGCCTTCGTCGGATATAGGACACACACACACATACTCTCGCATACGCAACTCACACACACACACACACACACACACACACACACACACACACACGTCTGCAGTCTCTGGGTGCTGAGGCCACACTATCCTTTTCGTAACATTGTTACATTCCGTCCTGGAGTTTCCGTTGTTGAATCTTTTATTATTTTTCTTATGCATCACTATACCTGTTATAGATTTTGCTTCAGCTAATTTAACTTAGTTGTTTACACCACTGTTTTCCTATTTGTAACAGAACTGAAGATAGCAGTGAATTGTAAAATATGTGTGATAAACACGGATCTTTACAATTTTTATTTTGAGTCATCAGTCTTCTCACTGGTTTGATGCGGTCCGCCACGAATTCCTCTCCTGTGCCAACCTCTTCATCTCAGAGTAGCACTTGGAACCTACATCATCTATTATTTGCTAAATGTATTCCAATCTTTGTCTTCATCTACAGTTTTTGCCCTCTACAGCTCTCTCTAGTACCATCGAAGTCATTCCCTGATGTCTTAACAGATGTCCTATCACCCTGTCCCTTCTCCTTGTCAGTGTTTTTCATATATTCCTTTCCTCTCCGATTCTGCTCAGAACCTCCTCATTCCTTGGCTTACCAGTCGATTTACTTTTCAACATTCGTCTGTAGCACCACATCTAAATGCCCCAGTTCTCTTCTGTTCCAGTTTTAGAAATTCCTTCCACAAATTAAGGCCTATGTTGAATACTAGTAGACTCCTCTTGGGCAGGAAAGTCCTTTTTGCCAGTACTAGTCTGCCTTTGATGTCCTCCTTGCTCCTCCATCATTGGTTACTTTGCTGCCTAGGGAGTAGAATTTATTAACTTAATCTACTGTGTGACCATCAATTCTGAAGTGAAGTTTCTCGCTGTTCTCACTTCTGATACTTCTCATTACTTTTGTCTTTCTTCGATTACTCTCAGTCCGTATTCTGTACTCATTAGACTGTTGATTCCATTGAGCAGATCATGCGAATCCTCTACACTTTCTCTCGGGATAGCAATGTCATCAGCGAATCGTATCATTGATATCCTTTCACCTTGAATTTATTCCGCGCCTAGGCCTTTCTTTTACTTCCATTATTGCTTCTCCCATGTACAGATTGAACAGTAAAGGCGAAAGACTACATTCCTGTCTTGCTGCCTTTTTAATCATAGCACTTCCTCCTTGGCTCTTGTACATATTGTATATTACCTGTCTTTTCCTGTAGCTTACACCTATTTTTCTCAGAATTTCGAACATCTTTCACCATTTAACACTGTCGAACGCTTTTTCCAGGTCGACAAATCCTATGAACGTATCTTGATTTTTCTTTAGTCTTGCTTCCATTATTAACCGCAACGTTAGAATTGCCTCTGGTGCCTTTACCTTCCCCAAAGCCAAATTGATCGTCATCTAACACATCCTTATTTTTCTTTTCCATTCTTCTCTATATTATTCTTGTAAGCCACATGGATGCATGACCTGTGAAGCTGATTGTGCGATAATTCTCGCACTTGTCAGCTCTTGCAGTCTTCAAAAATAAATTGCCGTAACACCATCGCGGAATCATTTACAGACTTTTATGTTTTCAATTGTTAAGAGTGGTAGGAATCTAAACTGTATTTACACTTGGTCCCACTAAAGTTACGGAGAACGCAGAAGCAAGAGACCAGTGGCTCCACTTTAGGGGGAGGCGGAGTCCATTTTAGCAAACTTTCCTCTACTGCTACGATCACAGTCGCTATTCCTACTATTGCTTCTAAACAACTCAACCTTCACCGTTATTATTTCTACTTCTATCATTGTGGATAATCACGGAAGACTATCATTACGCTAGTAAAATCACCATTATTAGCTACCTAACAGTTTTTGCGTCAGAGATTCCTCGCAGTTGTTCAGTCGATTGGTGCAATGCCAGTGGAACCTGAATCATCGTACGGCTTAGTTTGGACAGCAGTCGCTAAATTGCACTTTTTTCATGTTTTCCGTGGTTTTTAGACGGCATTGCCTTGGTGCTGTTGCGCGGTCCCGTGGTACGCGGTGGCTCGTTACAAAGCAACAATGTAGAAGTATCTACTTATTTCGTTTGTTGCCCCAGTTACCTTTGTTTCAGTGGAAAACTTGAAACAGTGAGAGAACCTATAATATCTACCATTGTAACATCGAAGGATTCGGTTTTTTCGGAAGCCCCACGTTGAGGTGCAAAAGTACTACGATGCGATTGCGGTCGATGCTGGAACAGAGCACCATTGCGCCTTTGTGTCTGTTTTCCATTGGATTCAGCAGACCGAACACGTGGAACCAACTCTCCAACTATAGTTGGAGTCATGAACGATGGCAGTCGAGCTTGGGCTTGCTCTGCGCATCTATATCACGCATTCTCCGACAGCCAATGTGCGTTCAGAAGTGTTCCGAGCACTCCGCTGAGAATACCGTAGCTAATGCGAGCATTAAACACGACCGTATTCAGTTGTTTACTGAATTTCTGTTTCATTTGTTGCGAGGTGTCATCGCTCATGATGGCGGTAAGTGATAAATTCTGCTTAAGCAAGCGAGAGACATAAGTTGCAGGATATACGCTTTCTTGCAGCGGAAAGCGCGCGCATGCGCGTACCGCAACTGTCGCTTGGAACCGTCAACACTGCAATCCCCGTTCGTGCCTCGACATGCGCGAATCGCCATGGTTCGTGGATGGAACTGTAACACTCCCTATCATCATTTCATCCCCATCGACGCGCAAGTCGCCGAAGTAGCGTCAAATCGAAAGACTTGCACCAGGCGAACGGTCTACCCGACGGGAGGCCCTCGTCACGCGCCATTATTATTGTTATACTCCCGGGAAAACAAAACGCGAGGCAGAACAGAGCACTACTGATGAGAAACTTGAGTGCTCTACTGTTGTCAACAGCAAGTAAGGTGAATGAGTGAGTGGAGTGAGTTTGTTGCTAAACAAGCTACACAGCGCATGCCGTCGACATTGGCTTTGCTGAGCGGATATTTCAGTGCAGTAAAGACACACAGATAAAAGAAGAGGTGGGGGGGGGGGGGGGGTAAGAAAGCAAACTAAACGCAGTTACCTACTCATTAACGACACGGCGGAGACCGCGAGTCGTTTATACCAAAGTAGCCGAAAACGATCTCCGAAATTTTGACCGTCGACTTCGGTTTAGCTCTGTGTAACTGCCTTACTGGTGGCGGCGCTTCGAACTACTATAGGAAGGAACTGTGTAAAGACGAGGAAGGAACAGTGTAAAGACTTTTCGCTTCCCTAAGCAAAGACCTGTAGTTAAGGCATGCTAATACAGTCCACGTTACTAGGGTAATTACACATTCGATTATTTTTGCTCTTCGTATGGAGAGTCACAATTGTAGTCAAAAAAATGGTTCAAATGGCTCTGAGCACTATGGGACTTAACATCTGTGGTCATCAGTCCCCTAGAACTTAGAACTACTTAAACCTAACTAACCTAAGGACATCACACACATCCATGCCCGAGGCAGGATTCGAACCTGCGACCGTAGCAGTCGCGCGGTTCCGGACTGCGCGCCTAGAACCGCGAGACCACCGCGGCCGGCAATTGTAGTCAATTTGCACGTACCACTGTACACTACATTATCGAAAGTATACGGACACATGATAGCGGATATTATACTGAGGTGACAAAAGCGACGCGATAGCTATATACACCTATACAGATGGCGGTATTACTGCATAGACAAAGTACGCAAGGGCAGTGCATTGGCGGAGCTGTCGTTTATACTCGAGTGATTCACGTGCAAAAGTTCCCGATGTGATTATGGCTGTACGACAGTAATTAACAGACTTTGAACGCGAAACGGTAGTTGGAGGTAGACGAATGGGACATTCCATTTCGGAAATCGTCAGGGAATTCAGCATTCCGAGGTCCACAGTGCCAATAGTGTGCCGAGAATACCGCACTTCAGGGATTACCTCTCATCAGCGACAATGCAGTGGCCGACGGCCTTCACTTGATGACCGAGAGCAGCAGCGTTTGCGTAGGCTTGTCAGTGATAACAGACAAGCAACACAGCGTGAACAAATCGCAAAAATGTATGTGGGACTTACGACGAACGTATCCGTTAGGATAGTGCGGCGAAATTTGGAGTTATTGGGATATCGCAGCAGATGATTCACGCGAGTGCCTTTGCAAACAGTACGACATCGCCTGTAGCGCCTCTCCTGTGGTCGTGACCATATCGGTTGGACCCTAGGCGACTGGAAAATGGTGGCCTGGTCAAGTGAGTCCCGATATCCGTTGGTAAGAGCTGATGGTAGGGTTCGAGTGCAGTGTAAACCCCACAAACCCGTGGACCCAAGTTGTCAAACACGCACTGTGCAAGCTGGTGGTGGCTCCATAATGGTGTGGCCTGTATTTACATGGAATGGACTGCACCCTGGTCGAAGCGAACCGATCATTGACTGGAGATGATTATGTTCGTCTACTTGCAGACCATTTGCTGCCATTTGTGGACTTGATGTTCCCAAACAACGAAGGAATATTTACGGATGACAATACGCCATCTTATAGTTCCACAACTGATTTGAAGAACATCCTGGTTAATTCGTACGAATGTATTTGACCACCCATACTGCCCGACAGGAATACCATCGAACATTTATGGGACATAATCGAGAGGTGAGTTCGTTCACAAATACTGCACAGACAACACTTTCGCAGTTTGGACTGCTATAGAGGCAGAATAGCCCAATACTTCTACAGAGGAGTTCGAACGAATTGTTGAGGCCATGCTACGCCGAGCTGCGTCACTCTGAAGGAGGTCCAAGTCAATATTAGGAGGTACCCCATGACTTTTCTGACGTGACTGTATATGTTCCTACTAATGGGTGAGTGCGATATTGACTATTATTTTGACATGATGTTATGGAAAATTATAGAGGGTTATTACAAATGATTGAAGCGATTTCACAGCTCTACAATAACTTTATTATTTGAGATATTTTCACAATGCTTTGCACACACATACAAAAACTCAAAAAGTTTTATTAGGCATTCACAAATGTTCAATATGTGCCCCTTTAGTGATTCGGCAGACATCAAGCCGATAATCAAGTTCCTCCCACACTCGGCGCAGCATGTCCCCATCAATGAGTTCGAAAGCATCGTTGATGCGAGCTCGCAGTTCTGGCACGTTTCTTGGTAGAGGAGGTTTAAACACTGAATCTTTCACATAACCCCCAGAAAGAAATCGCATGGGGTTAAGTCGGGAGAGCGTGGAGGCCATGACATGAATTGCTGATCATGATCTCCACCACGACCGATCCATCGGTTTTCCAATCTCCTGTTTAAGAAATGCCGAACATCGTGATGGAAGTGCGGTGGAGCACCATCCTGTTGAAAGATGAAGTCGGCGCTGTCGGTCTCTAGTCGTGGCATGAGCCAATTTTCCAGCATGTCCAGATACACGTGTCCTGTAACGTTTTTTTCGCAGAAGAAAAAGGGGCCGTAAACTTTAAACCGTGAGATTGCACAAAACACGTTAACTTTTGGTGAATTGCGAATTTGCTGCACGAATGGGTGAGGATTCTCTACCGCCCAGATTCGCACATTGTGTCTGTTCACTTCACCATTAAGAGCTTCATCACTGAAAACAAGTTTCGCACTGAACGCGTCCTCTTCCATGAGCTGTTGCAACAGCGCCGAAAATTCAAAGCGTTTGACTTTGTCATCAGGTGTCAGGGCTTGTAGCAATTGTAAACGGTAAGGCTTCTGCTTTAGCCTTTTCCATAAGATTTTCCAAACCGTCGGCTGTGGTACGTTTAGCTCCCTGCTTGCTTTATTCGTCGACTTCCGCGGGCTACGCGTGAAACTTGCCCGCACGCGTTCAACCGTTTCTTCGCTCACTGCAGGCCGACCCGTTGATTTCCCCTTACAGAGGCATCCAGAAGCTTTAAACTGCGCATACCATCGCCGAATGGAGTTAGCAGTTGGTGGATCTTTGTTGAACTTCGTCCTGAAGTGTCGTTGCATTGTTATGACTGACTGATGTGAGCGCATTTCAAGCACGACATACGCTTTCTCGGCTCCTGTCGCCATTTTGTCTCAATGCGCTCTCGAGCGCTCTGGCGGCAGAAACCTGAAGTGTGGCTTCAGCCGAACAAAACTTTATGAGTTTTTCTACGTATCTGTAGCGTGTCGTGACCATATGTCAATCAATGGAGCTACAGTGAATTTATGAAATCGCTTCAATCATTTGTAATAGCCCTGAATTTCCGTGTTCAAAATATGGGGAGTGTCCACACTTTGCCTTCATGACAGCTTGGATTCTGCTGGGGACTCTTTCAAGGAAGTGTGTGAATGTCCGTGGACGAATGGCAGCCCATTATTCCCCAGGAGCCAAAACCAGAGAAGTTACTGTTGTGGGACGCCAGGGACTGAAGCGAAGGCTACGTTCTAACTCATCCCACAGGCTGTCCACAGAGTTCAGGACTGAACTATGGAGAGGGCAGTCCATTTCAAGAATGTTATTGTCCCCAAACCACCGTCTCGCTGATATTGCTTTGAGACATGGTGCATTGTCATACTGGCACGATGAATACCTCCGAACTGTTCCTCTACTGCACGCAGTACACAGTACTGCAAAATGTTTTCATATCCTTCTGTATACAACGTTTTTAAGCGAATTAAGGGCCCCACACCCTGACGATGAAGAACAACCCTGTACTGTAACATTACCCCCACCTCCTCACTTTGCTGTAGGCACTATACACGGTGGTCCATTGATCGTGACCTGGCCAAATATCTCACGAAATAAGCGTCAAATGAAAAAACTACAAAGAACGAAACTTGTCTAACTTGAAGAGGGAAAGCTATGGTTGCCCCGCTAGATGGCGCTGCCATAGGTCAAACGGATGTCAACTGCGTTTTTTTTAAATAGGAACTCCCATTTTTATTACATATTCGTGTAGTACGTATCGAAATACGAATTTTTTAGTTGGACCACTTTTTTCGCTTTGTGATAGATGGCGCTTTAATACTCACAAACATATGGCACACAATTTTAGACGAACAGTTGATAACAGGTAGGTTTTTTAAATTAAAATACAGAACGTAGGTACGTTCGAACATTTTATTTCGGTTGTTCCAATGCGATACATGTACCTTTGTGAACTTATCATTTCTGAGAACGCATGCTGTTACAGCGTGATTACCTGTAAATACCACATTAATGCAATAAATGCTCAAATTGATGTCCGTCAATCTCAATGCATTTGGCAATTCGTGCAACGACATTCGTCTCAACAGCGAGTAGTTCGCCTTCCGTAATGTTCGCACATGCATTGACAATGCGCTGACGCATGTTGTCAGGCGTTGTCGGTGGATCACGATAGCACATATCCTTCAACTTTCCCCACTGAAAGAAATCCGGGGACGTCAGATCCGGTGAACGTGCGAGCCATGCGGTGCTTCGACGACCAATTCACCTGTCATGAAATATGCTATTCAATACCGCTTCACCGGACGCGAGTTATGTGCTGGACATCCATCATGTTGGAAGTACATCGCCATTCTGTCGTGCAGTGAAACATCTTATAGTAACATCGGTAGAAGGTTACGTAGGAAATCAGCATACATTGCACCATTTAGATTGTCATCGATAAAATGGGGGCCAATTATCCTTCCTCCCATAATGCCGCACCATACATTACCCCGCCAAGGTCGTTGATGTTCCACTTGTCGCAGCCATCGTGGATTATCCGTTGGCGAATAGTGCATATTATGCCGGTTTACGTTACCACTGCTGGTGAATGACGCTTCGTCGCTAAATGGAACGCGTGCAAAAAATCTGTCATCGTCTCGTAATTTCTCTTGTGCCCAGTGGCAGAACTGTACACGACGTCCAAAGTCGTCGCCATGCAATTCCTGGTGCATAGAAATATGGTAGGGGTGCAATCGATGTTGATGTAGCATTCTCAACACCGACGTTTTTGAGATTCCCGATTCTCACGCAATTTTCTGCTACTGATGTGCGGATTAGCCGCGACAGCAGCTAAAACACATACTTGGGCATCATCATTTGTTGCAGGTCGTGCTTTACGTTTCAAATGTGGCTGAACACTTCGTGTTTCCTTAAATAACATAGCTGTCCGGCGAACGGTCCGGACACTTGGATATTGTCGTCCAGGATACCGAGGAGCATACATAGCACACGCCCGTTTGGCATTTTGATCACAATAACCATACATCAACACGATATCGACCTCTTCTGCTATTGGTAAACGGTCCATTTTAACACGGGTAGTGTATCACGAAGCAAATACTGTCCGCACTGGCGGAATGTTACGTGATACCACTTACTTATACGTCTGTGACTATTACAGCGCCATCTGTCACAAAGCGAAAAAAGTGGTCCAACTAAAACATTCATATTTCTTTACGTACCACACGAATATGTAATAAAAATGGGGCTTCCCACTTTAAAAAACGCAGTTGATATCCGTTTGACCTACGGCAGCGCCATCTAGCGGGCCAACCATAGCGCCATCTGGTTTCCCCCTTCAAGCTAGACGAGTTTCGTTCGTTTTAGTTTTTTCATTTGACCCTTATTTCGTGAGATATTTGGCCCCGTCACTTTATGGACCACCCTGTACGTGTTGACAGGTAACTTTCTCCAGATATTCACGAAACCCAAACTCTCCCATAGGATTGCCATCAATCCAGATCACTCGTTTCCAGACGTCCACTGTCCAGTGGCTTCGCTGCTTACACCACCTCAAGTGTCGAACAGCACTGACTCCAGAAATGCGTGGCTTATGAGGAACTGTTCGACCACTGTACACCATCCCTTTTAACTACCTAAGCACGGTCATTGTGCCAGCTGCACTACTGGTAGTACTTCGGAACTCACGGAAGATCCCCTTACGCTGATTTTGTGCGATTTTTTACAACAACACTCCACAATGCTCGACGATCCCCCTCCAAGTACATGAAGTCTTCCTCGTTTTGGTTTACCTTTGGTTGCTCCTACGCATTTCCACTTCACAACCACGCCGACTACAGGGTGGAGAAAAACTGTGTTACGACATTTTAACCCTGGGCAGCTGATGCCAGTAGGAACCAAAATTACTAATGTTGTGTAGGTCGACAACGCGCCATATTTAAACTTCGGAAACTTGGCGCCACGCGCTCCGATTGGCCGCGGGATTGCCATGTTGCCGGATGCTCTGGACAACGCATGACGGCGAGTGCTTTTCCTGCCGGAGATCGCGATGTATCCAAGGTGAGCCGCAAGCTCGTTGGTAGCGCGCCAGCCTTCCACTCTGGAGGCCTGGAGGGTGAATCCGCCGAGGTCCCGACACATCCAATGTCGCTTCATCATAAGACGTACCAGGAACAACTCCGTCAACGGCTGTTAGTTCGCGTACAGAAAGTCTTTTAAAATTGTGTCGGCCCGGAAGAGGGCCTTTTTTGTAGCTAGGACATTGTTTACTTAAAGCAGGTGCTCGAACTGACGACCCTCTGACGCGACACTAGCTTGGCAACGTCGAACGGTGTTTTGCCGAATTTTTTCAAAGATACCTGGCATTGCCCTGATGTGATTGGTGGCAGGTTGAATGTGATCCGTTAATTTATCTTCGTTTCCAGGTGCTTCGCGTCCAGGTGGGTGAACTAGAGCCTTGTAGAATACCAACAGGAAAAAGTATGGTGGCGCGACGTCTGTTGATCGCGGGGCCATGACCTACGAGTAGCTCTGCCAATAACCCGGTTGTCGGAGAGTTCATTTAAATATCCGCGCACAGCACGACTGTTATGTGTGGGCGCCCCATCGTGCTGCAACCACATGCGGAGCTGTATGTCCAGGGGAACATTTTCCCATAGGCCGCGTCGGGTTTCCTGCAAAAACTGAAGGTAATTTGCCCCAGCAAGTCAAGGAGGTGGACAGAGCGGCCCAATCAGATGGTACCGAGCGAGGTGGCGCAGTGGGTAGCACACTGGACTCGCATTCGGGAGGACGACGGTTCAATTCCTCGTCCGGCCATCCTGATTTAGGTTTTCCGTGATTTCCCTAAATCGATCCAGGCAAATGCCGGGATGGTTCCTCTGAAAGGGCCCGGCCGACTCCCTTCCCCGTCCTTCCCTAATACTATGAGACCGATGACCTCGATGTTTGGTCTCTTCCTCCAAACAACCCAACCAGTCAGATGGTCACCCACAATGCCTGCCCAAATGTTGTTCCTGGTGTCCGTGGACGCAAGTGAGGTGAGGATTTTCCCTTGCCCAGTAATGAACGTTTCGAGTGCAGGCCATCCCGATGGAAGATGCATTCGTCGGTAAACAACACAATGGCTGGGAAGTCGGGATCTCGTGCAACACGTCGCAGAAACCACCGGCAAAACCCTACCCTGAGTTCATAGACCGCTACAGGATTTGGGTCTTGGACAGAGTGGAAACTAAGTGGATGCTGGCCGTCATCCCTCAAAACCTCCCAGACTAACAAATGAGTGACCCCCATGTCGTGTCCAACCGCTCGAGTACTTGTCGTAGGTGCCTCCTCGAAGCGCTCGAGACCAGCCTCTTCAAATGCAGCATCCCGTCGTGTTCGAGCTCTTCCAGCATCACCATGATATCCCGCTAACGAACCTGTTTCGCCAAGTCGCCGGTGAATTGCTGTAAACGTTTTCGGGTGTGAGTGGCGTCTTGCTGGGTACCGTTCCTCATACAAGCGTCGAGCTTCATGCACGTTACCGTCGGCTAGTTCTTTGTTCTTCAGACGAATACTGTGCCGCCTTGCTTACTGTATGACTGAATCGCAGTGGCGTGAGTGTGCACCGAAGCGAAGTTTACGGGTGAATGCCTCTGCCGTGAGGAGGAGACAAACAGCAAGACCTATTCGACACGTGTGCGTATAACGTTGGGGGAGTGACGGGGCAGGGGCGCTTGTCTGTGTGAACCGACAACCATAGCGCTGCTCGTCAACCGACGAACGGCAACAGGGCAATTCCACGGCCAATCGCTGCGCGTGGCGTCAAGTTCCCGTAGTTTAACAATGGTGCGTTGTCGACCTACATATCATTAGTAATTTTGGTTCCTACTGCCATCAGGTAGCCAGGATTAAAATTTCGTGGCACAATTTTTCTCCATCCTGTATAAAGGTTTAAATGTCCCTTATAGCTTTGTCACACAGTTGACATCCGACGACCGATTTTACTGAGTTCTCCGGACCCATCAATTCTGCTGCTGCTCAACTGGCAACACAGTACTCCCCGCCTCCTCTAATACCGGTGGGTCGGCCCCTCGTGACATCTAGTGGGGAATTTCACATTACTTAGGGGTGTCCGTAGTTTTTCACCTCATGAATAACATGAAGTTAAGATAATGTAGGTAAACGTCAAAAGGAAAGGCCAATATCTATCTTAATTCGAGTTCTCCGTCGTATTAACACTTCTTCATCTACATCTACATGGATACTCTGCAAACAGGATTTAAGTGCCTGACAGACGGTTCATCGAACCACCTTCACAGTAATTCTCTATTATTCCAATCTCGTACAGCACGTGGAAGAAACGAACACCTATATATTTTCGTGAGAACTCTGATTTCCCTCATTTTATTAAGATCATCGTTCTCCCTACGTAGGTCGGCGTCAACAAAATATTTTCGCATGCGGAGAGGAAAGTTTTTGATTGAAATTTCGTGAGAGGATTCTGCCGCAAGGAAAAACAACTTTGTGTTAATGATGTCCACTCCAAATCCTGTATCATTTCAGTAACACTCTCTCCCCTATTTCGCGGTAATAGAAAACGTCCTGCCCCTCTTTGAACTTTCTGGATGTACTCCGTTAATCCTATCTGGTAAGGATCCCACATCACGCAGCAGTATTCCAAAAGAGCACAGTCTCTTTAGTAGATCTGTTGCATTTTCTAAGTGTCCTGTCAATAAAACACAGTCTTTGGTTTGCCTTCCCCACGACATTTTCTATGTCTTCCTTCCAATTTAAGTTGTTCGTAATTGTAATTCCTAGGTATTTAATTGAATTTACGGCCTATTTGACTGGTTTATCGTGTAACCGAAGTTTGACAGATTCCTTTTAGCACTCATGTGGATGATCTCACACTTTTCGCTCTTTACGAGCAATTGCCAACTTTTTAACCATACAGATATTTTTCTAAATCGTTTTGCAATTTGTTTTCATCTTCTGGGTAAACGGCAGCATCATCTGCAAACAACCTAACACGGCTGTTCAGATTGTCTCTGTTTATATACATAAGGAACAGCAAAGGGCCTACAACACTACGTTGGGGAACGTCAGAAATCACATCTGATTTACTCGATGACTGTCCGTCAGTTACTACGAACTGTGGCCTCTCCGACAGGAATCATGAATCCAGTCACATAACTGAGACGATATTCCATAAGCACGCAATTTCACTACAACCCGCTTGTGTGGTGCAGTGTCAAAAGCCTTCTGGAAATCTAGAAATACTGTACATATCACACAGTTTTGAAACTGTTTCCAGTAATAGCGCTTTTTCATTGTCCCCAGTGTGGCGTGAACGAAGTTTATTTTGCAACATAGCCGTCATTGACGCGGGTCCGCAGTGGATAGTTATCTTGAATTGCGCCAGATTTTGCTTTACGTGCGTTATCTTAGAAGTCTTATTCATTTCATAAAGGTCATTGGAGACGTTCGTTTCCTAATCGAAGGTGGAATATAGCCTCTTGGCGAAGATAAAGCCGATAAGCATCGGAAAGATTTCGTTGTAGCCCACCTGCCGCCAATTTCCTCCTGGTACACGCAATCCAGTAGAGGTTGTGTGTACTAACTCACAAATTTTTGATTTACATTCTATTAAGTCTTTTCTGTCTACAAGCTCGGCACTGAGTCTGTAGTGAACACTCCAGGAAAAGTATCCTCAGAGCTAAGAGAAGCGACGAGAAATTGCTTTCAGTATTGCCCTACTTCTTTACCTCTTCTAGTACCTTTTATGCAAGGCGAAATCGTCTCCTGTCTCCTGACATTCTGCCAGGAATTTGAATAGAAAAGCTACCCCAAGCCCAAAGACTGCCCACACCACATTGCTCTGGTAGGCATGTTCCAACTGGAATAGTTAGGCCCTTACCATTCTACAACGTATGAACTAGCATTAGGGGGACCTATAGTTTAAATGTGGACTTCGTACGACTATGCAACTTGTCGTTTCCATATTTTTTAATTGGATTGAGCACCGATCCACTCGTAATTCGTAAACATTCCGAAAATGATATTGCTCTGTGACGACACACAGCTTTAGGGAAACATCAAAACAGCATAGTTTGCTTGTGGGAAGAGCCTGTTAAGGTTTAATTAAACCATAAGAGACTAATACGGCATTCTAAACACCAGGAGTTAGTAGTGAAATCCTCGAATTGAGCCCTGGCTCCTTACAGTTTATGTTCCTATCTTTGAGTGTGTTGGTCCTTATGAGCCCTCTTTTTGCTGTAGCAGGGTAGTTAAACGGTTTAGTTATGTGTGAAATGTGTTCGTGAGGGTTCAGTAGAGAAGCCTTCATAGAAACCAAAGTGATCTGTTAAATAAAAAGTTTATTCTAAGAAAAGTGGTTCAGTATTATGTTGAAAGCTACGCTTTTTAAGAATACGGGAAGGATGATGGATGTGTCTGTTTTCAGAGGTCAACTGCTTGTTTTCACTTACATAAATTGTTCTACTCGTGCATGTTTCAGACTTTCAGGAAATACATCTCGATCAACTCGACTGATTGTAAACGTAACTCTAGGTGTGTGTTCCGAGTCTGCGCAAGGTTACAGTTCTCTGATTCAGACGCCACGAAAGCCAGAACAGCCATCGCTTTTCAGTGACTTTCATGAGCCCTTCAGCAATCGTGTTGGCAAAACTTACTTCTGCTGATAAATCAAGTGACCATTTTGCCCCTATGTTTCCTGTTGCTGTTAGGTGGCCAATCATTTGAATCTGACATAATCTGCCCCGCAAACAATCTCATCAGGGAGTTGAATATCATCTGCCTTATCGAATTTATTCGCTTCATGGCGAATATTAATACAAATTGTTTTGCCTTAGGAATTTGTAATTTTTGTATTCGCAGCACGTTACACTTGTCTACACTGAGATTCAATTGCCATTCCCTGCACCATGCGTCAATTCGTTGCAGATCCTCCTGCATTTCAGTACAATTTTCCATTGTTACAACCTCTCGATATACTACAGCATCATTCGCAAAAAGCCTCAGTGAACTTCCGATGTTATCCACAAGGTCAATTATGTATATTGTGAATAGCAATGGCCCTACGACACTCCCCTGCGGCACACTTGAAATCACTCTTACTTCGGAAGACTTTTCTCCATTGAAAATGACATGCTGCGTTTTGTTATCTAGGAACTCTTCAATCTAATCACACAATTGGTCTGATATTCCATATGCTCTTACTTTGTTCATTAAACTGTGGGGAACTGTATCGAACGCCTTGCAGAAGTCAAGAAACACGGCATCTACCTAGGAACCCTTGTCTATGGTCCTCTGAGTCTCGTGGACGAATAGCGCGAGCTGGGATTCACACGATCGTCTTTTTCGAAACCCATGCTGATTCCTAAAGAGTAGATTTCTAGTCTCCAGAAAAGTCATTATACTCGAACATAATACGTGTTCCAAAATACTACAACTGATCGACGTTAGAGATATAGGTCTATAGTTCTGCACATCTGTTCGACGTCCCTTCTTGAAAACGGGGATGACCTGTGCCCTTTTCCAATCTTTTGGAACGCTACGCTCTTCATGCATGGGTCGTCGGCTTCGGAGGCCCATCGATAGAGTGTTTGGTGCACTGTGTGTTCAGACACACTTGTTCTCTGCCCAGCATTAAAGTCTGATGTTAGTTCCGCCTCAGTTCGCCGCCTGTCCTTGTAACCTCGCCACAAAAATTTAATATCAATAATATAAATAAATATCGTCATTCAGTGTAACCTGCCCACAAAATTTATTATTAACTAGTGTAACCTCAAAACAGAAGAATTCCTAAATCTCTCAACAGTAAAAATTATAATTATGTCGTTCACATTCAGTGTAACGTCCCAATAAAAAAATAAATTCAGTAACCTGGCAATAAAACAATGTTACTAACCTCTCAATTAAATTGTCGCTCACTTATGACTTTTCAATAATTCGCTGTGAGTTTAACCTGGTAAATTTTGGACGACAGCAGTGCTGCGTCATGGCCCTAAAAGATCATTCTGAATAAAAAAGGGAAAAATTCTTACCTTAATGAAGTCGCCGGATATATCTGCTCTTACAATAATTTTTTTCTCGGCACAGCTCTGTGCAATGCTGGCCGACCTATCTGTCATTTATGAAACGAAGCAACTGATTTTTCTATTGCAATAATCGGGATGATCATGGATGGGAGAAATTAGTATATTCTTTAAACTGAAATGAATGGTTGTTAAAAGTTACTTTTTATGAGGAAGATTATTATTACGAGAGTTTTAAAACATTTACATGCGACTTGAGATAACATTACTACATATGCGCGAGGCTGCTTTTTATCTTATACAATAATACTCAGGCTCCGGCATCGCTGCACCGCGACCGGGCCAGCCAACACGATACACAAGACCAGACCAGAGGAGACTCCAGACTAGCAACAACTTACTGCTACAGCTACACAGTTCCTACTGCAGTCAACACTGCTCTCTGGTCAGAGACCTTGCATATCGCAGGCAGCGCATGAACAATACATCGAAATTACATCTTCTTGGACCTCTTACATCCTGTTTTACCAGCCTGCGCAGCCTACGACGCCAAACATCTGTAATGGGAGGGGTGTCCGCCCAACCCCAAGACGTCTGGCCGTGGCTTACCTAGGTTTCGGACGTGTTGAAGACACTCACCACAGCACTCCCCGAACACCCGACAAGTGAAGCCACCGGGCCATCATCAATCTGCCTTTGGTCAAACTCAGATACATCGCGCGCATTCGCCATTCTAAACTCGGGCAGCACGCACCCTGATACTACATACACAGTGCGTGCGTGTGACTAGCAGTCATTCCTCGCTAGGTTACGCTGCTATCGGCTGAACGGGTTTATATCGATAGTAGGTCGGTGGTCATAATATTCTCGCTGATCAGTATATTTCGTGAAAAGCAATGGTCCTATATGACTCTCTTGAGACACGTCCGAAGCTACATTTACGGCTGAAGACTTTTTTCAGTCCAGTGACAGTTGGTCTGATATTCCGTATGCTCGTTCAATATGGTTCAAATGGCTCTGAGCACTACGGGACTTAACATCTGAGGTCATCAGTCCCCTAGAACTTAGAACTACCTAAACCTAACTAACCTAAGGACATCACACTCATCCATGCCCGAGGCAGGATTCGAACCTGCGACCGTAGCAGTCGCGCGGTTCCAGACTGAAGAGCCTAGAACCGCCGTACGCTCGTATTTTGTTCATTTTGTTGTGACTTCTTGTGACAGCCAGAGCGACAGCACCAGCAGCAGCGAGTACTGTTTGTATAAAGCGTTTATTTTGCATTTTGTTTACGACCTTCCACTAAGGAAGGGATTCTATTTGTGTTTATCTGCTCTGCATAGTAACTAACAGTTCTTGATAAAACTTTACGTAGTTTTCGTGTTACATTTCTTAGTGTTTTCTTGATCGTTTAGAACAGAAAGCGCCCTAAAACCGTCTTTTGTTTGTTTCGCGGCCGTTAGCCACTAGTCACTTGAATCAGCAGTTGTCTTGTGACAGCCAGAGCGACAGCACCAGCAGCAGCGAGTACTGTTTGTATAAAGCGTTTATTTTGCATTTTGTTTACGACCTTCCACTAAGGAAGGGATTCTATTTGTGTTTATCTGCTCTGCATAGTAACTAACAGTTCTTGATAAAACTTTACGTAGTTTTCGTGTTACATTTCTTAGTGTTTTCTTGATCGTTTAGAACAGAAAGCGCCCTAAAACCGTCTTTTGTTTGTTTCGCGGCCGTTAGCCACTAGTCACTTGAATCAGCAGTTGTCTTGTGACAACCAGAGCGACAGCACCAGCAGCGGCGAGTACTGTTTGTATAAAGCGTTTATTTTGCATTTTGTTTACGACCTTCCACTAAGGAAGGGATTCTATTTGTGTTTATCTGCTCTGCATAGTAACTAACAGTTCTTGATAAAACTTTACGTAGTTTTCGTGTTACATTTCTTAGTGTTTTCTTGATCGTTTAGAACAGAAAGCGCCCTAAAACCGTCTTTTGTTTGTTTCGCGGCCGTTAGCCACTAGTCACCTGAATCAGCAGTTGTCTTGTGACAGCCAGAGCGACAGCACCAGCAGCAGCGAGTACTGTTTGTATAAAGCGTTTTTGTACTTATTTGCTGTGCTTAGCTTTTAAATAGTTTTTCTGGGAAAACCTAGCGTAGTTTTCGCGTCTCGTATTTCAGTGAGTGTTTCTTGATTATCAGAGTAGCTCATCAGAAGATTATCTTGGGAATTTGTCACCGTATAGAGTAGGGTAAACATAGTCATGTGTAGGGACTGTGGTTGTTGTGAGCGGACGCAAGGAGAATTGGCCACTCTTCGGGGGCAGGTGGAGGCTTTGTCTGTTAGGCTCATCGAGCTCGAGGCGCAGGCGTCGGCTCGTAGTGGCGTTGGGGCAACTGTGGTGAGACCTATGCCTACTTCGGTGGCCTTGGAATCACATGGAACCCCTGATGTCGCTGCGTCTTCCGGCAGTGAGCATCTTACCGGTCAGCCATCACTCCAGGGTGAATGGCGGACAGTGGTGGGCTCGCGCGTGCCTGGCCGAAAGGCGAAGGTGGGATCTGGCCGCGTGGCAGCTGCCTTACCCCTCTCCAACAGGTACGGGGTGCTTCCTAGTGGTGATGACATCGTTTCCGAGCCACCACAGGGTGCCTCGCCTGTTGGGCCAGTGGCCGATTCTCCGGCAAGGTCCCGACAGTCACAGAGGGCGGGCCTATTAGTTATAGGGAGCTCCAACGTTAGGCGGGTTATGGAGCCCCTCAGGAAAATAGCGGGTAGGTCGGGGAAGAATGCCAGTGTGCACTCGGTGTGCTTGCCGGGGGGTCTCGTCCGTAATGTGGAGGAGGCCCTTCCGGCAGCTATTGAACGCACTGGGTGTGACCGGCTGCAGATAGTAGCACATGTCGGAACGAATGACGCCTGCCGCTTGGGTTCTGAGGCCATCCTTGGTTCCTTCCGGCGGCTGGCTGATTTGGTGAAGACAACCAGCATCGCACGCGGAGTGCAAGCTGAGCTTAATATCTGCAGCATAGTGCCCAGAGTCGATCGCGGTCCTCTGGTTTGGAGCCGTGTGGAGGGTCTAAACCAGAGGCTCAGACGACTCTGCGACTATAATGGTTGCAAATTCATCGACCTCCGTTATTGGGTGGAGAACTGTAGGGCCCCCCTAGACAGGTCAGGCGTGCACTACACACCGGAAGCAGCTACTAGGGTAGCAGAGTACGTGTGGCGTGCACACGGGGGTTTTTTAGGTTAGAGGGACCCCCCCTGGGGCGAAACGATAAAATACCTGACGGCTTACCAGAGAGGACATTATCATCGTTGATAAAGAATGTCCGTCCTCAGAGACCAAAAACAGGAAAAGTTAACGTAATATTGGTAAACTGCAGGAGTATCCAGGGCAAGGTTCCTGAATTAGTATCTCTTATTGAAGGAAATAGTGCGCATATAGTATTAGGAACGGAAAGTTGGTTAAAACCGGAAGTGAACAGTAACGAAATCCTAGACACAGAATGGAATATATACCGCAAGGATAGGATAAACGCCAATGGTGGAGGAGTATTTATAGCAGTAAAGAATTCAATAATATCCAGTGAAGTTATTAGCGAATGCGAATGTGAAATAATCTGGGTTAAGTTAAGTATCAAAGGTGGGTCAGATATGATAGTCGGATGCTTCTATAGACCACCTGCATCAGCAACCGTAGTAGTTGAGCGCCTCAGAGAGAACCTGCAGAACGTCGTGAAGAAGTTTCGTGATCATACTATTGTAATAGGGGGCGACTTCAATCTACCAGGTATAGAATGGGATAGTCACACAATCAGAACTGGAGCCAGGGACAGAGACTCTTGTGACATTATCCTGACTGCCTTGTCCGAGAATTACTTCGAGCAGATAGTTAGAGAACCAACTCGTGAAGCTAACGTTTTAGACCTCATAGCAACAAATAGACCGGAACTTTTCGACTCCGTGAATGTAGAAGAGGGTATCAGTGATCATAAGTCAGTGGTTGCATCAATGACTACAAGTGTAATAAGAAATGCCAAGAAAGGAAGGAAAATATATTTGCTTAACAAGAGTGATAGGGCACAAATCGCAGAATATCTGAGTGACCACCATCAAACGTTCATTTCTGAGGAAGAGGATGTGGAACAAAAATGGAAAAAATTCAGAAACATCGTCCAGTACGCCTTAGATAAGTTCGTACCGACTAAGGTCCAAAGCGAGGGGAAAGATCCACCGTGGTATAACAATCATGTACGAAAGGTACTACGGAAACAAAGAAAGCTTCATCATAGGTTTAAGAGTAGTCGAATCATAGCTGATAAGGAAAAGCTGAACGAAGCGAAAAAGAGCGTAAAGAGAGCAATGAGAGAAGCATTCAACGAATTCGAACATAAAACATTGGCAAACAATCTAAACAAGAACCCTAAAAAGTTTTGGTCATATGTAAAATCGGTAAGCGGATCTAAATCCCCTATTCAGTCACTCGTTGACCACGATGGCATCGAAACAGAGGACGACCGAAGAAAGGCAGAAATACTGAATTCAGTGTTCCGAAACTGTTTCACTGCGGAAAATCGTAACACGGTCCCTGACTTCAGCCGTCGCACGGACGCCAAAATGGAAAATATTGAAATAAACGATATCGGAATTGAAAAACAACTGCTATCACTTAGTAGCGGAAAAGCATCCGGACCAGACGAGATACCCTTAAGATTCTACAGTGATTATGCTAAAGAACTTGCCCCCTTTCTATCAGCAATTTATCGTAGATCGCTGGAAGAACGTAAAGTACCTAGCGACTGGAAGAAAGCGCAGGTCGTTCCCATTTTCAAGAAGGGTCATAAATCAGATGCGAATAATTATAGGCCTATTTCGCTTACGTCAATCTGTTGTAGAATAATGGAACATGTTTTGTGTTCTCGTATTATGACGTTCTTAGATAATTCAAACCTCCTTCATCATAACCAACATGGATTCCGCAAACAGAGATCATGTGAAACTCAGCTCGCCCTATTTGCCCAAGAAATTCACAGTGCCGTAGACACTGGCGAGCAGATTGATGCCGTATTCCTGGACTTCAGGAAGGCATTTGATACGGTTCCGCACTTACGTTTAGTGAAAAAAATACGAGCTTACGGAATATCGGACCAGGTTTGTGATTGGATTCAGGATTTCCTAGAAGAAAGAACACAACATGTCATTCTTAACGGTTCAAAATCTGCAGATGTAGAGGTAATTTCGGGAGTACCACAGGGAAGCGTGATAGGACCTTTATTGTTTACAATATACATAAATGACTTAGTTGACAACATCGGTAGCTCCGTGAGGCTATTTGCAGATGACACGGTTGTCTACAAGAAAGTAGCAACATCAGAAGACTCGTACGTACTCCAGGAGGACCTGCAGAGGATTAATGCATGGTGCGACAGCTGGCAGCTTTCCCTAAACGTAGATAAATGTAATATAATGCGCATACATAGGGGCAGAAATCCATTCCAGTATGATTATGCCATAGGTGGTAAATCATTGGAAGCGGTAACGACCGTAAAATACTTAGGAGTTACTATCCGGAGTGATCTGAAGTGGAATGATCACATAAAACAAATAGTGGGAAAAGCAGGCGCCAGGTTGAGATTCATAGGAAGAATTCTAAGAAAATGTGACTCATCGACGAAAGAAGTAGCTTACAAAACGCTTGTTCGTCCGATTCTTGAGTATTGCTCATCAGTATGGGACCCTTACCAGGTTGGATTAATAGAAGAGATAGACATGATCCAGCGAAAAGCAGCGCGATTCGTCATGGGGACATTTAGTCAGCGCGAGAGCGTTACGGAGATGCTGAACAAGCTCCAGTGGCGGACACTTCAAGAAAGGCGTTACGCAATACGGAGAGGTTTATTATCGAAATTACGAGAGAGCACATTCCGGGAAGAGATGGGCAACATATTACTACCGCCCACATATATCTCGCGTAATGATCACAACGAAAAGATCCGAGAAATTAGAGCAAATACGGAGACTTACAAGCAGTCGTTCTTTCCACGCACAATTCGTGAATGGAACAGGGAAGGGGGGATCAGATAGTGGTACAATAAGTACCCTCCGCCACACACCGTAAGGTGGCTCGCGGAGTATAGATGTAGAGATGTAGATTAGACGGCAGTTCAGAAGGCATGTACTAGGTGGGCGCCTGTACCTGCTGCTTCCTGAGTCTCAAAGAGCAACAGAGCGAGGTGGGTTTTAAACGATCTTTCGTTTTCAGAGACCATGTTGATTACTATAGAGAAGATATTCGGTCTGCAAAAATGCTATAATATGAGAGCAATAAAACATGCTGCTAAATTCTACAACAGCATTAACTACAATGTCAACACAGTGATGAAGACATTTTCTTTCGCCCTTAAACCACAGTGTTGTATAACTTAAAACGATGCCAGTATCGCCTTGTCCCTTGTATCTGATGTAATCTACATGAATTCATCAGCTCGATAAGGAATGACACGCGGACTTTGAAGAGAAGTGTCTTCCTTTAACGGAATTCCCACTGATACTTATTTTGATTATCTTTCCAGAGCAGAGTCCCTGCGCGTGATTCCCGAGACTGCTCACGGATTGAAAACGATGTTTAACGCTTCGTGTTGAAACCAGCATCATAACCACGCCTCGGAACAATCTACTATTATAAAATTACAAAGATAGTAGACTTAAATTTAGATTATTTCTAGGGTTCATAGGTGAATGCAGTGTTCGCAGTAAAACTGAATTTTTCTTAAAGTACAGGTGAAGAAAATAGGGTGTGTTGTATTTCACGTCTTAATTTTACTATCTACACAGATTAGTTAACAAAAATTTGGAGAAACTAGATTTATCTACAACAACTTTTAACAAATCATTCATATCATTAACAGAAATACGAGTGTTCACTTTTTTTGATTGTTGTTGTTGTGGCCTTCAGTCCTGACACTTGTTTGATGCAGCTCTCCATGCTACTCTGTCCTGTGCAAGCTTCTTCATCTCCCAGTACCTACTGCAACCTACATCCTTCTGAATCTGCTTGGTGTATTCATCTCTTGGTCTCCCTCTACGATTTTTACCCTCCATGCTGCCCTCCAATGCTAAATTGGTGATCCCTTGATGCCTCAGAACATGTCCTACCAATCGATCCCTTCTTCTAGTCAAGTTGTGCCACAAACTTCTCCTCTCCCCAATCCTACTCAATACCTCCTCATTAGTTACGTGATCTACCCACCTAATCTTCAGCATTCTTCTGTAGCACCACATTTCGAAAACTTCTATTCTCTTCTTGTACAAACTATTTGTCGTCCATGTTTCACTTCCATACATGGCTACACTCCATACAAATACTTTCAGAAATGACTTCCTGACACTTAAATCTATACTCGATGTTAACAAATTTTTCTTCTTCAGAAACGCTTTCCTTTCCATTCCCAGTCTACATTTTATATCCTCTCTACTTCGACCATCATCAGTTATTTTGCTCCCCAAATAGCAAATCTCTTTTGCTACTTTAAGTGTCTCATTTCCTAATCTAATTCCATCAGCTTCACCAGACTTAATTGGACAACATTCCATTATCCTCGTTTTGCTTTTGTTGATGTTCATCTTATATCCTCCTTTCAAGACACTGTCCATTCCGTTCAACTGCTCTTCCAAGTCCTTTGCTGTCTCTGACAGAATTACAATGTCATCGGCGAACCTCAAGGTTTTCACTTCTTCTCCATGGAGTTTAATTCCTACTCCGAACATTTCTTTTGTTTCCTTTATTTCTTGCTCAATATACAGATTAAATAACATCGGGGAGAGGCTACAACCCTAAAATACTGTCTCACTCCCTTCCCAACCACTGCTTCCCTTTCATATCCCTCGACTCTTATAACTGCCATTTGGTTTTTGTACAAATTGTAAATAGCCTTTCGTTCCCTGTATTTTACCCCTGCCACCTTCACAGTCTGAAAGAGAGTATTCCTGTCAACATTGTCAAAAACCTTCTCTAAGTCTACAAATGCTAGAAACGTAGGTTTGCCTTTCCTTAATCTAGCCTCCAAGATAAGTCGTAGGGTCAGTATTGCCTCACGTGTTCCAATATTTCTACGGAATCCAAACTGATCTTCCCCGAGGTCGGCTTCTACTAGTTTTTCCATTCGTCTGTAAAGAATTCGCGTTAGTATTTTGCAGCCGTGACTTATTAAACTGATAGTTCGGTAATATTCACATCTGTCAACACCTGCTTTCTTTGGGATTGGAATTATTATATTCTTCTTGAAGTCTGAGGGTATTACGCCTGTCTCATACATTTTGCTCACCAGATGGTAGAGTTTTGTCAGGACTGGCTCTCCCAAGGCTGTCAGTAGTTCTAATGGAATGTTATCTACTCCCGGGGCCTTGTTTCGACTCAGGTCTTTCAGTGCTCTGTCAAACTCTTCACGCTGTATCGTATCTCCCATTTCATCTTCATCTACATCCTCTTCCATTTCCATAATATTGTCCTCAAATACATCGCCCTTGTATAGACCCTCTATACACTCCTTCCACCTTTCTGCTTTCCCTTCTTTGCTTAGAACTGGGTTTCCATCTGAGCTCTTGATATTCATACAAATGAGATAAGCCTCTACAGCCTTACATTTGTCCTCTAGCCATCCCTGCTTAGCCATTTTGCACTTCCTGTCGATCTCATTTTTGAGACGTTTGTATTCCTTTTTGCCTGCTTTATTTACTGCATTTTTATATTTTCTCCTTTCGTCAATTAAATTCAATATTTCCTCGTCTTTTTACCTACTTGATCCTCTGCTGCCTTCACTACTTCATCCCTCAAAGCTACCCATTCTTCTTCTACTGTATTTCTTTCCCCCATTCTTGTCAATTGTTCCTTTATGCTCTCCCTGAAACTCTGTACAACCTCTGGTTCTTTCAATTTATCCAGGTCCCATCTCCTTAAATTCCCACATTTTTGCAGTTTCTTCAGTTTTAATCTACAGTTCATAACCAATAGATTGTGGTCAGAGTCCACATCTGCCCCTGGAAATGTCTTACAATTTAAAACCTGGTTCCTAAATCTCTGTCTTACCATTATATAATCTATCTAATATCTTCTAGTATCTCCAGGATTTTTCCATGTGTACAACCTTCTTTTATGATTCTTGAACCAAGTGTTAGCTATGATTAAGTTGTGCTCTGCGCAAAATTCTACCAGGCGGCTTCCTCTTTCATTTCTTACCCCTAATCCATATTCACCTACTACGTTTCCTTCTCTGCCTTTTCCTACTACCGAATTCCAGTCACCCATGACTATTAAATTTTCGTCTCCCTTCACTATCTGAATAATTTCTTTTATTTCATCATACATTTCTTCAATTTCTTCGTCATCTGCAGAGCTAGTTGGCATATAAACTTGTACTACTGTAGTAGGCGTGGGCTTCGTGTCTATCTTGGCCACAATAATGCGTTCACTATGCTGTTTGTAGTAGCTTACCCGCATTCCTATTTTTTATTCATTATTAAACCTACTCCTGCATTACCCCTATTTGACTTTGTATTTATAACCCTGTATTCGTCTGACCAAAAGTCTTGTTCCTCCTGCCACCGAATTTCACTAATTCCCACTATATCTAAGTTTAACCTATCCACTTCCCTTTTTAAATTTTCTAACCTACCTGCCCGATTAAGGGATCTGACATTCCACGCTCCGATCCATAGAACGCCAGTTTTCTTTCTCCTGATGACGACGTCCTCTTGAGTAGTCCCCGCCCGGAGATCCGAATGGGGGACTATTTTACCTCCGGAATATTTTACCCAAGAGGACGCCATCATCATTAACCATACAGTAGAGCTGCATGCCCTCGGGAAAAATTACGCCTGTAGTTTCCCCTAGCTTTCAACCGTTCGCAGTACCAGCACAGCAAGGCCGTTTTGGTTAGTGTTACAAGGCCAGATCAGTCAATCATCCAGACTGTTGCCCCTGCAACTACTGAAAAGGCTGCTGCCCCTCTTCAGGAACCACACGTTTGTCTGGCCTCTCAACAGATACCCCTCCGTTGTGGTTGCACCTACGGTATGGCTATGTGTATCGCTGAGGCACGCAAGCCTCCCTACCAACGGCAAGGTCTATGGTTCATGTATTTTTTTTTTGATTACGCGTCTAATTCTTATTTTAGTTAACATGTATTTTGTTGTAATTATTGCTGTTTTATTTCTTCAATCGACGTCTAAAACCAGCACAGAGAAAATACTGTGCAAGAAGATAAAATCAGTTTATCTTATTTTAAAAACGTACACTGATATTGTCACGCATTTTTATTTTTCTATTCCTTGCTCAGCGTGGTTTTTTTTCTGTTCTTGGTTCAGTGAAAAAGATTTAAAGGTTGTTTTGATAATGATTAGGATTTGCCTCAACATTTGTGCTACATTGCAGTTTTTTGTAATTCAGCTCAATTACAGACTTTTAGTTTACAAAAAGTGAGGCGGAGCGTTGGTTATGGCACAAGATAAGTAATCAGGAGAAGTGGAATTCATACACCTATTTAGTCATCCAATTTTAGGGGTTTGGTGGCAACACAACATACCCAGAAGTCATTAACTTGGAGCTTCACCCAGCTTTCGGACTTTGTGAAAGGTCGAATCATTCCCATGAGGGGCATGGGTGCGTCGTATGGCACAGACCATCGGCTCTAGTGCAGCGACTGCCTAGAAGAGTGTGGGCAGATGGTCTTGGGACTGAAGTGTGGTAAAAATGGTAGGTATGGGACCTTTCTAAAAGACTGCACCACGACAAGATTGTAGCATTGTTCGACTAGCTCTGACGAACAGAAGGATGACATCAGCTGAAATCTGGGCAGAGTGAATGCGATCTGTCGGGAACAGATTACCGGAAGTTGGGCTTGAAATCTCATGTTGCCATACGGCCTTTACCACTGACACCGTAACGCAGGTAATTGGGCCAATATGGTACTGTCTCGAGTGCGACTGATCGATTGTGAGCATCCTTGCACGTTATCGCCGGCCAACAGGCATTGTAGCGTCCACGAGGTGGTTGTTCGTGGCGCAACGAAGATGTTACGGTTCCGTGTCAGCGGCGGAAAGGGTTTCGGCCGGGTGTGAGACGCATTCCCTCACAGTCACCTCAGACAGCTTTTCTGTAGACCAACGTCTATTCGGCCGTGTCGTAGTGACTTCGAATGTCTACAAGTTGCGTCGCGATGACTTTGCTTGGAGTTGCCACAAGTCTGTCACATGTAGTGATCAAGTTTTGTGACTACTTCCTTCAGATAATTAAATATTTCTAATTACAATGTACATCCGTGTCTCCGCCATTATTTGATGACTTATGAACCACTGTGGTCTTTTGGAGCTAACTGAGTTCCGGTCGGTGAAAGACGTCCCCGACTCGGTATGCAACCATTTGGTGTGATCACAAGGCCGTTGCAGCATCCCTGAATATGAAAGTAAATAGGATTATAAATAAAGGGAGGAAGGTTTATCTGCTTAGCAAAAGTAATAGGAGGCAGATTTTAGACTAACTAAGAGATCAAAACGAAAATTTCTGTTCCGACACTGACAATGTTGAGTGTTTATGCAAAAAGTTGAAGGCAATCGTAAAATGCGTTTTAGACAGGTACGTGCCGAGTAAAACCGTGAGGGACGGAAAAACCCACCGTGGTTCAACAACAAAGTTAGGAAACTACTACGAAAGCAAAGAGAGCTTCACTCCAAGTTTAAACGCAGCCAAAACCTCTCAGACAAACAGAAGCTAAACGATGTCAAAGTTAGCATAAGGAGGGCTATGCGTCAAGAGTTCAGTGAATTCGAAAGTAAAATTCTATGTACCGACTTGACAGAAAATCCTGGGAAGTTCTGGTCTTACGTTAAATCAGTAAGTGGATCGAAACAGCATATCCAGACACTCTGGGATGATGATGATGGCATTGAAACAGAGGATGACACGCGTAAAGCTGAAATACTAAACACCTTTTTCCAAAGCTGTTTCACAGAGGAAGACCGCACTGCAGTTCCTTCTCTAAATCACCGCACGAACGAAAAAATGGCTGACTTTGAAATAAGTGTCCAAGGAATAGAAAAGCAACTGAAATCACTCAACAGAGGAAAGTCCACTGGACCTGACGGGATACCAATTCGATTCTAAACAGAGTACGCGAAAGAACTTGCCCCCCTTCTAACAGCCGTGTACCGCAAGTCTCTAGAGGAGCGGAAGGTTCCAAATGATTGGAAAAGAGCACAGGTAGTCCCAGTTTTCAAGAAGGGTCGTCGAGCAGATGCGCAAAACTATAGACCTATATCTCTGACATCGATCAGTTGTAGAATTTTAGAACATGTTTTTTGATCGCGTAACATGACATTTCTGGAAACTTAGACTCTACTCTATAGGAATCAACATGAATTCCGGAAACAGCGATCGTGTGAGACCCAACTCGCTTTATTTGTTCATGAGACCCAGGAAATATTAGATACAGTCTCCCAGGTAGATACCATTTTCCTTGAATTCCGGAAGGCGTTCGGTACAGTTCCGTGCTGTCGCCTGATAAACAAAGTAAGAGCCTACGGAATATCAGACCAGCTGTGTGGCTGGATTTAAGAGTTTTTAGCAAACAGAACACAGCATGTTGTTCTCAATGGAGAGATGTCTACAGACGTTAAAGTAACCTCTGGCGTGCCACAGGGGAGTGTTATGGGACCATTGCTTTTTAAAATATATATAAATGACCTAGTAGATAGTGTCGTAAGTTCCATGTGGCTTTTCGCGGATGATGCTGTAGTATACAGAGAAATTGAAGCATTAGAAAATTGTAGCGAATGCAGGAAGAACTGCAGCGGATAGGCACTTGGTGCAGGGAGTGGTAACTGACCGTTAACATAGACAAATGTAATGTATTGCGAATGCATAGAAAGAAGGATCCTTTATTGTATGATTATATGATGGAACAAACAATAGTAGCAGTTACTTCTGTAAAATATCTGGGAGTATGCGTACGGAACGATTTGAAGTGGAATGATCATATAAAATTAATTGTTGGTAAGGCGGGTGCCAGGTTGGGAATCATTGGGAGAGTCCTTAGAAAATGTAGTCCATCAACAAAGGAGGTGGCTTACAAAACACTCGTTCGACCTATACTTGAGTATTGCTCATCAATGTGGGATCCGTACCAGGTCGGATTGGCGGAGGAGATAGAGATGATCCAAAGAAGAACGGCGCGTATCGTCACAGGGTTATTTGGTAACCGTGATAGCGTTACGGAGATGTTTAGCAAACTCAAGTGGCAGACTTTGCAAGAGAGGCGCTCTGCATTGCGGAGTAGCTTGCTGTCCAGGTTTCGAGAGGGTGCGTTTCTGGATGAGGTATCGAATATATTGCTTCCCCCTACTTATAACTCCCGAGGAGATCACGAATGTAAAATTAGAGAGATTCGAGCGCGCACGGAGGCTTTCCGGCAGTCGTTCTTCCCGCGAACCATACGCGACTGGAACAGGAAAGGGAGGTAATGGCAGTGGCACGTAAAGTGCCCTCCGCCACACACCGTTGGGTGGCTTGCGGAGTATAAATGTAGATGTAGATTTCCAATCTGCAGCATGTAGGCCGTTGAAGTTGGCCACAGGTTTTGCGAACTAATCTAAGCTTGGGTTAACGCTTCGCTGAGTCAGATGCGGTATTCCATTTTTTTAATGAATGTGCTGTTTTTCTTTCTAAATCGTCATATTGCCATGAGTTTTCTTCATATGGTTAGCAGGAATTAGAACTATGTAGTCGTTAGCTGTTATGCCATCTGTTGTGCTCTATAAAACAATTTTCTGTGCTCACATATCAATTTTATTAATTTATGGCAAACGCTTGTAATATTACCACTACTGAACTACTGTTCAGTCACTGGTTTTTTCGATATCTGTTGTACTTCATGAAACTATTTTGTCTGTTCAGGTACCAGTTACTTTTTATTAGTTTCATTGTAAATGGCTTTAACTTTTTTGTTAGTGTACTACAATGGTTTTAATACCTTAATGTTCAAAGCTGTTGTTTTGATCGTGTCTTATATCCTGATTTGAGCAATTACATCAAAAGAAATCACTTTTCTGTCTCGATTATTACTGTTTCTTGCCGGTCAATTTACTGTCAGGATACTTTTGACCCACGTTCATGTTGTTTAAACAAGTTTTTTTGTGACCCTTTTACAGTGCAATCTTTTCTCTGTTTTTGTTCTACTATTTAAGAATTGTGCCCATTGTTGTTGTGGTCCTCAGAGACTGGTTCGATACAGCTCTACTCTATCCTTAGCAAGCTTCTTCATCTCCGAGTAACTACTGCAACGTACATCCTTCTGAACCTGCTTAGTGCATTCATTCCTTGGTCTCTCTCTACGATTTGTACCCTCCATGCTTCCCTCCAATACTATATTGGTGATCCCTTGATGCCTCAGAACGTGTCCTGCCAACCGATCCCTTCTTCTACTCAAGTTGTGCCACAAATTTCTCTTCTCCCTAATTCGGTTCAGTACCTCCTCATTAGTTTCGTGATCGAGACCATCTGATCTTCAGGATTCTTCTGTAGCATCATATTTAGAAAGCTTCTATTCTCTTTTTGTCTAAACTATTTATCGTCCTTGTTTCACTTCTAGACATGGCCCATTAGTGGAGGCGAACAGTGGACTGGCTTCTGAATTGCTGTGATGAAACTGTTAAAACTAATATTACGCCAGAATTCAAATCAACGCCTTTCCTACTTTGCTTACTGTTTCAACTTTTCAAGACTGCTTAATCAAGCTGGTTCAATTTGTGTAAACGGTTAAAGACTTAACTACTTTGCTGCTGAGAAGTTTTTAAAATTAAAAATTGAAATAAGAGGTTTGTCACATTTGATTCTAATTAAAGTTTTCTTGCTGGCCTAGTATCTCCTGCTCACCCAAATCCTGGATATTAGTTTCAACACTATAGTCTTGCATTGTTTAGAGTCAGAGTCACCTGGGACACCAGGTAGCATTCAGGGACGAGTCTCACTTCCGTTGGTGAGACAACGGGTAAACAGACGACCTAGTAACAGGTCACAGATAGCAGACGTTTTCGAGAACCATATTTCTCCGTGTCCTGGTACCAAGGTGTGGGTAGATTCTGCATACGACATCAGGGTTCATTTGGTGATTGTTGAAGGAATGTGGTAAGAAAGCTAAATTCTAATGTCACACCCTCCTTAAGCTAAGATCCGGAATGACATATTCCAACTGTATAATGCCCCACATTGCAGTTCACACAACGTTAGGGAGGGATCACCTCACTTTATTGTCATTACCCCTCTCCACGTGGATGACAAATTGTTTCACCACTAGTAACGATCAGCTGGGTGAAGTTCAGCAAGTACAATGGACTGAATCACATATTTATGACACAGTCATAACCGGTTGTCAAACGCATGAACCTGTGTTCAGTGTATGCAGCCTTTAGAATCTGAAGATGGTCATTGTATGGCCGAAACCAGTTATGACTTTGTCATAAACATGTGATTGCGTCCATAAATAAACAAAAAAATTTACAAAAGAATCAGTCACGCACTCCATAGGCAAAACGTCGCTTTTTCCAAAAACAATAGACTGAGATACCATTACTTATTTATTATATCCTTGTAATGAAGTCATGCCGCGAGATTCGAATAAAACTTCAACTTCGTTAAATGCTTAAATCTTGAGCGACATACCCAACCTGCGAAGTGATGTTCAATATTCTTCCGACACGCGACCGTAAAATTCAGCACACTACTTGACTTTCTCTGACCGGGTGTTCGCGACCGACAGAACCTGAAATTCCTCATCAGCGACTACCACGATGGTGTACGCTCAGAAACAAGCCACCATGAAGCTCATTGTTGAGACGAGAGATGCTTAACAGAGCGTTTTGGCACCTCCCAGGGGTTGTATTTCCTCTACAATCGATCGAGATGCAACAACGGTGTCCTCACAACGTATCCTTGAGTGGTCTGCTTGGTCCTCTTCTTTATCTTTCAAACAGCCTGTCTGGGATTAGATTGTTCAAAAAGTATCCGACCTTATTTCTTATTGTTGATATCAACAATGGTATCGGGGCGCGCACTCTATGCATGTAGGCAATCGCAGTGCGAATGCCTGGTTTTCTGACGACTGCGGAAACAACCAGTCGCTGACTAGCCTTTGGCAAGTGAATATGTGCCAGTTGAAGTCGTCGGATTTCGTATTGAGAGCAAAACGACAGGAAAAGTGGAACAACGTTATTGCATCAGTCCATAAAATTTTGTTTTCAGCTTGACGATTCTCAAGTTGAAACGATCCGCAAAATTCGAGAAGTGGTTGCGGTCGACGCAGTGGGACCAAACAGGTAAAGGAGTAGTGCGAGCGCTCCAAAAATGGCCGCTTATCTGTGAAGAGAGAAGCACGCTCAGGCACGGCCCTCAACATTTACAGATTAGGTTGTTATTGGTCACGAAAGGACCCTGGTGATTCAGGATAGACCACTCACGATCAGAGAACTTGTAGACGAGGTTAAAATTAATACTGGATTCATGCATTCCATTTTAACGGAACATTTGGACCTCAGGAGGATCCGAGCAAAATATGTGCCGAAGTTGTTAACAACTGAGCAGAAGAAAGTTCATTTGTAAATTGCACAGGACATGCTGGATACTGTGAACAGTCATCCCAACTCTCTTAACATAATGATCACTGATTATGAGTCATGGGTTTATGGGTACGATCCAGGATCAAAGTTCCAGTCGTCGCAATGGAAGCATTCGTCATCCCCGAGACCCAAAAAAGCGAGGCAGGTGTGCAGCAATGTGAAAGTCATGATGACCGTCTTTCTTGACTCCAATGGGCGATTATCACGCGCACCCCCCAAAAGGTACTAATGTCAATAAGGAGAACTACGAAGAGGCTCTGAATCACCTTCGTGAAGCGGTGTGACGCAAACGGCAGCGTGCAGTTGGCATCTTCATCGCGATGACGAACGCGCTCATCGTTCACAGTTAAATCAGAGTTTTCCGGCCAAACACAAGGCGGCTATGATTTGCCGCCCTCGCTATTCCCCTCACCTAGCACCGAGTAGCTTCTAGCTGTTCGATAACTGAAAAAGAATTTGAAAAGAACCGGATTTCAGTACAGGGAAGACATTACACGGAATTCGACGGAGCATCTGCGGACCATCTGAGAAGACGCTTTCCAGCGATGCTTCCAGCAGTGGCAGCAGCGTTGGGAGAGGTGCGTATCAGGAGACTATTACGAAGGTCATTAATGCCAAACAGTTGTGTCTGAATAAAGATTGATTTTATAAATAAAAGTCGAATACTTTTTGAACGGCCCTCATATGAATAGCCACTTGTTAAAAATGTAGATATTAATTTCTTTTCGTGATTTTCCAATTTTTTAACTGATTATTGCCACAGTACCTCAAGGTTACTGTTAATATAGTTGCCCTTCCAAACAGCATATCCTACGAGCTAACCAGCTGCATCGAAACTGCAGTTGCTCGTACTTTAGGTACTTGGGCTTTGCACGCCTCAGTTTGAAAAGAATAACTCGATGTAGTCATGGGGTCGACCCGCGCATATACTATGTGATCAAAAATATCCGGACACCCCCAAAACGTACGTTTTTCATATTAGGTGCATTGTGCTGCCACCTAGTACCAGGTACTCCATACCAGCGACCTCAGAGTCATTAGACATCGTGACAGAGCAGAATGCGGAACTCGAAGGACTTCGAACGTGGTCAGGTGACTGGGTGCCACTTGTGTCATACGTCTGTAAGCGAGATTTCCACACTCCTAAACATCCATAGGTCCATTGTTTCCGATAGGATAGTGAGGTGAAAACGTGGAGGGCCACGTACAGCACAAAAGCGCACAGGCCGACCACGTCTGTTGACTGACAGAGACCTTCGACAGTTGAAGAGGCTCGTAATGTGTAATAGACAGACGTCTATCCGCACCATCACACAGGAATTCCAAACTGCATCAGGATCCACTGCAAGTACTACGACATTTAGGCGGGAGGTGAGAAAACTTGGATTTCATGGTCTAGCGGCTGCTCATAAGCCACACGTCACGCCGGTAAATGCCAAACGACGCCTCGCTTGGTGTAAGGAGCGTAAACATTGGACGATTGAACAGTGGAAAAACGTTGTGTGGAGTAACGAATAACGGTACACAATGTGGCTATCCGATGGCAGGGTGTGGGTATGGCGAACGCCTAGTGAACGTCATCTGCCAGCATGTGCAGGACCAGTAGTAAAATTCGGAAGTGATGGTGTTAATTGTGTGGTCGTGTTTTTCATCGAGGGGGCTTGCATCCCTTGTTGTTTGGCGTGTAACTATCACAGCACAGCATTGGTGTTTTAAGCACCTCCTTGCTTCCCACTGTCGAAGAGCAATTCGGGGACGGCGATCGCATCTTTCAACACGATCGAGCACCTGTTGATAATGCACGCCCTGTAGCAGAGTGGTTATACGACAATAACATCCATGCCAGCATGTGCAGGACCAGTAGTAAAATTCGGAAGTGGTGGTGTTAATTGTGTGGTCGTGTTTTTCATCGAGGGGGCTTGCATCCCTTGTTGTTTGGCGTGTAACTATCACAGCACAGCATTGGTGTTTTAAGTACTTCCTTGCTTCCCACTGTCGAAGAGCAATTCGGGGACGGCGATCGCATCTTTCAACACGATCGAGCACCTGTTGATAATGCACGCCCTGTAGCAGAGTGGTTATACGACAATAACATCCCTGTAATGGGCTGGCCTGCACAGAGTCCTGACCTGAAATCTATAGAACACCTTTGGGATGTTCTGAAACGCCGACTTCGTGCCAGGCCTCACCGACCGACATCTATACCTCTCCTCAGTGCAGCACTCCGTGAAGAATGGGCTGTCGTTCCCCAAGAAACCTTTCAGCACCTGATTGAACGTATGCCTACAAGAGTGGAAGCTGTCATCAAGGCTAAGGGTGGGCCAACACCATGTTGAATTCCAGAATTACCGATGGAGGGCGTCAGGATCTTGTAAGTCATTTTCAGTGTCCGAATACATTTGCTCACATAGTGTATCTAGCTTTCAGGTCTTGCAGCTAATATACTGAGAATAATAATCTGTCTAGTCTATGCATTGGCGAGAATTGCCATTAATGAAATAGCAGAAATACAAACCAAATGATAAATTAATAATGTAATAGCAAGGGTTCTATTCTACCGGTTGTAACTGATGCAGACGGCAGAGAATTGTGGTGAATAATGTTAATGAACCATAGACTTTGCCGTTGGTGGGGAGACTTGCGTGCCTTAGCGATACAGGTGGCCGTACTGTAGGTGCAACCACAACGGAGGGGTATCTGTTGAGAGGCCAGACAAACGTGTGGTTCCTGAAGAGGGGCAGCAACCTTTTCAGTAGTTGCAGGGGCAACAGTCTGGATGATAGACTGATCTGGCCTTGTAACACTAACCAAAACGGCCTTGCTGTGCTGGTACTGCGAACGGCTAAAAGCAAGGGGAAACTACAGTCGTAATTTTTCCCGAGGGCATGCAGCTTTACTGTATGGTTAAATGACGATGGCGTCCTTTGGGTAAAATATTCCGGAGGTAAAATGGTCCCCCATTCGGATCTCCGGGCGGGGACTACTCAGGAGGACGTTGTTATCAGGAGAAAGAAAACTGGCGTTCTACGGATCGGAGTGTGGAATGTCAGATCCCTTAATAGGCCAGGTAGGTTAGAAAATTTAAAAAGGGAAATGGATAAGTTTAAGTTAGATATAGTGGGAATTAGCGAAATTCGGTGGCAGGAGGATCAAGACTTTTGGTCAGGTGAATACAGGATTATAAATACAAAATAAAATGGGGGTAATGCAGGAGTAGATTTAATAATGAATAAAAAAATAGGAGTACGGGTAAGCTACTACAAACAGTATAGTGAACGCCTTATTGTGGCCACGATAGATACGAAGCCCACGCCTACCACAGTGGTACAAGTTTATATGCCAACTAGCTCCGCAGATGCCAAAGAGATTGATGAAATGTATGATGAGATAAAGAAATTATTCAGATAGTGAAGGGAGACGAAAATTTAATAGTCATGGGTGACTGGGATTCTATAGTAGGAAAAGGAAGAGAAGTAAATGTAGTAGGTGAATATGGATTGGGGGACAGAAATGAAAGAGGAAGCCGCCTGGTAGAATTTTGCACAGAGCTAACAGTTGGTTCAAGAATTATAAAGAAACGTTCTATACATGGAAGAAGCCTGGAGATGCTGGAGGGTGTCAAATAGGTTATATAATGGTAAGACAGAGATTTAGGAACCAGGTTTTAAATTGTAAGACATTTCCAGGGGCAGATGTGGACTCTGACCACAATCTATTGGTTATGAACTGTAGATTAAAGCTGAAGAAACTGCAAAAAAGTGGGAATTTAAGGAGATGGGACCTGGATAAACTGAAACAACCAGAGGTTGTACAGAGTTTCAGGGAGAGCATAAGGGAACAATTGACAGGAATGGAGGAAAGAAATACAGTAGAAGAAGAATGGGTAGCTCTGAGGGATGAAGTAGTGAAGGCAGCAGAGGATCAAGTAGGTAAAAAGACGAGGAAATATTGAATTTAATTGACGAAAGGAGAAAATATAAAAACGCAGTAAATGAAGCAGGCAAAAAGGAATACAAACGTCTCAAAAATGACATCGACAGGAAGTGCAAAATGGCTAAGCAGGGATGGCTAGAGGATACATGTAAGGATGTAGAAGCACATATCATTAGGGATAAGATAGATACTGCCTACAGGAAAATTAAAGAGACATTTGGAGAAAAGAGAACGACTTCCACGAATATCAAGAGCTCAGATGGAAACGCAATTCTAAGCGAAGAAGGGAAAGCAGAAATATGAAAGGAGTATATAGAGGGTCTACACAAGGACTATGTTCTTGAGGACAATATTACAGAAATGGAAGAGAATGTGGATGAAGGTGAAATGGGAGATATGATACTACGTGAAGAGTTTGACAGAGCACTGAAAGACCTAAGTCGAAACAAGGCCCCAGGAGTAGACAATATTCCATTAGAACTACTGACAGCCTTGGGAGAGCCAGGCCTAACAAAACACTACCATCTGGTGAGCGAGATGTATGAGACAGGCAAATTACCCTCATACTTCAAGAAGAATATAATAATTCCAATCCCAAAGAAAGCAGGTATTGACAGATGTGAAAATTACCGAACTATCAGTTTAATAAGCCACTGCTGCAAAATACTAACGCGAATTCTTTGCAGACGAATGGAAAAACTGGTTGAAGCCGACCTCGGGGAAGATTAGTTTGGATTCCGTAGAAATTTTGGAACACGTGTGGCAATACTGACCCTACGACGTATCTTAGAAAATAAATTAAGGAAAGGCAAACCTAGGTTTCTAGCATTTGTAGACTTAGAGAAAGCTTTTGAAAATGTTGACTGGAATACTCTCTTTCAAATTCTGAAGGTAGCAGGGTGAAAATACAGGGAGCGAAAGGCAATTTACAATTTGTACAGAAACCAGATGGCAGTTATAAGAGTCGAGGGTCATGAAAGGGAAGCAGTGGTTAGGAAGGGAGTGAGACAGGGTTGTAGGCTCATCCCGATGTTATTCAATCTGTGTATTGAGCAAGCAGTAAAGGAAACAAAAGAAAAATTTGGAGTAGGAATTAAAGTCCATGGTGAAGAAATAAAAAGTTTGAGGTTCGCCGATGACATTGTAATTCTGTCAGAGACAGCAAAGAACTTGGAAGATCAGCTGAACGGAATGGACAGTGTCTTGAAAGGAGGATATAATATGAACATCATCAAAAACAAAACGAGAATAATGGAATGTAGTCGAATTAAATCGGGTGATGCTGCAGGAATTAGATTAGGAAATGAGACTCTTAAAGTAGTAAATGAGTTTTGCTATTTGGGGAGCAAATTAACATGATGGTCGAAGCAGAGCTGATATAAAATGTAGACTAGCAATGGCAAGGAAAGCATTTCTGAAGAAGAGAAATTTGGTAACATCGAGTACAAATTTAAGTGTCAGGAAGTCGTTTCTGAAAGTATTTGTGAGGAGTGTAGCCATGTATGGAAGTGAAATGTGGACGATAAACAGTTTAGACAAGAAGAGAATAGAAGCTTTTTAAATGTTACATGCTGTACTCATTTACCGTCTAATTGTGGAGGATATGATGTTCTGACAACATTTATGTAATAAAAATTATGTAAAAGACGTCATAAGTCAGTAAATAAAATAGATGGAACTAATTTGCTCTGAGATGATAACTGGAGTGCAATACTATCATTTGAGGTATTGCTGTTGAAAATGCATCTAGCGTTTAAAAGTTGTTGATTCAGAAGGTCATTGTGAACATGATTATTCACTGTGAAATATCAAGTTCTGTAGTTTTAAAGATACTGAAATGATCCCGAATTTCTGGACTTCCGGAAGGCATTTGACACTGTCCCACACAGGCCGTTTGCACTGAAATTTCGTGCTTATGGAATATCGTCTCATTTATGCGACTGTATTCGTGGTTTCCTGTCAGAGAGGTCACAGTCAGTAGTAATTGACGGAAAGTCTTCGAGTAAAACAGAACTGACTTCTGGCGTTCGCCAGGGTAGTGTTATAGGCCCTTTGCTGTTCCTTGTCTACACAAACGATTTCGAAGACAATCTGAGCAGCCGTCTTAGGTTGTTTGCAGATATCGCTGTCGTTTATCGACTGTTTAAGTCATCAGCAGATCTAAACAAATCACAAAACGATTTAGAAAAGATATGTGTATGGTGCAAAAACTGGCAATTGACCCTAAATAACGAAAAGTGTGAGGTCATCCACATCAGTGCTAAAAAGAATCCGTTAAATTTCGGTTACGCGATAAATCAATCAAATCTAAAGGCTGTAAATTCAACTAGATACCTAAGAATTACAATTCTGAACAACTTAAATTGGAAAGAACGCATAGAAGTCTAACGAAAGACTGCGTTTTATTGGCAGGACACTTAGAAAATGTAACAGATCTACTAAAGAGACTGCCTACACTACGCTTGTCCGTCCGTCTTTTTAGAAATACTGCTGCGCGGTGCGGGATCCATGCCAGATAGGACTGACGGAGTACATCGAAAAAGTTCAAAGAAGGGCAGCACGTATTGTATCATCGCGAAATAGGGGAGAGAGTATCACAGAAAAGATACAGGATTCGTAGTGGACATCACTAAAACAAAGGCGTTTTTCGTTGCGGCGGAATCTTCTCACGAAAATGCGAAATTTCAATCAACAACTTCCTCCTACGAATGCGAAAATATTTTGTTGACGCCGACCCACATAGGTAGAAACGATCACCATATTAAATAAGGGAAATCAGAGATCGTACGGAAAGATAAATGTGTTCGTTTTTTCCTCGCGATATACGAAATTTGTGTAATAGAAAATTGTGAATGTGGTTCCATGAACCCTCTGCTAGGAACTTAAATGTGGTTAGCAAAGTATCCATGTAGATGTAGATGTAGATGTTGTTGTGTCATGGGATGTGTCTAATTTGTATGAGATCACAGATGTATTCAGATTTGCTGTGAGTTATTATAGATTCTTGAATAGCCGTAAGGAGCCGTCTTTCAGCTTCTCTGACACTCCCCCACTTTTGGTGCCCACACACAGGGTGGGTAATATACTAAAGAAACAAGGACTCAACACACAGGGTGGGTAATATACTGAAGAAACAAGGACTCAACATCGCATACAGAACCGACAACACAATACAAAGCAGACTTGGAAGAAATACCATCAACACCGACAAATACAACCAGTGCGGTATGTACCAACTTACTTCAACTGCTGTCAGTATGTATATGTGGGCCAAATGTAGGAATTTCAGAACCAGGTATACAGAACACCTCAAAGTACTGAAAAGCAATAGCTCACATTCAACATTTGCAGACCACCTGATAGCACACAATCACCACCCAACAAACTTTGAAACTGCCTTACTCATCCTAAAAACTGGTAGCAGCTGACACCAAAAATTTACAATAAAAGAAAACTATTACATCCAAAAATCAGTAGCCCAAGGAAAGAGAGTACTCAATGCATACACAGCACTGTGCAACAAAACCTACTTCGCCACAATAGAAGAACTATACAAATAACAACCACACCAAAACTACTCATGGAAAATAAAAAAAAAACTTTCTATCTCTCCCTCCCTCCCTATCTCTCTCTCTCTCTCTCTCTCTCTCTCTCTCTCTCTCTCTCTCTCTCTCTTTATCTCTCTATCTATCTACCTACCTATCTCTCCATCTCTCTCTCTCTCTCTCTCTCTCTCTATCTGCCCCAGTACTCAACACACACATGCAAATTCACACAAACCATTCAACACTGACGCCAAATACAATTCAAACTCGCTCGCCTCATCCAGCCAAACACGCTACGAAACAAATGAACACCACACAGCCACAACGACACGTAATGGCAGCGAGAACTCCGCCTATGTTTTGAGAAATCGAAAAGTGCAGTGCCAAGCGACCATAGGTCACAAAGTAAGCCTATTTCTTCGCCAACGACACAGGAGAACGCACGACAACTTCAAAACGCTAAGTTACACACAAAAAAGTGATACAAACTCATTTCCGCTCATAAATGAATAACAAACAGAAAAATAAATTACGTTTTTCTATTTGCAGATGACAAGTTGTATATTGTGTAGCAAAATAGCTACCAAAATAAATGGACAATAACATCATGTAAGATATGTTAACTAATGCATAATCCACTTTTCGCTAATTAAGCTATAAATGGAACTTTGACATAATGTTATAAACAACACATGTGTTAAAATGTCACAACGATTTTACAGTTAAAAATAAATATTAAACCCTTTCTCCTTCTCCTTTGGCTCTGAGCACTATGGGACTTAACATCTATGGTCATCATTCCCCTAGAACTTAGAACTACTTAAACCGAACTAACCTAAGAACATCACACAACACCCAGTCATCACGAGGGAGAGAAAATCCCAGACCCTGCCGGGAATCGAACCCGGGAACCCAGGCGAATATTAAAGCCACTGATGATAGCACACAAGTGCTGAAACATGTATGGGTGAAACAAAACAGAAAAATGTGTCTTGCACAAGGCGGAACTTCTCATCCCATCTGTACAGAGTTTGATAGGTAACATATTTCATGTACGTTAGTGTAATTAATTTATTAAGCCATCAATAGTTGCAAATAAACGAATGAGTTTTATACTGTCTGTATTGGGTAATACGGTTATTTTAATTATTTATTTAATTTTGAGGAAATCATTATTTCATTAAAAGTAGTCAGCTGCATTAGATGTATTTCAAAGAAATAACCATCTAGTTATAGTATGAGTTCCCAAAAGTGTATGTGAAATTAAGTAAATGTATTTAATGCAGCTCAAGTCCTTTAATGAACCTGATCTTATAGTTTCTGTATGGCTTATAAGTAAAAGTGCACTGCTACATTTACACAAATAATCAAAAGTGTAAGTAATTGATTAATAAAATATTTTCGGGATTAAAGCTGCATCAGGTGGTTAACTATCCACTCCTCTGCCACTGTCAAGTAATATATTACCCTATGTGGTGCAGGACTGAACACCAGTGACGTCACTGGCTGCGGCGCAGCTATATTATAAGCGCGGTAGCGCCGTGCATACGACAGTCAACCATTTGGCAATGACAGAGGAGATATGTGCGGAGAGCTTGTGAGCAGTTAACCACGTGATGCGGTTTGAAACCCGAGACTATTTTATTAATGGATATTATTGCGAAAAAATAAATTTTTTTGTAAAATTGTGGTAAGATCTTATGAGACCAAACTGCTTAGGTCAACGGTCCCTAAGCTTACACACTACTTAATCTAACTTAAACTAACTTAACGATATGGACAACACGCACACCCATGCCCGAGGAAGGAGTCGAACCTCCGACTTGGGGAACCGTGCGGACTGTGACAAGACGCCTCCCAGACCGCGCGGCTATCTACATCTACATATACACCCCGCTAGTAAGAACCAAGCGGTGTGTGGCGAAGGGCACTATTCGCGCCGAAGTCATATTTCCCCCCCTCTGTTCCACTCGCGGACCGCGCGAGGGAAAAACGACTGTCTGAACGCCTCAGTACGAGCTCTGATTTCCCTTATCTTTGAATGGTGATCGTCGCACGATATGAAAGTTTGTGGTAATAATATATGCTCTACAGCCGGCCGGAGTGGCCGAGCGGTTCTAGGCGCTTCAGTCTGGAACCGCGCGACCGCTACGGTCGCAGGTTCGAATCATGCCTCGGGCATGGATTTGTGTGATGTCCTTAGGTTAGTTAGGTTTACTAAGTTCTAGGGGACTGATGACCTCCGATGTTAAGTCCCAAAGTGCTCAGAGCCATTTGAACCGTTATATGCTCTACATCCTCGGCGAAGATCGAATTTTGAAATTTAGTGAGCAGTCCCTTCCGTTGAGCTCGTCGTCTATCTGCAAGTGTGTCCCACTTCAAACTTTCTATGAAATTAACGCTCTCGCGATGGTTAAATGTACCAGTCACAAATCTTGCCGCTCTTCTTTGGACGTTCTCAATTTCTTGAATCAGACCCAACTGGTAAGGGTCCCATACAGACGAACAATACTCTAAGACTGGACGAACTAACGTATTGTAAGTATTTCCTTAGCTGAAGGACTGCATCGCTTCAGGATTCTACCAATAAACCGCAATCTAGAGATCGCTTTACCTGTTACTTGTGTAATCTGATCGTTCCATTTGAAATCATTTCGAATAGTCACACCCAGATACTTGACAGATGTTACCTCTTCCAAAGGCTGGGCATTTATTTTGTACTCGTACATTAATGGGGATTTTCGGATTGTTACACACTGTAGCTTACACTTACTAATAGTGAGAGATAACTCCCAATCATTACACCACGCATTTGTTTTCTGCAAATCCTCATTGATTTGTTCACAACTTTTATGTGATACTACTTCCCTGTAGACTACAGCATCATCGGCAAACAGTCTAATGCCGCTGTCAATACCATCAACTAGATCGTTTATGTAAATTGTAAAAAGCAGCGGACCTATTACGCTGCCGTGGGGCACACCTGATGTTACGTTTGTTTCTATTGAAGTGTCCCCATTCAGGACGACACACTGCTCTCTGTCTGTTAGAAAACTTTCTATCCAACCGCATATATCATCGGACAGACCGTAAGCTCGCACTTTTTGGAGCAAGCGACAGTGCGGAACTGAGTCGAACGCCTTTCGAAAGCCGAGGAATACGGCATCAACCTGGGAGACGGTATCTAGAGACTGTTGTATATCATGCACAAAGAGGGCCAGTTGTGTCTTGCATGTTCGCTGTTTCCTAAAACAGTGCTGGTTTTTGTAGATGATCTTCTCAGTCTAGAAAGGTTATTATGTCTGAACACAAAGTATGTTCCACGATTCTACAACAAATCGATGTCAGTAATTATGTGCATCCGATTTCCTACCCTTTTTATAGACTGCTATAACCAGGGCCTTCTTCCAGTCCCGTGGAACTTTCCGCTGTTCCAATGACCTCTGATAGATGATGGATAAGAATGGTGCTATATTTGTAGCATAGCCAACACAAAATCTTACGGGAATACCGTCTGGGCCAGATGCCTTTCTGGCGTCTAAGGATCTGAACTGTTTTACAATCCCAGAAACACTAAACACTATGTCAGCCATCTTTGTTCGATAATTGAAAGGGGGAATGGTGCTGCAGTCCTCTACCGTAATCGAATTTTTGAAACCTAGGTTTAGAATTTCGGCCTTCTGGTTATCATCATCCGTTACATTACACGTACTGGCAGCAAGAGATGGTATTGAATTATTTGTAGCGTTCATAGATTTTACGTGCGACCAAAATTTTTTGGTGTTATTTTTAGAATCTGCTGATAAAATATTGCTTTCAAATTCGTTAAAAGAATCTCTCATTGACCTTTTGACAGCTGCTTTCATTTCGCATAAATTCTGTTCGTCAGCGGGGCAGTGACTACGTTTAAAACGACTGTGCAAAATTCTCTGCTTTCTCAGGAACTTCCTAATATGATTGTTGAACCAAGGTGGATTCTTTCCCTCCCCTATATTTTTGCTAGGCGCATATTTCTCTAGCACGTGGTGGACAATACCTTTAAATTCCGACCAAAGATGCTCAACAACTTTGTGTCCCGCGGCGAATGCTTAGAGCTAACTATGAAGACAATCATTAATGACACTTTTATTTGCTTTCCCAAACAAGAAAGCTCTACGCTGTTTCTTTGTTTTTTTTTTCAGCTTCCACTGACATAGAAGACACAACGACCTTACGTTCGCTAATGCCTTCTTCTACAGTAGATTAACTTCCTCAAAAAGATCAGGTCTATTTGTCACCAAGATATCTAATATGTTCCCATCTCGAGTTTGTTTCCTAACCAACTGCTCAAGGTCGTATGTTGAGAGCTCTCCTAGAATAACTTCACACGAGTCTTTGCTTCTGCCCCTGTGATAAACATGTAATTTTCCCAGTCAATGGACGCCAGATTAAAGTCTCCACCTATAACTAATGGATAATTTGGATATTTATTTCCTATGTACTCAATCAAGACTTTCCCTGAAACATTCTGCGACGATTGTGCGGATGCTGGTGGTCTATAAAAACATCCAGACTATTTCACAGTCCGACCCAGTATCGATCTCAACTGCGTTTAAATACCTTTTAACTGCAATGAACACACCACCTCCCATAGCATCAGTTCTATCCTTTCCAAACATTACCCAACCCGAGTTCAAAATTTCACTGCTATTTATGTCTGGTTTCAACAAGCTTTCGGTACCTACTACAATATTGCCATTACTAATGTTTATTTCACAGAGTAACTCGGGGGATCTTGCTACAGACACTTCGACAATTTACCAACATGAGATTTAGCATATTTAAATCCTTTGGAATGACCTGCATAGGCGAACTAACCATTTTTACATTTGGCACACCCACATCAGTGTCATGGACTGGTAATTGCTATCATTGCGAGAGCATGCATTCGTACATAAAATCAATTGACAGTTTCATCTTTAAAAATATCTCACTTTATTCTTTTTCATAATATCCTTTTACATAAAAATAATACTTTGTATTGGGATTGTTGCAATGTATCATCACAGGTGCTGTTTTTGGCTTTCATTAACTTCTGTTTTCATTAATTTGTGTTATTGTAAAAGCCATAACTGCACCAGGTTGATTTACTGTATGGCTTTATTACATTGTGCAATATATCTGTCAAGCTGCTAAAAGTGTTCATTACTATTGTGTCAGCTTTGATGTTAACATGTATTGTCCATGTTTCCTGTTGTCTGCAAAGTTTCCCGACTCTTGATAAAGATTCGTTCTGTGGCCTTTGTTTGGTTCATGAAGTTCTATCAGATTATCAGTTTATTTTGTTTCAATCTGGTCGCGCAGTTTCTGCCTGTCCGATCAATTTACTGTGCTGCACACTTTAGTCCAGTTGATGTTAGAGTTCGAAAATGTGTCCATATTTGGTTTTTTATGTTATGTAGCAGCTTTTTTATCTTTTTGTTGGTGGCCTAATCGTTTCTCAGTTCTTAGTGAAATGGTACACTGTCAGCGTGTAGGTTTGTTTATTGTATTTATTTGTTGCTGGATATTCTGTCTTTATTTTCTTGGACGTCCACTCTATAACTAAAGGGTACTATACAATTCCTTCAACTATCTTCTTGGATAACGTGTTCACCGTTTGTATGGGTTCTTCTGAAAGACGCCAAGTCTTCTTATGACTGTATATATTTTATAATGTGCTATTACAATTTGGCGTAAACATTTTCATAAGTAACTGGGTTTTGCTATTCCACAGTATTAATTAAATTACAAGTGATGGAAAGTATTGTGTACAACGTCTGGTTTTGTAAAGCAGGGTGTAACGTACAACGGTTTCCACTAATTATAACTTGATTTATACTATGGAATGGCCCGAATTGATTATGCATTGAAATAGTGTAATGCCACACAGCAGTGCATACTAAATATCGAGAGCCATAAGAAGGAAATGTTATGTTTTTCAAACCCCTATTTATAGAGATGTACTAACATCTGTACTAAGATGTTGCTGGAGCTCATTTGGTGCTCTGAGACCCTGTTCCTGAATTTTGATAAGTTTTGACAACACGAAAGATACGGTTTTTGAGGGTGCAACCAGTAGTTATTACATTCGTTCTGATTATGTTGTAGTTTCCCACTCGATTTTCGAAGGGTTGTTGTTAAATAGGCTTAATAGGCTTAAATAGGTTTAATAAAAAAAACTGATGTAGGGCATTTGAAAGTTGAAACTTGGAGAGAGAGGAAGTGTGGTTTTGTCTTCACTGGCTCTCTCCTCTTTTCGGTAAAAAAGTTGCTTTTATTTTATTCATACACAGCCACTGCTAGTATTCTGTATACTCACGCTCCTTTAACGAACTCTTCATTCTTCTGCCTGCTTCTGTGTCGATTGTCTTGACTTAAATGGCTTTGATAATGCATTTAAAGAAATCTTGGCAACAGGACATTGTGGGAAAACCCTAATACTAGCCATTAATATTTTCAGTTAAATTTGTTCTTTTACGAAATTGATTGTCGTCAACTTAACAACTCCCGCTACAGCAAAGCATCTGCCAGCCGGGGTCAGCATTGTTCCTCAATCAGCGTCATCGCTGCAGCTACAAGTGAGAGAGAAAAAATAAAGCGTACATCCCTGGTGAAGCCATTCTCAAAACAAGCGTAAGAGTGTGTGAAGGCGAACCTAATAACATGTCACTAACGCTACTTCAATATATTCAACAGCAATGTAAATCTGAACAGGCCGAAATAAAAAATACCAAAACTAAATATGTTGTCTTAAGTGTATGACAGGGAAGTTAAAATATTTCCTGCAGTCTGATACTTTACGTCAGTGTAAAACTTAAGTAAGGAAACTCTTTTTGTGAAAGCATAACTTTTTATTTTCGCTATCAGTTCAGTTGTGACATTGTGTTAATACAGTAATGAAATACTGTACTTTACACACGCGACTCGTACAGAACAGCAGTAACTTTCTTATGAATTGCATCCGTATGGCGCCACAAGGTACAGGGTGAGACGGCGGCCGGTAGACGTCCATTGGGCCTTTGCAGCCTGGGGAGGAGCTCGTTTTTATCTCATAGAACAGTTTCTATTCAGTTACAATTGATTATGCGTAGATTGTTGAACCGGCTTTAATAAGTGTGTAAGAAGTCAAACATTAAAAACTTCACACTGAAAAATTTGCACCAACGACATCAACGCTCACTGGCTTTGCATGAGTTGAAGCACGATCCATTCTACCTAATAAACTACTAAACTTTATTGTAAGTTTATAATTGCATCTGTTTATGTATGGGAGATTGAGTATGCGCTTGTGAACTCAGTTTGCTTTTGTTTCCAAGTGTAGATGTGAGACTTCCAAGGGGAGGCCACGGCGTTTGGAACGCAGATTTACTGCAAGCTTCGTACACTCGTAGTACTCCATAAGGACAACAACATGTGTAAGCAGTAGCGCGTACTTCTCATGCGTTACTGAGAAAATCGCAAGATAATTTCGGTCGTCAAATATATATCTATGCGTGGCCATTTTAACCATAAAGCGGTTGCAGCCGAGCGGTGGCGGCGCGGTAGCTCGGCGTGTTCGCTCAGAGCGTAAGCTCTCCTTTCGATTAAAAGAACTGAGCGAGCGGATGAGCGAAAAAACTGAAGGGATGTCGTCGGACGTGCGCCCTGAACAAATGCAGCGAACAATACAGAACAAAATTTAAAAAAAAAAGTGGTTGGCGTTTAAGCTGTTAGGTCGCTGGATCGAGTTCCGTTCGTCAGTTTTTTTTTATTTTCAACACTGTCATTTTCTTTACTATTTATATTACAATTGATATAATGGGAAAAATACGCGTAATCGGATGGACTTTTATTAAATTTACAATGTTATTTGGCAGTCTACTAATTTTTATTATCACAAATAATATAATATTCATAACTATCGACTAGTAAACGACCAAACGCATAAAGTGATACTGAAAATGTATGCTTGTCCGTGTCTCCAAAACTGTTCGTATTTAATCGAAAGAGAACGAGAAATTGCTTCTTGGAATACGCTATTAAAATATACTCGATACTGCATAACCAATTATCAGCACCTAATTTTAAGGAAATACTGCGTTATGTATGGTTTGCTTCCAAACTATCGTCTGAAAGAGAGGCTTTTGAAAATGTTAACGAGGTTTGTTTTTCCACGCAAAACGTCAAAAGACCTTCCGTATGCGGAAACATAGCATTTATTTAATGCAGCTGGTGCCGTTTAACTTTATGTTTTCCATGTTTTTACGAAAAATATCATCCTGCAACTTGTACGCGTAAAGTCGAAAGCGACGATTAATTGTACATCTTTCGAAAGCCGTCTGTGCTGGTCGAAACATGGAGGTAACAAGTCGTTTCGGGCTCCTTCCAGGTATAAGGGGTTTCTCAAATCACGGACAAGCATACATTTTCAGTATCACTTTATGCGTTCGGCCGTTTACTAGGCGATAGTTATGAATATTACATTATTTGTGATAATAAAAATTAGTAGACTGACAAATAACATTAAAAATTTAATAAAATTTCATCCGATTACACGTATTTTCCCCATTATGTCAATTGTAATATAAATAATAAAGAAAATGACTGTGTAGAAAAAAAAAACTGACGAACGGAACTCGGTCCAGCGATCCAGCGGCTTGAACGCCAACCACTTTAAAAATAAAATAAAAATTGTTCTAAATTATTCGTTGAATTTGTTCAGGCGGACGTCCGATGACAACCGTTCCGTCTGTTCGACGGTCTGTTCTCTCAGTTCTTTTATCAGAAAGGAAAGCTAACGCTGTGACCGAATACGCTTTTTTTTTAAACTCATTTTGTTCGTTGCATCTGCTCGGGGCGGACGTCGTAAGACATCCGTTTAAGTCCGTTGTTGATCGATTAACTCAGTATTTTTATTACAGAGGGCGCTAACCCTCCGACCGAACACGCTGAGCTACCGTGCCGGCTAACACGTTGGGCTACCGCACCGCCACCACTAGGTTAAAATAGCCACGCACAAATACATATTTGACGACCGAAATTATCTTGCAGTTTTCTCAGTAACGCTTGAGAAGTACGGGCTATTGCTTACACATTTTGTTGTCCTCATGGAGTACTACGAGTGTACGAAGTTTGCAGTAAATCTGCGTTCCAAACGTCGTGGCCTCCCCTTGTTAGATATGTACCAGATCAGTGTAGGCGCTTGTTCAATTCCGCTTGATTTTGACAGAACAACGAGTGTCTGGACGGTCATTCAAGTCCTGGTTAAAGTATCATAGATGAAGAATAACGGTTCGGCAGTTAAGAACAGTGACAGTAGGTCCATCATTCATACATTCATAGTGAAAGGAGTGTATTCTGGTAGTAGAAGATGTGATGTAACCGTACGATACTCTGTTCATCGTAAGAATAAACCTGATGTTTGCATTACGTCATGTATTCTTCCGCGTTTGCTTGAATGTCGTTGAATTTCGTTTGACGTGGAGCGGAAGCTAAACTGTGTCCAGAAGTCGAGTAGGATCAAAAGGATACGTTTTATGCTGTGTTACATGCGCATAGATTGAGCGATAATGCAGGACAACAGCCTTACCGGTGCATTAAACTTGGACAGCACTGGTCAGCCAGCTGGTCTAGTTAACCTGCAATGATGTCAGCAGTTGCAGTTCAGACGTAAAAAGAGACGAGCAAAGAAACAAAATAGCTTCGAATATCATTTAATTTTTAACGAGAATGAAATAATACTTGCGAAAACTCCAGCACTACCACACGCTTCTTAGGTGACCAGACGAAAAGCATAAAATGCTGTCGTCCTCCCCTAACACAGTATTCTAATTCCAAACAGGAGTGACGAAAATTCCTAACTTAAACAAAACGTAATTTTTCTGAGCGAGCTGTGTGTGACGCAAAAGCATACTGCAGTGAGTTCACCGTACTATTGAATACTGAAGCCATTGAAAGTGGTCCATCGTCTGGTAATCTATTAGCTCCTTCCCCATACAAATCCGCAAAATATATTTCAGTTCTGGAACTGTCATCTGCTACGTTGATTAACGAGTCGGCCAGCAACAGAATCCTCCAAGCCAGCCGGGCTCCGCATTTTCTCCTCTTCTTTTATGACGTGCTGTTCTATATGCCGCCAGCGTTCAGCAGTGACATGTGAAAAAGCTGCGTGGATTAGTTGCAGTGTTACTGATAAGTGCCCGCATCTCGTGGTCGTGCGGTAGCGTTCTCGCTTCCCACGCACGGGTTCCCGGGTTCGATTCCCGGCGGGGTCAGGGATTTTCTCCGCCTCGTGATGGCTGGGTGTTGTGTGATGTCCTTAGGTTAGTTAGGTTTAAGTAGTTCTAAGTTCTAGGGGACTGATGACCATAGCTGTTAAGTCCCATAGTGCTCAGACCCATTTGAACCATTTTTTTTACTGATAAGTCGCATATATGTACAGTATTTAATAATCACCTTCTGAATGTAGCAGGTGAACTAAATAGAAACCTAGTCCCAACAGGGAATCATATAGCGCTTGTAGAAAAAAGTTTTCCGAGACTGTTACCTGAAATGCTCCTCCATGATACTGACAAGAGGGAGATTGAGTTAATAATTAAATCACTAAAGACCAAGAACTCTCATGGATATGGCGGGGTATCTAGCAGAATACTGAAGTATTGTTCCATGTATGTTAGCCCAGTACTTAGCCATATCTGTATCTTTTCCTTTAGGAGTGGTCGGTTTCCTGACCGATTAAAGTACTCGGTAGTGAAGCCACTTTATAAAAAGGGAGACAGGGATAATGTTATAGACCTATTTCTATGCCATCGGTGTTTGCTAAAATTATCGACAAGGTTGTATATACAAGGTTAGTGGAGCATTTAAATTCACATAATTTGCTGTCAAATGTTCAGTTTGGTTTTAGAAACGGTTTAACAGCTGAAAATGCTATATTCTCTTTTCTCTGTGAGGTTTTGGACGAATTAAATAAAAGGTTGCGAACGCTAGGTGTTTCCTTTGATTTAACGAAGGCTTTTGACTGTGTTGACCACAAAATATTACTGCAGAAGTTGGACCATTATGGAGCAAGGGGAGTAGCTTACAATTGGTTCGCCTCTTACTTTAAGAACAGAAAGCAGAAGGTAATTCTCCGCAATATTGAGAGTGGTAGTGATGTTCAGTCCCAATGTGGCACTGTTAAGTGGGGCATTCCCCAAGGGTCGGTGCTGGGGCCACTGCTGTTTCTTATTTATATAAATGATATGCCTTCTAGTATTATAGGTGACTCAAAAATATTTCTGTTTGTTGATGACACCAGCTTGATAGTGAAGGATCTTGTGTGTAATATTGAAACAGTATCAAATAATGTAGTTCATGAAATACGTTCGTGGCTTGTGGAAAATAATTTGATGCTAAATCACAGTAAGACTCAGTTTTTGCAGTTTCTAACTCACAATTCAACAAGACCCGATATTTTGATCAGACAGAATGGGCATATTATAAGCGAGACGGAACAGTTCGAGTTCCTAGGCGTTCGGATAGATAGTAAGCTGTTGTGGATGGCCCATGTCCAGGATCTTGTTCAGAAACAAAATGCTGCTTTATTTACCATTAGAACAGTATCTGAAATAAGTGACACTTCAACACGAAAAGTAGTCTACTTCGCATATTTTCATACGCTTATGTCGTATGTTATTATTTTTTGAAGTAATTCTTCTGATTCAAAAAGGGTATTTTTGGCTCAAAAACGGGCTGTTCGAGCTATATGTGGTGTAAGTTCGAGAACCTCTTGTCGACCCCTATTCAATAGTCTGGGAATTCTGACATTGCCCTCACAGTATATATTTTCTTTAATGTCGTTTGTTGTTAGCAATATTAGCTTATTCCCAAGAGTTAGCAGCTTTCACTCAATTAATACTAGGCAGAAATCAAATCTGTATGTAGAATGCACTTCCTTGACTCTTGTGCAGAAAGGAGTGCACTATTCTGCTGCATCCATTTTCAATAATCTACCACAAGAACTCGAAAATCTTAGCAGTGGCCCAAACACTTTTAAGTCTGAACTGAAGAGTTTCCTCATGGCTCACTCCTATTGTGTCGAGGAGCTCCTGGAAGAGCTGAAAAATTAAGCAAATTCCAGTGTTACATTATTGATTTTCTTTATTTAAACTTACGAATTGTCGCCTGAATACGTTTCTTATATTTCATTTTATCTGTTTCTAATATCGTGTTATAATTTCATGTATTGACTCGTTCCATGACCATGGAGACTTCCCCTTAATTTGGTCCCACAGAACAATAAATACATAAATAAATAATAAATACATCTGGCAGCTTAACGGTCTTGATACCTCGAGCCAAATCCCTTAACTTCGCTCCAGACCAGCTCTGTTGGGTTCGTATCGTAATGAAACAGTGGGAAATGTAAAAATGCAGCATTTGTATGGTATGATCGGTGCTGTAAAAATTATTTTCTTGTTTCTACGAGACTTGTCACTCTGGTTCGTGTGAGACTACATCTGTGGTATAAAACGATGGACATGGTCCAAATAAAGAATATTTCGTTTTTCATTTTCGCCCTAAAAATTAAAACGTTATGTTTTCTTAATTTAAGCAAGCTTTATTTACAATCTTTCATAAAATATCGATAACCAAGAATTTATATTTGAAATGAAAACAGGAATTTCGCGTGCAATATGTAACCACACACAAGAAGATGGGCATTTTCATAAAAATTATGATGATCTTTACAATTACGAGGTGTAGGTATCTCTGATTGAATGGAAAAAGGTAGTTAACTATGGCGAGACTTGAGCGAGCGATCCATGAACTGCACTAGGTTATCAATCTCGTAAGCTACCGTTTGCGTTATACATCCAATCTGTACGAGGTGTGGCTAGAAAAAAACCGGACTAGTACTGGTGAAACAATAAAACGAATGCAATAAGGCTGAAAGTCGCGTGGCCTGTCACGTGACTCTCGCTCCGCCTACTGCTCGAGTTTCATCTGCCTCCTGCACTCAGTCTGCCCGTGGTGTCTGTTTTAAGTAGTTGACGTTTTGTCTGTGCGTCGGAAAATGTTGAGTGTACAGAAAGAACAGCGTGTTAACATCAAATTTTGTTTCAAACTAGGAAAATCTGCAAGTGAAACGTTTGTAATGTTACAACAAGTGTACGGCGATGATTGTTTATCGCGAACACAAGTGTTTGAGTGGTTTAAACGATTTAAAGATGGCCGCGAAGACACCAGTGATGACACTCGCACTGGCAGACCATTGTCAGCAAAAACTGATGCAAACATTGAAAAAATCGGTAAACTTGTTCGACAAGATCGCCGTTTAACAATCAGAGCAGTGTCTGAGTTAACAGGAGTTGACAAGGAACAAGTTTACCGATTTTTTCGCGATAAACAATCATCGCCGTACACTTGTTGTAACATTACAAACGTTTCACTTGCAGATTTTCCTAGTTTGAAACAAAATGTGATGTTAACACGCTGTTCTTTCTGTACACTCAACATTTTCCGACGCACAGACAAAACGTCAACTACTTAAAACAGACACCACGGGCAGACTGAGTGCAGGAGGCAGATGAAACTCGAGCAGTAGGCGGAGCGAGAGTCACGTGACAGGCCACGCGACTTTCAGCCTTATTGCATTCGTTTTATTGTTTCACCAGTACTAGTCCGGTTTTTTTCTAGCCACACCTCGTATGTGTATCTCAACTGTATCACATACAGTCCCTTGGAAAACTTAAAAGCCGATTTTTTTCTGTTAATTTACGAAAAATATTACGGACGACCTATTTCTCGGCACTTTTTAACCGTGTTCCACACGCGTGTTTCACTAAGGAGCAGGAAGCAGCGTCAGCCATTTTCATGCTGCGTATTAATAGCGCGACAATCGGAGGATAATAGTACAGAAACTGTGACTATACACGATTTTTGAAATAAAAACAGCGTAGGTAAACCATGATTAAGAAAAACGTTGATGGCTGTTAATACATATCTTAACCTCTTCGGTCCTCATGTCCAGCGGCCTGGATACTACTTCTCTATTTTTCTTTAAGAGAAGTTACGGATTTTTCTATACTGTAACCATATGTGCAGTATGTTGGACATTTGAGATGCGTCCGGATTTTTTTTTGTGACATTTAGTTTCAGCTGTTGGCTACACTGAGAGGTTCTGCTCAGGCCGCCGCTCCTGATAATATCTCTGCGATGTCTTCCAGAAAGAAACGTAAGTACGAATGTTATACTCAGTTTTCTATTATTATTTATCATTGTTGTGTATGTAAATAGATCAAAGAATTGTATTACAATCTGTGTAGTAGCCTAAAACCGTTAGTTCTTATTATTTTCAGAGTTAATAATGAAGTCCAGACGGATGGACAGATGGCTGCAGCTTTGCTCTTACTGTAGTTGATCATTGACTAATATTTATGAGTGCAGCATCTACTCTATCAGATGCCTGTGCTTCTCATTACTTAGTGAGATGTATGAAATTAACTATGCATAATCCTTTCGTAATTACTATTTTTTAATTACCTTTAAAGATCCACAACTAATTTTCCTCTCACCTATTTCAGGCGTGAATGAACGACTCACAGATGCTGAAATCAAATGAGAACTGCTAAGAGTAATAGAAGAGGGCAGTGATTTGAGTGACGTAGGGGACTTCTGAGACGAGGAAGACCTTGATATTACTACAAATACAGACTTTTATGTTCCTGAAACCCAAAGTGACAGTTCATCAGACATGGTAAACCTTCCATTATTAATTTCATTTACAAAGATAGTATCCTTCTGAGATACCTACTCAAAAAGTACTGAAGATTGGAAAACATACTGAATTTCAATTATTTGTCTGAAAACAGTTTTTTTACTTATTATTTCTTCTTTCAGAATGAAACTGAAGATAGTAATCTATGCCCAAGCACTTCAACTATGAGAAAATGGACTGCTGGAAAACAAAAAGGAGAACCTAGAAAAATGTTTTGGAAAAAAGGATCTATTATTGATCACAAAGCCAATATTACCATTAAGGAGTGGTTAGTGGATGACAGGGAACTATCGACACCAGTAAGATATTTTGAACAGTATTTTGGAAATGACACTTAGTGTCTCATTGCTGAACAGACAAACATAAAGGCGCTTCAGGATAACCAGGTTCTGTTAAATGCAACAGCTACAGAAATTAAGAAACTTGTTGGTGCACACATAATAACAGGTTGTATGAAACTACCAAGACTGAGAATGTATTAAAGCAGTAGATTGAGGATCCCTGCAGTAACTACAATTCCAAGGAATCGTATGTTCAAATTGAGGAACTACTTGCATTTTGTTCATAATCTGATTGTTCCAGACAAACTCAAGAGAAATAACAAACTATGGAAAATGCAACCAGAGCTTGACAGTATCAGGAGAAAATGTCTCTCACTGCCAGTTTCTAGCCACCTTTCGATAGATGAACAAATGATTCTTTTTCATGGCAAAATATCTGTTAGACAGTATGTCCAGTCGGTCTGAAGAATTTTGTGCTGACAACTTCTGATCGTCTGGTACTTGACATTTTCATTTACCAAGGAGCAAGCACTTGGCCTTCTGGACAACCAGAACGGTATGGGAGGTTCTGTGGTGAAGATGCTGGTGGAGAGTAGGGTTCCCTGCGAGCATGTCGTGTATTATGACCGATATTTCACATCAATTACACTATTACAGTACCTGATGGAAAGAAAAATATATGCAGTACGAAGGATTTTAATCAGCCATATTCCATCTGCTCTCAAATCGAAACTCACTGCAGACAAGGAATTGATGAAGAGAGGGAGAGATTCCTTCGACGAGTTCGTCAGAGAAAATGGAAAAATTTCTGTTTTGAAATGGATCGATAATCGTTCTGTAACAGTAGCATCTACGTTCTCTGGTGCTTCTCCTACTAATGTAGCGAAAAGATGGGACAGAAAAGCAAAAGAGTTGATTGAAGTACCTTAACCCAAATGTATCAGTGACTATAACAAGTCAATGGGAGGTGTGGATCTTTGTGACAGAATGATTTCCTACTATCGAATCTCCACATGCACGAAGAAGTGGCCTGTAAGAGTCTTCTTCCTTTTCACTGACATGGCAATTGTGAACTCGTGAATTCAGTACAAAAAGGATCAGCAGGCACTAGGTGTTGGAAAGAAATCAGTTATGGATTTACTAGATTTCAAGATTTCCATTGGTGAATCACTGAGTTCAGCTGCAACTGCTGCGAGACAGGACATTTACTCTTCAGACTCTGAATCTAAATTTCATGAAGTGGCTCCTACAAAACGTGCAAAAATAGTTCAAATCCCAAACAAAGATGTTAGGAAAAGTGGGAGCAAACATTTACTTCTCTGCCCAATTACAGACAAAAATAAATGGATGAGGTGCCGAAACTAGGGCTGCAAAGCTAAAACCAAGTTCATATGCTCAGAGTGCCAAGTATATTTGTGTATAACAAGTGACAGAAAATGTTTCTTTGACTTCCACAAATGAAATCGATTATGATGTTCTACCACAATTTCAGAAATATCTGTGACAAAACTGTTTTTCTTGTGTCACAATTTTGTAACACTCTGTAAGTAATGTTTCTTAATGATAAATAAATAATATAAACTTATTCTTGTCTTCTTCCTTGGACGACCATGTATCATCAATAGTTGCTTTATAAGTCCCAGGGTGTCCAGCTGGCTGGATATAAGAAAATCTGTTCCCGAATGAACAGTAACAAAAAATTCCCATTACAATGGTCATTCATGATAACCATATGCAATGCTCTTATGACAAAATATTTTAAAAAATAGAAAATTTTCCTTGGGACTGAAGACGATAAAAGTTTCATGTACCGTAACTTGGTAATAATATATCCAATACATAAGTAGGACCTACTTCCAAGAGCGTAACAACACCAGTGTACTTGAGCTACGGCTTCTGACCAACCATCGCGTTTGTGTTTCTTTGCAACAGTTTTATTGTTATGATGAACAGAGTGTAGTCTCTTGAACTTCAAATTGTCGAGAATCGACTGTACGGTGTGGTAAGATGCTGATGAACACTTTTTGAAACAGCCTGTTCGCGAAGACGGCGGAGAAGCGACGCTCAGGGACTGTGGACGAAGCCGCGCAGTCTGCGATTCGTTGCTGTCACTGGGCGCTCACGTATGAGCGGCGCGCATCACACGTGATGATGGTGACTGACAGGGCTTTAGCAACAGCGGCGCGCCAGATACGAGGCTGTTGTCCTCTGGGAAGGTCAGACCGGCTACTTCTGCCGACCAGCTGTGTTACATCTCCAGATAAGGAGCGGCCTTATCACTCCAGGGCGAGGCCATTGTTGTTAGCACAGATAACATCGCTGGGCGCTTCCGCAGTCAAGGTCGTTCCCTGTCTCTTTGTTCATGCTGAAACGCGCCCGTGGTAGATTCCCGTACCAGCGAGATTACTGAGCTGATTACAAACACAGGACAGAGTTGAAAACGGTTGGCAGACTAAAGTTAGGTGGCAGACTGGACTCAGCTGTTTGCCTCTCAAAAACAGTGCTTTTACCAGCTGAGCTACCCAGGCTCGGCTCCCAGCTCACATCGAAAGCTTACATCTGTCACTACGAATCTCCTACTTTCAAAACCCTATACAACTTCTTATACCTAGCTTGTTTAGTTAACAAACCTGGGAAGAAGGAAGCGATGTCCTGTAAACTGCCCTCAGTGAAACTTGCGACCAGGAAAGCTCGAGAAAAGTTCCACTAATCCCTCCCTCTCCGGACTCTGCAACTTGCTCCGCAGGTGTATGAACAGACGGCTCTTACTTGTTGTTTTACTTCACAAAAAGTTTTTTCTGATAAAGAGGACAGGAGATACTCGAACAGGAACTGTAATGCCGAAGAAGCTTTTGCAGTCGTAAGTGATCACAATTTATTTTCTTTTCTGTCTGGCGTAATTGCAACATTTTTGTTTACGACCAGATATTGAAACAACAATGGAAGACGTAAAAACCTAATTACAAGCATGGAAATTAAAAAACTGTTCTACTTAGCAAAGCATACTTCAAAATTAACATAAAATATGGTCCATATTCGTGTATCATCTTTTGATACGTGTAATATGCATTGTCATACTAACTGAAAGGGTAGGATTATGTTCGTATATAGGCGACAATAGTAGCTTTACCACCATTAGTCTACCACGCAAACATAGGGGTTACACTCGTCTGGAGTGAGACGTTCCCTGAGGGGTCTACCAGGGGCCGAACCGCACAATAGCCCTGAAAGAGTGGTTCGGTGTGGGGCGGCGGAGGGGTGAAGTGGACTGCGGTAGTCATCACGGGGTTGTGGACCACTGCGGCTGCTGTGGGGACGGAGCCTCTCCGTCGTTTCTAGGACCCCGGTTAACATACAATACAATGCTAAATGGAAGATTTATGAGCATTATAAAATCGTATATTCCGTAAGTGTACGTTAAAAGGGCAGAGTATTTGTCGTAAAATAACTTGTATAACTTCTCCTACCACGGCAACGCACATACGCTACAAGTGACTTCAAAATATTAAAACAATGTTCTTCATAATTACAGTTCTCCATACATAAAAAAAAAAACTTGTCACAGCGAAGGACTAAGAAAATACCTCAACAGTAAGGACAACAAGAAGCGTATGCCACAAATTTTACCAGAATATACATCTTAAAGACCGGATAATGAACAAAAATGCAATGCAGGCTACTTAACATGCTTCAAGTTTGTAGATGATATGGTCTCCTATTTTAGACCTGTGGCTGAATTTCCTTGGCAAGCACAGGATGCACACAATGTGAAATAAAAGGTAAAGCGCACTTACTATTTAAATGACAACAAGATCTGATGTATCGTATTGTTTAAACTAAAAATAACCTGCTTGTAAGTATTTCACGAAAATAAAAAAAAAAATCTGCTGAGCATATCACAAGTATGGTGAAACATGTTTGGGTGATAGAAGAAAACAGTACTTGTGTACCTGCGAAAAAGGCGGACCCATCCTTAATTCATTATCAGTTCTGCATATGATAGTTAGTTATGCTAAATGGAAGCCCACCCGGTTAGCCGTGCAGTCTAACGCACCGGATTGGGAAGGAGCGCCTGGTCCCCGGCACGAAGCCGCGCGGCGGACTTGGTATCGAGGTCCGGTGAGCCGGCCAGTCTGTGGATGGTTTTTAGGTGGTTTTCCATCTGCATCAGCGAATGTGGGCCGGTTCCCCTTCTTCCGCCTCAGCTACACTATGTCGGCGATTGCTGCGCAAACAAGTTGTCCACGTAAGTATACACCATCATTACTCTACCACGGAACGTAGGGGTTACACTCGTCTGGTGTGAGATGTTCCCTGGGGGGGGGGGGGGGGGGGGGTCCACCGCCGGTGGCCGAACCGCACAATAGCCCTGAAAGCGCTGAAAGAGTGGTTCGGTGTGGGGCGGCGGCGGGGTGAAGTGGACTGCGGTATCCGTCGTGGGGTTGTGGACCACTGCGGCTGCGGCGGGGACGGAGCCTCAACGTCGTTTCTAGGCCCCCGGTTAACATTCAGTACAATACATTACAATGTTAAATGAAAGACTTATGAGCATTATTAAATCGTATATTCCATAAGATGAATGTTAAAAGGACAGAGTATTTGTCGTAAAGTAACTTGTACAACAATACACAAATATAATTTTAAGGTGACAATGCATATGATGATGTTTCATGTTAGCAGACAGTATGCGTCATAAAAGTAGGAAAATCAGAATTTAAACGTTAAAAAATCAGAACCAGTGTAGTAAGTGACCGCACTGTCCTTCATGCAACAGGCTGGTTTATGTTGCTGATGGTTTCCACGTCGGCACCGCAAGTCATTGCAGACTCCAGCAATTCCAGCAGAAACAAGTTACGGCATCTGGTTCCGCTGAGCCGATCGTCACAAATGAGAGACGTTAATAGCGATCTAATTCTGCGCATTGAGCCATCTGCGTGGCTCGTTCCTTTGTGCAACGTAGATCTCCAATACTGCTAAGACAGGGTGATAGCCACGGCGTAGCTAACAGCGTCCGTAGACGATATGCAGGCCTTCTCTCGGCTTAGCTCGGCTATTCTCGGAACTAGTCGGTACAGCCCGACGTTTCATCCAGCAGTGCCTCGCGGCCTTTTTCGTCGGCACAACTCTCCTCAATTTGGCAAAATAGTGGTGACAACGCTTTTTACCTTTCGCTATTTGTTTGCCGTATAAAAGAGATTCACAGGTCCAGTGGCTGTTCGCACAAAAAGAGGCAGTCTAGCGATCTGTCGTCACAAGCACTAAAAATGAATGGGCGTGACAGCAGCGAAGGATAAGAATTTTCAGTATCTGTTATGCGATACATATATAGTTGCACAATCGCCGGGTACCGCAAATCTGCTACGGAACATCATTACAGAACCACGCAGAAAGAAATTAAATACTTTTGAACACATTATGGGAGTGGCAGTGATCAATGTGTTATAAATATTTACTATTAAAAACAGTCTTGATCACGATTTATTTATCGATTTACCACTACTGTGTTCATCTTCTGACCATTGAGTAGGAACCTATTTCTGTTGGAGAATCACCAGTAGTCATTCTCCAACAGAAAGAGGTGGTTGGTTCTGAGAACTATGCGACTTAACTTCTGAGGTCATCAGTCGCCTAGAACTTAGAACTAATTAAACCTAACTAACCTAAGGACAACACACACATCCATGCCCGAGGCAGGATTCGAACCTGCGACCGTAGCGGTCACGCGGTTCCAGACTGAAGCGCCTTTAACCGCACGGCCACAACGGCCGGCCCAACAGAAAGAGGTTCCTACTCAATGGTCTGAAGATGACCACAGCAGTGGTCGAATACGGTCACCTTGATAAATAAATCGTGGTCAAGACTGTTTTTAACAGTAAATATTTAAAAGAAATTAAAGATTTACTTTTCTTCTTTTGTTGATTTTAGTACGTAGCAGAAAGACTCGACAAATCATCCGTAAAAGTGACTAGATAACGTGCTTTTCCCCACGAACTCATACTGATTGATCCACAAACGTCAGAATGCACTATGCCATGTAGATCTTTTGATCTTCTACTTAATGTTTTAGGAGAAGGTTGTCGAGAACGTTTGCCTTTTATGTAAGACACACGTGCGCGTAAGTCAATGTTGAGTCCATCAGTCATTTTTCCCTCTAATAATCTCATGCTTGCACGTTCAATCTTCGATGCCACATTTCGTAACTCTTGATTTCTACAGCATCTGCGTACTGGAAAACTTCTTCAAATTGATATACGCTGCTTAACTGAGTTGCAGTTGCTACTGGTAGTTCAGAGACAGCTACATCACTTTTGTTGTGTATACCACGCTGCACATCATCAAACAAGGCGCACAATCTACGTCTTTTCGTATGACTAGCCTACAGGAAGTTGTATTCAAGGCCTGGAATATAAGCATTGTCGTTAACAGTTGTCTGTTTATTCTTGTAACTTGAAGATGAACGTTTCCCTCTCCAATTGCCTCAAGATTGCTGTTATCAGCTACCGAAACTTCTGAAATTGCGGTCGAATGGAAATTGACGAACGGGTCACGTACACCCAGAATCTACATACAAGGTGGCAATTATTGAACTATATGATATAAAATCGTCATAACTTCTGAACGGTGTGCGTTAGGACGTTCAAACTGCACGATTGGCCGCGGGGCATGATGGGAATTAGTACGCGCTGTATGGTTTGGTTTAGCGATTAAGCCCACTTTCATTTGGATCGGTTCGACAATAAGCAAAACTGGCGCATTTGGGAGACTGAGAATCCGCCTTTCACGATCGAGAAGTCTCTTCACCGTCAACGGGTGACTGTGTGGTGTGCAGTGTCCAGTCAAGGAATAACTGGTGCGATATTCCTTGATGGCACAGTGACTACTGAACAGTACGTAAAGATTTTGGAAGACGATTTCATCCCCGTTATCCAAAGTGACCTTGATTTAGACAAGATGTGGTTCATGAAAGACAGAACTCGACCCCATCGAAGCAGGAAATTGTCTGATGTCCTGGAGGAGCACTTTGGGGACCGCATTCCGTCTTTGGGGTACCCAGAGGCCATTGGCATGGGCCTCGATTGGCTGCCATGTTCTCCGGATCTGAATACATGCCACATCTTTGTAGGCTATATTAAAGACAAGGTGTATAGCAATAATCCCAAAACCGTTGCTTAGCTGAAAGCAGCCACTCAGGAGATCGACGACAGCATCGACGTTCCGACACTTCAGCGGGTCACGTAGAATTTCGCTAATCGTCTGCGCCGCATCATCGCCAATAATAGCAGGCGAATCGAATATGTCATAACCTAAATCGGAATATCTTAGTGATGTTTACATGTTGAATAAAATGTGTGCATGCCGCAGTTTGTGACTAATTTATGTTCCTTTTTCATATAGCACTCCGTCTTTAGGCTACAAGTGGCCCATCGGGACCATCTGACCGCCGTGTCATCCCCATATGAGGATGCAGATAGGAGGGGCTTGTGGTCAGCACACCGCTCTCCCGGTCGTTATGATGGTTTTGTTTGACCGGAGCCGCTACTATTCGGTCGAGTAGCTCCTCAATTGGCATCACGAGGCTGAGTGCACCCCGAAAAATGGCAACAGCGCATGGCGGCTGGATGGTCACCCATCCAAGCGCCGGCCACGCCCGACAGTGCTTAACTTCGGTGATCTCACGGGAACCGGTGTATCCAATGCGGCATGGCCGTTGCCCTCCTTTTTCATATAGTTCAATAATTTTCACCCTGTTCCAACCGTCACCGTAATGCGAAGATGCATTTAGAGCCATCATTCTCGTTTTCTATTGTAACAGTATTCGTAGAAATTGTACATTTATTTGGCTTCTCCTTTTTTCTACACTCAATTATCTTGCTACCAACTTTCTGAAATTTATAACATTTAAATGCCTTGGAATTACTTACATCACAATTGATGTTAGAGTTCTGGCGTGTACTGTTCTGCCTACTAGTTGTCAGCGTCGAATCTGTAGTCTTATTTGTCGAAGCAAATTGACGACTCGTTGGTTCTTGAGTTAATCACATAATAACTCCAAACAGTGACATACGAATTCTCAATCGCTATAATCAAGGGTTGGAAATCGGCTCGAAGTCCACTTAACACAATCGCAGCTACAAAGTCATCGACAATTTTCTTACCAATGCTTCGAGTTTGTTGAGCAAGTGCCATAATTTTCGACAAATACACATTCATACTTTCCTCAGAAGCCAATCGCACATTTCTGAAGCACTGTAGGAGCCCAATGGATCTATACTCATGCTCATAAATTAAGGATAATGCTGATACTTTGTGAAACAACGCTCTGGTGGGCGGTTTGCGGGTTTAAATCACCTCGGGGTATGACCATGCGGTGTATTTGAGCTGCGGTCGTCGCACGGTGGCGCTGGCAGCACTCCACATACGCAGAGGTGTGTTGATGCATGTCAGAGTACGGTGCAGCGACTAAGTGTACAGACGTTTTCAGACGTGCTAATGGTGACTGTGTGTTGAAAATGGCTCAAAGAACACATATTGATGACGTTATGAGAGGTAGAATACTAGGGCGACTGGGGGCTGGCCAAACAGAGCCAAACAGGGCCGTCCGTGTGCTACAAAGTGTGATCTCAAGATTATGGCAACGACTCCAGCAGACAGGAAACGTGTCCAGGCGCTACAGTATGGGGAGGCCACAGTGTACAACACCACAAGAAGACCGATATCTCACCCGCAGATGGCTACGGAGTACTTGCTGGGGACCTTACCGCAGCCACTGGAACTCTTGTCTCCAGACACACAGTCTACAGACGACTGAACAGAAATGGTTTATTCGCCCGGAGACCTGCAAGGTGTATTCCACTGATCCCTGGTCACAGGAGAGCCCGTAAACCCTGGCGTCAAGAACAAAGTACATGGTCATTGGCACAGTGGTCCCAGGTTATGTTCACGGACGAGCCAGGTATAACCTGAACAGTGATTATCACCGGGTTTTCATCTGGACTGAACCAGGAACCAGATACCAACCCCTTAATGTCCTTGAAAGGGACCTGTATGGAAGTCGGGGTTTGATGGTGTAGGATGAGATTATGATTGGTGCACGTACACCACTGCATGTCTTTGACAGAGGAACTGCAACAGGTCAGGTGTATCGGGACGTCATTTTGCACCAGTATGTCCGTCTTTTCAGGCGTGCAGTGGGTCCCACCTTCCTCCTGATGGATGATAACGCACGGCCCCACCGAGCTGCCATCGTGGAGAAGTACTTTGAAGCAGAAGATATCAGGCGAACGGAGTGGTCTGCCTGTTCTCCAGACCTAAACCCCATCGAGCACGTCTGGGTTGCTCTCGGTCGACGTATCGCTGCTCGTCTTCAAACTCTACGACACTTTAGGAGCTTCGACAGGCACTGGTGCAAGAATGGGAGGCTATACCCCAGCAGCTGCTCGACCACCTGATCCAGAGTGTGCCAACCCGCTGTGCGGCCTGTGTACGTGTTCATTGTGATCATATCCGATATTGACGTCGGGGTACATGCGCAGGAAACAGTGGCGTTTTGTAGCACATGTGTTTCTTGACGGTTTTCTCAACTTATCACCAATACCGTGGACTTACAGATCTGTGTCGTGTGTGTTCCCTATGTGCCTATGATATTAGCGCCAGTTTTGTGTAGTGCCACGTTGTGTGGCACCACATTCTGCAATTATCCTTAATTTATGAGCATGAGTGTAGATTAACTCTGATCTTAGAATGAAGATTGTCAATTTTGCCACCCATCTCTACCAGTCGTTGCTCCACGAAATTTTGGATACACAGGTGAATTTGCGGTTAAACAAACTAAGACAAATGTTCCGTTTAATAACCACCTTGTTCCATTTAAGATTTTTCCTTTCACTTTCTTCGTACCTTCAATATACACTCAAAGATACGAAAAAAAGAAAAATACGCACCATAAAGCAGTTATCCGAATGGGGCGGAAATCGGCAGATGTGATATACATGTACAGACAAACAAATGATTACAATTTCAGAAAAATTGGATGATTGTTTCAAAGGAAAGAGCTTCACAAATTGAGCAAGTCAATAACGCTTTGTTCCACCTCTGACCGTCATGCAACTAATGATTCAATTGATAGAGTTGTTGTATGTCCCCATAAGGGATACTGTGCTAAATTCTGCCCAATTGGCGCGTTGGGTCGTCAGAATTCTGTGATGGTTGTAGGGCTCTGCCCATAATGCTTCAAACTTACTTACAATTTGGGAGAGATCCGGCGACTTTGCTGGCCAAGGTACGGCTTGGAAAGAGCGAAGACAGGCAGTAGAAAATCTCGCCGTTTGCGGGCGAGCATTATCTTGCCGAAAAGTAAGCCTGGTGTGGCATGCCATGAAGGGCAAGACAACTCATAGAATATCGGCGACGTACTGCTGTGCTGTAAGAGCGCAGAGGATGACAACCAAAGGAGTCTTGCTGTTGTTGTTGTGGTCTTCAGTCCTGAGACTGGTTTGATGCAGCTCTCCATGCTACTGTATCCTGTGCAAGCTTCTTCATCTCCCAGTACCTACTGCAACCCACATCCTTCTGAATCTGCTTCGTGTATTCATCTCTTGGTCACTCTCTATGATTTTTACCCTCCACGCTGCCCTCCAATACTAAATTGGTGATCCCTTGATGCCTCAGAACATGTCCTACCAATCGATCCCTTCTATTAGTCAAGTTGTGCCACTGAGAGGCACCCACATGCCTTGCTCATACTGTGGCATCAAGCAGTCAGGCCTGCAAGATGAGTGGTCTGCCAAGCGAGTGGATTCATTCTTATTTATCGAGTAACATGAACGCTCGTACTCACAATTAAGTTACAAATTATCCTCCTATATGAATAATACGCAACGGAAACGCACGTCTGACTATCAGTAATTCACAGAACTCTGACTGTTTACTACGCACTGGCAATACCACATTTTCTTTTTTTATTTAACGGCTTTTATCAACACCGGGCCATCGCACTGAATATGAGTGTCGCACACATTATAAATTCTGGATATCATGACAACATACAATTCGAAGGAAAAGGCCGCCAATCTTTTTCTTTTCACTATCTTATTTATTCCGATAAATTCTATAACCTAAACACACAAATTCTATAACCTACAACGATAACACATGAGAAATTCCGCCCAGTGGGCATGGCTTTACATTGGTGATTCTCTACCTTATGGTCTCGTAATTATTTAACGCTACAGTGCACTTTCTGGATAGTGTGGTGGATCTTTTGCTATATCTCACACTTCGACTCTCACAACCATCATCACGAAACTTTCCTCCAGACCGAGCGGTACAAAAGGAACACGCATAACCCACTACCTGTGAAACTACCTTGCTACTCTGCCATGCAAACCACACATACTTAAATTACATGACATACACCACACTACAACATGAAATACAACACAGGGAATAGTCACAACATTATCACTTTCAGCTTTCCCACTTCAATTAATATTTATCCCAGTTTCACACGACACTGCCCCACTTCGTAATTCTACTTTCCTACTATGAGCTCTGGAGATAAATGCACGTCTTCCTGTGCAATGCAAGCAAAGTGGCGTTGCTGGATAGACGGCTGACTCACCTTGCTTCTCTCTCAGAGTATTATAGTTTGAATCAAGCGTCACACGGAAACATAACACGCAAAGTAATATTAAGAACATATTCATCACACACGCGAGTCCTCAACTGATACCATGGACGAGTACTTCTCTTTCTCCTTTGTCTCATACACAGATTGAGACTCACACAATACTCACCACGTGGAAGTACTCGTCTCTAATTTCAAGTCCTGCACACGCCATTTCTTAAATATTTCAACTTATAGTACACACGCTAGTAATTCAGCTTAACTTAAGCACACGGAAGTATTTCAACTTGTTACTACACATGGTTTCATTGTGACCGTTGGTCACTTCCGAAGATTAATACGATCCCATTAATATTACCTGCCTGACATTTAATTCTCCCCACAAAGGTTCCTGAAATAGAGAAATTATTATTTCAAACTACTCTTAAGTATTCCACATGCATACCATGTCTCCATTCATTTGTCTTTACGGAGCACACCTAAGACAGGTCTTAACAGCACAAGATCCAGCGGCAGAGTGCCGAAACATGGCCGTTCTTCAGGTCCTCTCGCACCTCTGTCGAAGTGGGGGAGCACCTTGCTACCATATTGGTCAGCCCCATTTCAGGCGCTCAAAGCTCAGGTAAATTTCATCTCTTTGGTCCCACCAAAGGTGGCCAAAGGATCGTCTCAAAGATGATCATATATTCACATTCACTATCTGCGGTTAGCAGACGACCATACATTCATTCATTTCACAGATCTCACCAAACTGGATGTAGGGATTTATTTTGTGGGAGTGCACATGTGATCAATTAGATAAATAAATTGTCATTCTTTCCCACACTGGTATCCGGCTTCGCTGTATTAATTGAAATTGAGTTATTTTACAAAAAAATGTGTTGTTCTGACAAAAATAATGAGGTATGTTGTAGTTATTTTCAATGTCGGGCGGTACTGTACCCTTTCACCACAAACTCCTCTTCTTGCTATGAAATGAAAATAGCGCTCCTGGTTGTCAGGGCATATAACGGCCGACAATCAGGTTCTATTTCTTTCTATCTGACCACTGTCCGGGGCGTCAAGACACGTCTTCGATCTGGAATCTCATAGACTAGAGTAGAAATCTCTTCAGTTACTAGTCCTGCTTCGAAATGAGCGACGAAAACTAGCGAAGACATCTTTGGAGGTGGTCTGGACAGTGGTGAGATATCGACGTGAGCGTCGCCCGCCATACGGCTCGACAAGCGGTAGTGATGGTCTGGGTCCACGATACTCTACGCGCCGTTTTGTTGCTCTTCATGGCAAGCCATCCTTACATTTCAGCAAGAAAATGCCCGTCCGCTCACGGCAAGAGTTTCTACTGCTTGTCTTCGTGCTTGCCGAATCCTACCAGCCGGCCGGTGTGACCGAGCGGTTCTAGGCGCTTCAGTCTCGAACCGCGCGACCGCTACGGGGCTGATGACCTCAGATGTTAAGTCCCATAGTGCTCAGAGCCATTTGAACCATTCGAACCTTACTTCGGCCAACAAGATTGCCGGATCTCTCCCCAATTGAGAATTTCTGGAGTATTATGTGCATGGCCCTCTAACTAGCCCAGTATTTTGATGATATAACCTATCAGTCGATACAACTCGATCAGTCAATGCCAAAGCGAATAACTGGTTGTATAAGGGCGACAGGTGGACCAACGCGGTATTGAATTGCTCATTTTGTGAAGCTCTTTTTCTTGAATAAATGATCCAATTCTTTTGAAACTGTTTGTTTGTGTGTATATGTACATCCAATCTACCGATTCCCATCCCATTCGGATAATTCCTCCGTGGTGCGTCGTTTGTTTTCTCCTTAAATTGTATTTTGGATAATGCTTACCGTACATTCTTCGGATATTCATCAGTTCCAGCAGTGGCTTCCCATAGTTTCTCGAGTTTTACGTACATTTCCATACTAAATTTCCAGTCACTGAAGTTAGCCGTGTCAGTCAACTTTTGAAAACTGAATAGAGCTTGTCCATCTAAAGCCGTCTTCGATACGTTCAGCTATTTCAGCAAATAAATCTTGAAAGTTTCGTAACAATAACACGACAGCACCACGTTGAAAACGCTCCATATACGCTAACATCACGAGTAAAATTCACAATAACAGGCACAGCATCTGAAGCCATACAGATAGTTACGATCTTTATTTACCAATCTCTGAATACAGAATGAGATTTTCACTCTGCAGCGGAGTGTGCGCTGAAATGAAACTTCCTGGCAGATTAAAACTGTGTGCCCGACCGAGACTCGAACTCGGGACCTTTGCCTTTCGCGGGCAAGTGCTCTACCAACTGAGCTACCGAAGCACGACTCACGACCGGTACTCACAGCTTTAGTTCTGCCAGTACCTCGTCTCCTACCTTCCAAACTTTACAGAAGCTCTCCTGCGAACCTTGCAGAACTAGCACTCCTGAAAGAAAGGATATAGCGGAGACATGGCTTAGCCACAGCCTGGGGGATGTTTCCAGAATGAGATTTTCACTCTGCAGCGGAGTGTGCGCTGATATGAAACTTCCTGGCAGATTAAAACTGTGTGCCCGACCGAGACTCGAACTTGGGACATTCTGGAAACATCCCCCAGGCTGTGGCTAAGCCATGTCTCCGCTATATCCTTTCTTTCAGGAGTGCTAGTTCTGCAAGGTTCGCAGGAGAGCTTCTGTAAAGTTTGGAAGGTAGGAGACGAGGTACTGGCAGAAGTAAAGCTGTGAGTACCAGTCGTGAGTCGTGCTTCGGTAGCTCAGTTGGTAGAGCACTTGCCCGCGAAAGGCAAAGGTCCCGAGTTCGAGTCTCGGTCGGGCACACAGTTTTAATCTGCCAGGAAGTTTCTTAATCTCTGAATAGATGATACTCTATCAATGTGGAAACTACAGTAATCTCTTCCTGCGGCGATAACCTATTGGAAATTGACTCCAAATAGTCCTCTGAGAGATTATAAAGTTATCTTTGACGAATGAAATTACTTACAACGTATTGACACAAACACAGATTATCAAACACTATTTATTCTGCGATATGTTTGCCAAAGCAAACCAACGATGAAAAAACAACGGGCTAATATACGAGGTATAATAAAGGATAAAACATATTTGTTCCCGACATCATCCATTATTTAATAATTGAATCCCAGAAGAACGTGGTAGGAGCCAAGATTTAAAAAAAAAAAAAAGAAAAAAAGGTTCATATGCCTCTGAGCACTATGGGACTTAACATCTGAGGTCATCAGTCCCCTAGAACTTAGAACTAACTAACCTAAGGACATCACAAACACGCATGCCCGAGGCAGGATTCGAACCTGCGACCGTAGCAGTCGCGCGGAAACGGACTGAAGCGCCTAGAACAGCTCGGCCACCGCGGCCGGCTAAGATTTCCGTGGCAGAATATTCCGCATAGAATGTCCTGTGGAGATACAATTCTAGGTCATGGTGACTTACTGGGTTACGAAAGGATGTCGTGTGTTTGGAGAAGGTTTGACTCCACAGAGTACCAGGTCAGTGTGTCGAAGCTGCATTGGGCAGACCACTCGCGCAGTACGTGAAAGGTGCGTGGAACATAATCGCCACTCTCTCCTTTCGCAGCGCTAGTAGAAAGCTTTCGTTGACCCCTGTCGAACTTCCACACTCTGCTCCATATATTATCACATGATGCATTAGGTAACATCACGCAGCGGCGTGAACACATGACCTATGTGAGGTCACTTGGAGATCGTGCCTTCAGTGCTCCGTTTGCATGATGCAAGAACGTCTCGTGTTTCATAAAAAAGTTATACAGCATTGATAAGACAGCTATAACGGGTTTTTCATAGCTCAGCGCTCTAATTGCATCTTTACTTGTTGCCCTCATTGTAAAACACCCGTTCCAGAGAGTTGCTGTTTACTGTTTGATTTTCATGGACAGATCCTGACAAAACAGACAGCTTGTAATTAGTCTAGGAGTCTCAGAACACCTTCACTAGCGCAAGCAGTAGTAAATATTGGCGCTGATATTGTTACTGAAGTTAACAATGGTTCTTTGCTTGTTCTATCAATTTATTAAAGTTTTTTTCAAATTTGTGATAAAATCACTTTTAAATGGAGTCTATTCCACATATCTGAGACACAATTGCTTCAACTGAACTGATTTCCTTTGTGGTATATATCTAGAGAATAACTGACAAGAACATTCCTTATTAAATAGTGCAAGTGCAGTAAGTTTGACAAGGCACGCCTTTATTTTAATCAGTTGTAGTTTTTTGTGTTTTGTCTGATCCATTACACACCCATTACCGTGATATTCTGACGAAGTAAATTAATTAGCAGCACATATACAGGGTAACAGTTCTTGAACTATATGAAAAGAAACGTAAATTAGTTACAAACTAAGATGCGCACACACTTTATTCAACATGTAAACGTCACTAAAGATATTCGGATTTAGGTCACGATATGTTCGATACGCCTGTCATGATTGGCTATGATGTGGCACCGACTAATATCGAAGTTCTGCATGACCTGCTGAAGTTTCGGGACATCGATGCTGTCGATGACCTCCTGAGTCGCTAACAGCTCAGAAATGATTTTGGGGTTATTGCTGTGCACCTTGTCTTAAGTATAGACCCACAAAGAGGAGTCGCATGTGTGAATATGGTCAATCATCATCATAAACTAAAGGCTATGCCTTGTCGACCTAGCCACGTCCTCCTCTCCATTGTCATCCTCTTCAATTCTTCATACGATTTTATCCCCATATCTTCTTTGATGTTATTAAAATACGTTGCTCTTGGCCTGCCTCTTGGTTTTTTCCCTAAAACTTTTCCTTCAAATGCATTCTTTAGGAGCTGGTTGTATCTCATTATGTGCCCTATCATTTTTTATTTTCTTCTTCCTATATAATTTACCAGCGTTCTGTTCTCATTCACTTCTCTTGAGACCTGTTCATTACTTATTCTATCTACCCAGCTTGTTTTCGTCATTCTTCTCCATATCCACATTTCCATTGCTTCCAGTCTCTTTTTATCTGTCTTTCCCAGAGTCCACGCTTCACATCCGTATGGTACGACACTCCAGACAAAAGTTTTGGCAAACTTTTTCCTACTTTCTAGCCTTATATGATTGTCTGTTAGTAAATTCCATTTATTTTGGAAAACTTGCTTTGCCAAGGGTATTCTTCTCTTTAAACCTGTGATACATTCATTGTCGTTAGTGATTGTGCTCCCCAAATAACAGAACTTCTCAACGTGCTCTAGAACATCATCTTCCAGTTCAATATTAACTTTACCATTTTCTTTTGTCTTCCCTACTACCATAGTTTTTGTTTTCTCCTTATTTAGTTTTAGATTAATTTCTCTTAGGATTTTGGCAAATTTTAGCAACATAAACTCCATTATGGTGAATATGTCGGCTAATCGAGGCACATGCCCGTGGCCTCTGGCTATCCCAGAGCCAGAATGTAGTCCCCAGTGTTTCTTCAGGACATGAAACGCTCCCCTGCTTCGATGGGACGAAGCTCCGTCTTGTATGAACCACATCTTGTCAAAATCAAGGACACTTTGGATAATGGGGATGAAATCGTATTCCAAAATCTTCACGCAATGTTCCGTAGTCACCGTGCCGTCAAGGTATATCGCAGCGATTATTCCGTTACAAGACATTGCACACCACACAGCCACCAGGTGAGGGCGAAGACACTCCTCGATCGCGAAATGAGCCGAGGAGCGCCGTGGTCCCGTGGTTAGCGTGAACAGCTGCGGAACCGAGAGGTCTTTAGTTCGAATCTGGCCTCGGCTGAAAATTTTGCTTTCTTTATTTTCGCAAAGTTATGATCTGTCCGTTCGTTCATTGATGTCTCTGTTCACTGTAATAAGTTTAGTGTCTGTGTTTTGCGACAGCACCGCAAAACCGTGCGATTAGTTGACGAAAGGACGTGTCTCTCCAATGGGAACCGAAAACATTTGATCGCAAGGTCATAGTTCAACCGATTCCTCCACAGGAAAACTCGTCTGATATATTCTATACGACACTAGTGACAGCATGTGCGTCACATGACAGGAATATGTTGTCGACCCACCTAACTTGTACACTTGGCGAATGGGTAAAAAGATTCTTCTACCTTGCCCGATTTAGGTTTTCTTGTGGATGTAATAATCACTCCCAAAAAAAGTGATGAAAACATAAGGGTTTGTCACATAAACTGAAAATAAAAAGTTAAAATTTTCGGTCGAGGGCAGATTTGAACCAAAGACCTCAAGATTCGCAGCTGTTCACGCTAACCACGGGACCACGGGGCTCCTCGGCTCATTTTGTCCTTAATATTGCCTATCTTAGACATGGACGACCCAGTTTGTATATTTTGCTTATTTTTTCATAGTTCCACACAACTTCTTCCTGTTTTCTCGATCGATCTGTGTTCAGTTTTTCAAGGCCTATCCACTGTGCCAACTTATAACTAAATCTGAGGGGGGTGCGATGGGGAGGTTCCCTTGTCAGTCCCCCAAACGCCCGGTTTTGCTTATTGACGAACCCATCCAAACGAAAGTGGACTTCGCCGCTAAACCAGCCCATATTGAGCATACTAATTCCCATCATGCCCCGCGGCTAACCGTGCAAGTTGAACGTTCTAACGCAAACAACTCAGAAGTTACGACGATTTTATTTCATATAGTTCAATAATTGCGTCCCTGTACGTTTACATAGTTCCATACTTCCAAGTTAGTTTGCTGGATGAGAATGAATGCAGGAAATTATACGAATGCGTGGAGTCTGTTCTTTCGGACAAGTAACTGAGTCACTTCAAATGGTTCAAATGCCTCTGAGCACTATGGGGCTCAGCATCTGAGGTCGTCAGTCCCCTAGACTTAGAACTACTTAAACCTAAGGACATAACACACATCCATGCCCGAGGCAGGACTCGAACCTGTGACCGTAGCAGCAACGCGGTTCCGGACTGGAGCGCCTAGAACCACTCGGCCACCACGGCCGGCTGATTCACTTCGATGGGCACTGAATCCATCACCTTCAGTCCGTATACACAATCACGTTCGACCTCCTGCGGGAATCTCGAAATAGCAGGCACGGAGATCATGGACGGGGCCTGTGGACAGGTGGCGCTATGTGGGAACATGGCTTGACCGCGAGGCGCGCTGAGATAGTCCGCGCAATTGCGGTAATCACTGTATCGGGATGGCGCAGCGGTTAACGCAAGTGCCTCGTAAGCAGGGCATCCTGCGTTCGAGTCCCAGACCGGTACGCATCTTCGGTCGTCGCCGCAAATTCCTCAGCTAACATTAGTTCCTTCCCTTTCTCATCCCCTCCAACTTATATTTTCATAAAGTGTCTTGGGAGGTTTGTAGGGGAGAATAACGCTATATATTGTGCATGACGTTTAATGAGTCATTTTCTTTTATTGTAACGTTTCACCTATTTACCGATCTCATAGAAAATCGGCACTAACACGCGCTCATTACGCTGATATTTCGTTTGAAATAAAATTGCGTCGTGACACATATGTATTTTTATCCTTGCAAACTTCTAACAACACTTACACAAGGGAGTTTAGCCATGCTTTGCGGCTGTATAATGTCTTAATTGGACCTGTATAATGTCTTAATTGGACCAAACGCCTGTCGCTTGCATTTAAAGCATCTTCAGTGGTCGCTGTAACCATTGCAGTGTGCGATTTGCAAGGGGGGGATGGGGGGGATTTCCCCCCCTCTGCATCAGACTATCCCCTCCTCTGGTTTTAGTTTATGCATCCCTACCTGGGATGTTTATTTCCCACGCACTGGAGTAAAACTTTACATATAATTCAAATTTGTGGAGCCGAACACTGAAACTTTTTAATAAGTCTTACTATTAATACTATTAATATGTTTCAGCTTTCTATCATCAGAATAAGTACAACTTTTCACAAATGTGCCTCTACTTTATTAATTCCCCTCGTATATCTGTACCCTATGTAGGTGATTTTGTAAATAAGCTTTACTTATAATGTACTTTTAAAGATATAACAAGGGATGGCTTTTCTGATAGTGCACACGCGTCAATAGTGAGTTTCGGCATTATCATCTATTTATAAATAGCTGTTTAACCATGCGTAAGGCCACGGTCCAAGCTAGTAACATATATAATTCTACTAACCCCCTAAGACATCCCCCCCCCCCCCCCCCACTGATAAAAGCACAAATCGCATCCTGATCCATTGTGGTTTTGTCTACAAAGCCAGATCGTAAATAATTCCCCTAATTAAAACTACGAGTGCCCTTTAATAAGTGATGCAACAGGTTTTTTTTCTCCGCCATTTTTGGCTGAAAAAATGCGGAATTTGTTGTGGTACATCGTGGAATATTCCCGTTCCACCCCGTATAGTCTCGTGAAGTTCCGCTAGGCGGCAGCACTGTAGGTAGCCTTCAAAATGGCGTCTATAAAGGAGGTGCGCTCCAAGCAGAGAACTGTCAGTGAGTTTCTTTTGGCGGAAACCAGAGCATAGCAGATATTCGTAGGGGCTTGTAGAGGGTCTACGGAGGCCTGGCAGTGAACAAAAGCACGGTGAGTCGTTGGACGGGTCGTCTGTCATCATCGCAGCAAGGTCGCACAAACCCGTCCATCTCCCGCGTGCCGGCCGGCCACACACAGCTGTGACTCCTGCAATGTTGGAACGTGCGGACACTCTCATTCGAGGTGATCCATGAATCACAATCAAACTCGTCGCTGCACAAATTGACATCTCTGTTGGTTGTGCTGACACCCTCGTCCACCAGTTGGGGTACTCGAAGCTGTGTGCCCGCTGGATTCCTTGCTGCCTAACAGAAGACCATAAAGAGCAACGAAGGACAATCTGTGCGGAATCGCCTGCTCGTTACGAGGCTGATAGTGGCAATTTTTGGTCGAACATCGTCACAGGTGATGAAACATGGGTTCACCACTTCTAACCAGAAACAAAACGGCAGTCCATGTAGTGGCGCCACACCACCTCTTCTCTGAAGAAAAAAGTTTGAAGCTGCACCCTTAGCCCGTAAAGTCATGGCGACGGTCTTCTGGGACTGTGAAGGGGTTATTCTGTTTGATGCTCTCCCTCAGGGTGCAACGATTAACTCTGACGTGTATTGTGCTACTCTCAGGAAATTGAGGAAACGACTTCAGCCTCTTCGTCTCCTCAAAAATGCAAATGAACTTCACCTTCTCCATGCCAACACAAGGCCTCACACAAGTCTGCACACCCGATAGGCGTTCACAAAACTTCTTTGGACTGCTCTTCCTCATCCACGCTACAGCCCGGATCTCGCACCTTTCGACTTCCATCTGTCTGAGCTAATGAAAGATGCATTCCACAGGAAGCAGTATATGGGTGATTGGTGACTATGAGTTTGCGTTTGGTGCATGTTAGAACTCACACGAAGCTAATGCACTGAATTTATCTTTAAACGTGAGACAAGGTCTATATCTATCTGCAATCTCGATAAAATTGATTGTATCTAGTGCACTCTCTCTGTGCTTATATGGATATGATAGAGTGAAAGGGAAATATCCATTAAATCCCTTATATCGCGTAAAGAGTTAGAGATATTGAAGCGAATTGTTGGTAAACTGTGGTTCAGAAAGTCGAGAGTATTTTATCATATAGTTGACAGGCGAAACTTCAAGTGACAGACAAGACGTCTTTGTTTAGGTCAGTCGCCATAACAATGCACAAACACAGAATTTTTTCCAGTCTTGGCCATACTTTATTGTTTCTAATTGGATAATGTAGTATGGACGAAATAAGTGTCTAAATGGCGAAGACAGCAGGGGAGGTTGGAAACAGCATCTGTATCATGTGATGAGGATGGTGTGGAATGAGAAGAACAGAAGATTCAAAGAGGGCACTAATTGTCCCTATATTACAGAAATGCAGTAGAAACTACAGGGGAGTCACACTGATACCACATTGTGCAAAGGTATATGAAAAGATGCTGGAGAGCAGAATTCAAACAAGAGTCACAAACAAATTGATAGAAGAATAGCACAGCTTCAGAGCTCGGAAACCAACTGTTGACCTCATATTTGCAGTGAGGCAGCTCCAGGAGCACCACTATGAATTTGGGGAAGACCTTGTGATGACCTTTCTCGAAAAAGAAAAGATATTTGATAGCATCTGTAGAAGTAAAGTCTGGGAAACGCTAAAAAAGAAGGAAGTGGAAAAAGAGACAAAAATCGGAGTGGAGGACACGTACTGTGGAAATCTGAGTTGTGTGAACGTGAAAAATGAAAGGACGGATTGGTTCCAGCAAACAAGTGGTGTGAAACACGGCAGGGCATTGTCACCTCTCCCCTTAATTGTGGTCTCGGGTGAGATAATGGCTACTGTTGCAGAAAAAAATTGGAGATGACAAGATGAAAGCAATGGTGTACACAAATGACTTGATGATCTGGGGAAACAGGAAGGAGGAGATTCAAGAACAGCGGGATGCTCAGGAGAATCTGTGAGAAAGTGCGAAATGATTTTTAATGTAAACAAATGTGAGGTCCTGGTGACAACTACAGAAAAGGATAGAACAACTAGTGGAATAAGGACTGGAGGTGAACAACTGAACAAGGTGGAAAATATCAAGTACTTGGAAAGTGCGACAGTGGAAAATGGAAGAAATGAGAAAGAGATCAGTGAACGTGGCAGACAGGCAGAAGTATTCCTGTGAAGTGTTATGAGGGTGGCTTGGAACAAAGACATTCCACAAAAAATCAAAGAAATAATGAACAGAAGTCATTATGTCACAATACTGACATATGCATCGGGAATATGGGTAATCAAGGAAAGAGATGTAAGTAGATTACGACAATGTGAAATGAAGTTCCTCAGAAATAGGATAGGAGTAACAAGGAGAGGTAGGATGAGGAATGGAAGGATAAGTGATATAGTGAAAGAGGAACCTTTGCAAAGCAGGATAGAAAAATCAATGCTAAGATGGTATGGGCACTTAAACAGAATGGAAAACAAGAGGATCCCCAAGAAGATACATGAAATGGAAATGCGAGGGAAATGATGTAGAGGAAGACCAAGGTCTGAAAGATATGGAGCAATGAGCTGAAAAAAGAGGCTAAGACGCGGACCAGTGTGAACACAGAAAGATGGTGGTAGAATAGGACTAGATGGTGAATCTTATGTTCCAAACAAATCCAGCTGCAGGCTGGAGACTGTTCAGGATACTGACCATAATTTTGGCTAACTGCCATCATAGGCTTGAGGATGCACCTACAGTTCCTACAAGCACTCGTATTTACTATTTTACGATATAAATTGTATTGATGTTTTAAAGTATTTGATCTGATGATGGCAGTTACCTAAAGTGTCTCATCAAATTATGAATAACAAAATGAGGCCAAGACTGAAAACATTTTGAGTGTTTGTGTTTTCTTATCTGCTGAAATATACAAGCAACCACCGGTTTTTTTTTCAGTTTGAAAGGCCATCGATTGCTGGTGAAATGAGAATTAGTGTGGGTTTTTAACAATGTAAGTGAAGAAAGTACATGCTTATTTCTATGCAGGCTATGAACTTTTCATAAGCAATTGAGCTGACTTGTCCCCAATAGTTTGTTAAATAACAGACTCTTTCAAGATTCTGTTACAATAGCAGCTGCACTGGCATGTTAGTGAGGCGAAATTGTGTAACCCCCACTGTGTTTTGGCAATAGAAGCTAATTTAGACATGGGGACAAGAAAAAGAGAAGAAGGTTTATAAGTTAGGTGAAAATAAATCGCTCCTTCTATTGCAATTGCAATCTGGTAACCCATGGGGTTTTAAATAATAAATGGTTTCCTTTTTGGTGTATTGGTCATACTGGTATAATACGATTGTTTGCAGGCTCGGTGGCTGCAGTTTACAAGTTCTGCTTGTGCCTAGCCTCCAGCTGTTGAGCTGCAGTTCCCCTACCACGCAATGGCCACCTGCAGTGGAACCCCACCTCCCCCTCCCCACCTTTACCACTTCTGCCCCCTTCCCTACCACGTCAGATACCGGCCAGGTTATTTTGTGTGGTCTGTACCAAATGGCAAACTCAGCATGGTAATGCAACAACTCACTCCGCATTTCACACCACAAATGCCTTCAGGAATGTACGGGTCCTTGACTGACCCATTCAGTACTCCAATTTCTCATCCATAGAGCATGTCTGGGAATTTCATACCATTCTTGATCCAGTAATGTCCATGAATTGATACAGCTTGTGTTTCAGACATGGCAAATAATTGTTTGCTTTCACGCCACAGTGAATCCTAGAGTGCGTTCGTGATCAAGGGGCACACCTCATATTTGTGCTGATGATGCTCATTACTTTAGAACACAAAGAACACAATCATTTAATACCTGTTATGCGATGTACGTTTCCACAAAATTTGACAAATAGCGGACTGATGTTTCATGGTGTGACATTTTCCATTTGCTTTAATATGGTTGTAATTTAGTGAGACATTGACTACTTTACCTTAGAATAATAAAAAAATGTATGACTAGGGACAAGGAAAAATAATTTCAATTTATAGGCAAATTCGGTATTATTTTGTGCCAAATTCGGTGTTACTCTGCCAAATTCGGTGGTTTTTTCGTCAGATTTGGTGCTATTTTTTTGTCAGTTTTGGCATTATTTTTTTGCTAGATGCACAGCTACTTTTATGGTAAATTTAGCTTTAATTTTTTACGAAATTAGGTGTTTCTGGCCGAATTGATTGTTAATTTTTGGCAGTTTTGCTACTTTTTGTCAACGTCTGCGTCATTTTTTCACTATTCAGAGTTATTTTTCCAATTTCAGTGCTCAATTTTGGTGTGCTTTCTTTGTCAAATTTAGCGTTATATGCTGCCATATTCGGCGTTATTCTTTGGCAAATTCGATGTTTTTTTTGCCAGATTCAGTGTTAGTTTTTTTTCTACCAGATTCGGGGTTACTTTTCTTGCCAGAATCGGTGTTAGTTTCCTTTCCGGATTTTGTGTTACTTTTTTGCCAGATCCAGTATTTTGCTAAATTCGTAAAAGTCGCCTATTTCGTGTTATTTCGCTGAAAACTGCCAGTTTTGAGTTTATTTTTCGCGATTATCGGTTTTACGAAATTTTCTTGCCCCTATGTAGGCCCTATTAGGATTCTCTGCTTTCTCTCGATATCTGATTAAAAATCGACGACCGATGTGGAGACATGGTTCAGAAACCTGCATTACAGGTGCCCTGTGGACAACGGAGCGAAACTTGAGAACATTCGTTTTTGATTGGTTTTCAGGTTCTCTGTTTTATTCATCGACTGATGTAATACTTAATGCCATTCAGTGCTGATAAGGGACTGAAGCACTTCATCAGGTGCTTGGCGCGTGCACATTTTGCAGGCAGATTGTGACAAAGCAAATTATTTTTAATCAATGTCTGCAGCAGACATTAACAAAGGTTTGAAGGACGGAAATCCAGGCAACGGTATGCCCCTGATAACTGGTTATGAAAGATCTCCCGAGTACTTTTGAACTACTGTGATAAAAATCTCTTCTGAACCGTTTAGGTGGACTGGTATCTCTAAGCTTTTTGCGCCGTTAAACAGTGCTCAAAATGACCAGACGTTCACAAACTTTGTTTTCTTGTTCCTGTTTTAAGTGCGACATCCAGTTAGCCGCACGTTTTCTATCAATGGCAGCAGTGCTCGTGGGTCGTAATCAACACAGCAGAGTTGTTTATTGTTTCTCACATCAGACCATTTAAGTTGCCCCTAAGCTGGACGATCTAAGTTGCCCCTAACATGTAGTTCTTCTTTTTCTACGTCTAGGTGAAAGTTCTTCAACATTACCTTCAAAAAATTTTGTGTTTGTGCATCAAATGTCCCTAGACGGTTACTCTGTGGTTACTTTATGGTTCTTGTGGTATTTAACAATTCAAGTCTAACAATAACGGGTCTTTCTACCTACTTGTACGCAGTACGTTACAACGAAATCTACATGGATGCTCCGAAAATCACGCTTAAGTGCGTGGCAGAGGGCTTGTCAAACCACCTTCACAATAATTCTCTATTGTCCCAATTTCGAACAGCGCGTGAAAAAAACGAACACCTATATCTTCCCGTGCGAGCTCTGATTTTCCTTGTTTTATTATGATGATCGTTTCTCCCTATGTAGGTAGGCGTCTACAAAATATTTTCGCATTCGGAGGAGAAAGTAGATGATTTAAAATTCGTGAGAAGACTCAGCCGCAACGAAAAACGCCTTTGTTTTAATTATGTCCACCCCAAATTCCGTATCATGTCCGTGAAATTCTCTCCCGTGTTTCACGATAATACAAAACGTGCTGCTCTTCTTTGAACTTTCTCGATGTACTCTGTTAATCCTATATAAGGATCCCACACCGCGCAGCAGTACTCCAAAAGAGGACGGACAAGCGTAGCATACGTAGTCTCTTTAGTAGGTCTGTTAACATTTTCTAAGTGTGCTGGCAGTAAAACGTAGTCTTTGGTTTGCGTCCCCCAGAACATTTTTTATGTGTTCTTTCCAATTTAAGTTGTTCATAATTGTAATTCCTAGGTATTTAGTTGAATTTACGGCCTCTGGATTAGGCTGCTTTATCGTGTAAGCGAGGTTTAACGGATTCCTTTTAGCACTCATGTGGATGACCTCATACTTCTCATTATTTATGGTCAATTGTCAATTTTCGCACCATACATATATCTCTCCTAAATCGTTTTGCAATCTGTTTTGATCTTCTGATGACTTTAGTAGACTATAAACGACAGCATCATCTGCTAACAGCCTAAGACGGCTGCTCAGATTGTCTCCTAAATCGCTTATATTGATAAGGAAAAGCACCTTGGGGAACGCCAGAAATCACTTCTATTTTAATCCATGAGTTCCCGTCAATTACTGCGAAACGTGACCTCTCAGACAGGAAATCACGAATCCAGTCACATGATTGAAATGATATTCCGTAAGCACGCAGTTTCACTACAAGCCGCTTGTGTATTACAGAGTCAAAAGCCTTCTGGAAATCTAGAATTAATTTGAAATCCCTTGTCAATAGCACTGATCACTTCGTATGCGTAAAGAGATAGCCGTGTTTCACAAAAACGATGTTTCCTAAATCCATGTTGACCGTGTGTCAATAGACCGTTCTCTTCAAGATAATTCATAATGTTCGGACACAATATATGTTCCAAAATCGTACTGGATGCCGAAGTGAATGATATGGCCCTGTAATTAAGTGGATTACTCTTACTACCTTTCTTGAATATTGGTGTGACCTGTGCAACTTTCCAGTCTTTCGGTACGGACATTCCGTCGAGCGAGGGGTTGTGTACGATTGCTAAGACATGTAGCACGAATGTTTGGAAATTTCTTCGTCATCCAACGTTAACACTCCCGAGTAACATGGCACGGATTTCACTAGATGCTGAAATCGCTGGGAGGGCATCTTGATTCATGGCTGTCCATCTCTAATGGAACTGAACGTGGCACCACATTTAGTTTGAACATTTATTTTGACAGAAAAGGAATGTATGACACATTTTCGATATTTGAAACATAATTGTATGTCTGCAATTTCTAACTGCTACGACAGTCTTTATTTACGTGTTCCAGACCATTACAGCCAACTTTTCACAGAGTAATTATTGGCCTAGCACCAAAATTATGCTACAATAACGTTTCAGTTGTGGATTTGAATAAGAATTATTCTGTGCACAATGTGTTAGTATTATATTGATTAAAACTTTTTATAATTATGTATTTCAAAACGGCGAAATAACATCTTCAGCCAACTTAGAGGCCTTTTGAACCACATTTTACTAGTAATTATCTTCTTTCTTATCTGCATCTGTTTAATATTTCGTATTTATATATTTGTAATATTAAAATTGTCATTCCATTTGTCAATGTCAATTTCACACATTTTCAGACCCCTACATTTCACCCAGTTAATAAAAAGCAGCATAATCACTATTGTTTTCATACATAAATTGTTACGAATAACGAAATATTTAAAATTCAGTTAATTTCATAGTTTTCACATTATAACAAGTGTGAAATTAGCAAAGGCATTGTAAAACTGCTCTCTTCTTCAAATTATCTGACGGGAATACATCGACCTTTAATAATACACTAGAGTATTGAAACATATTTTAACGGGTACTGTAAAGAACTTATATTTAGGATGGAAGTGTTGTAAGTCACATACATGCTAGTCTCAATTGCAAGCCGACGATGTGTGTATTGATTAAAACAGGCAAAGTAATAGACGCATGCATGTGATGAGTCCGAAATATTTCACATTTTTTGTGAACTGCCCAAAGTTTACAACAATAGAACATTGTACTATAACTGTCGAACAGTAGCGCTAAAGTAAAATTCCTAGTGCACAATGGGAAATGGAAGCAATAATTTATTTAAGAAGTGTGTTCATACAGTAAGAACCTGGACTTTTTTACAGGAAATAACCGTACTGTTAGACAACAGCAGAAGCCAACACTGAGCAGAAGATAAGTAGGTACATTTAGATATTATGTTACTACTTGTTTCTGTAGGCAACTTGCTACAGTTGGCGGGAAATGCAAATGTCACAGTTGAGTTGAGTGACGGTGCTTTTGATTGTCGACGCACAGGTGCCTTTCCGTTGACGTGTACCGCTACGTTAGTCATGGGTGTGCGATGTTGTTGTTCTGGTGTCCATTGTTAATCGTTATGGACTGTGACGTGAGATGAATGGCGATACTCCTGCGGGGCGCTGATATCGATACACCATACTGAGGAAATGGTGATGGGCGATACGACAGCTTACAGCTCGCGAAAAATGGTAAATTCCACCAGAGCACTAACTAAGGAGCACGCAACAAGAAATCTGACATTGACGGGAATGGTAAAATAAATAAACGCAATTTTAGTGTCGAAAGCATGGTTCATGGTCCAAGTTCTAAACCTACCCAAAGAACTGGTACGATGTATAATGCATCTACATCTACAGGGATACTCTACAAATCACCGACAGAGGGCACATCGAACCATCAACACAATAATTCTCTATTATTTCAATCTCGAACAGCGAGCGAAAAAAAGGAATACTTGCACCTTTCCGTGCGAGCTCTGATTTTCCTTATTTAATTGTGTTACCGATTCTCTCTACGTAGGTCAGCGTCAAAAAAATATTTTCCCATTCGGAGGAGAAAATTAGTGATTGAAATTTCGTGAGAAGATTCCACCGTGACAAAAGACGCTCTTGCTTTAATGATGTCCACCCCAAAATCCTATATTACATCATTGACACTCTCTCCCCTTTTGCTCAAAAATACAAAACGTGCTGCTCTTCTTTGAATTTTCTCGATGTACTACGTTAATCCTATCTAGTAAGGAACCCAGACCGCGCAGCACTACTCCAAAAGAGGACGGACAACCGTAGTGTAGGCAGCCTCTGCTAAAAGCAGATCTGTTGCATCTCCATAGTGTTCTGCCAATAAAACGCAGTCTTTGGTTCGCGTACCCCTCAACATTTTCTATGCGTTCTTTCCAACTGAAGTTGTTCGTAATTGTAACTCCTGAGTATTTGGTTGAATTTGCGGCCTTTAGATTAGACTGAGTTACCCTGTAGCCGAAGTTTGAGGAATCCCAGATTCCTTGTAGCACTCATGAGGATGACCTCGTATTTTTCATTATTTAGGGTCAATTGCCAATTTTCGCACCATATCTTTTTCTAAATTGTTTTACAATTTTGTTTTTATCTTCTGATGACTTTACCAGACGATAAGTGACAGCACCATCAGGAAAGAACCTAAGACGACTGGTCAGATTGTTTCCAAAATCGTTTATATAGATAAGGAACAGCAGAGTATAAGAATACTTTGGGGAGCGCCAGAAATCACTTCCGTTTTACTCGATGACTTTCCGTCAATTACTACGAATCCTCTCTAAGAGAGGAATTCACGAATCCAGTTACATTACTTATACGGTATTCCATAAGCACGCAGCTTGGCTACAAGTTGCTTGTGAAGTACAGTGTCAGAGGTCTTCTGGAAATCTAGAAATACAGAATCAATTTGAATTCTCATGTTGATAGCATTCTGACACTTCGTTTGAGTAAAGAGCTAATTGAGTTTCACAAAAACGATGTTTTCTAGATCCGTGTTGATTGTGTGTCAATAAACCGTTCTCTTCGAAGCCCGCAGCTCGTGGTCGTGCGGTAGCGTTCTCACTTCCCACGCCCGGGTTCCCGGGTTCGATTCCCGGCGGGGTCAGGGATTTTCTCTGCCTCGTGATGGCTAGGTGTTGTGTGATGTCCTTAGATTAGTTAGGTTTAAGAAGTTCTAAGTTCTAGGGGACTGATGACCATAGATGTTAAGTCCCATAGTGCTCAGAGCCATTTGAACCATTTTTTCTCTTCCAAGTAATGCATAAACTTCGAACACGATATATGTTCCAAAATCCTGCTGCACGTCGACATTAATGATACGGGCCTGTAATTTAGTGCTTTACTCCTACTGCCTCTCTTGAATATTGGTGTCACCTGTGCAACTGTCCATTTTTTGGGCACGGATCTTGTGTCGATCGAGCTGTTGTGTATTATTTTAAGTATGGAGCTATTACGTCAGTATACTCTGATAGGAACGTAATTGGTATACAGTCTGGACTGGAAGACTTGCTTTTGTTAAGTAATTTAAGTTTCTTGACTACTCCGAACATATCTAGTTCAAAGTTACTGATGTTGGCAGCTGTTCTTGATTCGAATTCTGGAATACGTACGTCGTCTTCTTTGGTGAAGGAATTTCAGAAAGCTGCGATTAGTAACTCTGCTTTGGCAGCACTGTCATCGATAATATTTCCATTGCTATCGCGCAGAGAAGGCATTGATTGTGTCTTTCCGCTAGCATACTTCACATACGACCAGTATCTCTTTGGAGTTTCTGCCAGTTTTCGAGACAAAGTTTCATTGTGCAAACTATTATTAGCGTCTCGCATTGAAATCCGCGCTAAATGTGTAGCTTCTGTAAAAGATCGCCGGTCACCTCGCTACTGTGAGGTGGGGACGTATTTAAAGTTGCATACACAGCATGCGCTCTGAAACCAAAAGGAGGAGGCCTCAGCCCGATCGAATTTATGCTCTGCTGATACACACAGGACATCCAGAAGCACAGAAAACAACTAACCTGCACAGCCCGGCAGTGGCCTTGTTCTGCATCTACATCTACACTCATGCTCATAAATTAAGGATAATTGCAGAATGTGGTGCCACACAACGTGGCACTACACAAAACTGGCGCTAATAGCATAGGCGCATAGGGAACACACAAGACACAGATCTGTAAGTCTACATCTACATCTACATCCATACTCCGCAAGCCGCCTGACGGTGTGTGGCGGAGGGTACCTTGAGTACCTCTATCGGTTCTCCCTTCTATTCCTATCCACGGTATTGCTGATAAGTTGAAAAAACCGTCCCGAAACACATGTACTAAAAAACGCCACTGTTTCCTGCGCATGTACCCCAACATCAATTGGGATTTGATCACCATGCACACGTACACAGGCCGCACAACGGGTTGGCATACTCTGATTCAGGTGGTCGAGCAGCTGCTGGGGTATAGCCTCCCATTCTTGCACCAGTGCCTGTCGGATCTCCTGAAGTGTCGTAGGGGTTTGAAAACGTGCAGCGATACTTCGACCGAGAGCAACCCAGACGTACTCGATGGGGTTTAGGTCTGGAGAACAGGCAGGCCACTCCATTCACATGATATCTTCTGTTTCAATGCACGATGGCAGCTCGGTGGGGCCGTGCGTTATCATCCATCAGGAGGAAGGTGGGACCCATTGCGCTCCTGAAAAGATGGACATACTTGTGCAAAATGACGTCCCGACACTCCTGACCTGTTACAGTTCCTCTGTCAAAGACATGCAGGGGTGTACATGCACCAATCATAATCCCATCCCACACCATCAAACACGACCTCCATACAGGTCCCTTTTAAGGACATTAAGGGGTTGGTATCTGGTTCCTGGCTCACGCCAGATGAAAACCCGGCGAGAATCACAGTTCAGACTATACCTGGACTCGTCCGTGAACATAACCTGGGACCACTGTTCCAATGACCATGTACTGTGTTCTTGACAACAGGCTTTTCGGGGTGTCCTGTGACGAGGGATCAGTGGAATGCACCTTGCAGGTCTCCGGGCGAAAAAACCATCCTTTCAGTCGTCTGTAGAGTGTATGTCTGGAGACAACTGTTCCAGTGGCTGCGGTAAGGTCCTGAGCAAGGCTACCTGCCGTACTTCGTGGCCGTCTGCGGGCACTGATGGTGAGATATCGGTCTTCTTGTGGTGTTGTTCACTGTGGACGTCCGGTACTGTAACGTCTGGACACGTTTCCTGTCTGATGGAATCGTTGCCATAATCGTGAGATCACACTTTGTGGCACACAGAGGTCCCGTGCTACGACCTGCTGTGTTTGACCAGCCTCCAGTCGCCCTAGTATTCTACCCCTCATAACGTCATCAATATGTGTTCTTTGAGCCATTTTCAATACACAGTCACCACTAGCACGTCTGAAAACGTCTGCACACTTATTCGCTCCACCGTACTCTGACATGCACCAACACACCTCTGCGTATGTGGACTGCTGCCAGCGCCACCGTGCGACGACCGCAGGTCAAATGCACCGCATGGTCATACCCCGAGGTGATTTAAACCCGCAAACCGTCCATCAGAGCGTAGTTTTACCATGTACCAGCATTGTCCTTAATTTATGAGAATGAGTGTACATGACTACTTTGGAGTCCGCCCGCCCTGTTAGCCGTGCGGTGTAACGCATAGCTAGCAGGTTGCTAACTTCCGCTTGTGCCGCAGCGCCGCTTGTGTCGAGGGTACTCAGTCTTGTTGGTGTATCGGCCGGAGTCGCATCGTAGTTGCGTAGCGGAGTTTGTTGTCGTTTTCCTCTTGGCGGCGGTGTTTTCTGCCCGCACCATGGTGTCTGTCGAGTCTCCCGAACCTGTTCCTCGTCGAGCTATTGTTCGTTTCAGTTTTGACAAGAGTACGCGTCGTGTTCAATCTGGCTCCTTAGAAATTCACGATTGGTTGGCTGATGTTATCCGTGTTACACCTGATCAGTTAGATACTGCTTACTTTGATTCTGATTTGTATGCATTCTTTGTGAAGTTTTATGATCCCTTTCAAGTAGAAAGACTTCTCTCCCGGGTTGGTTCTAAAGTGTTGTTTACACATCGTGATGGTTACGTTAGTCAAGTTCTTGAAAATGCGGCACTCGAGTAGACACCGGTTAGAATTTATAACCTTCCTCCTGAAGTGGGCCGGGCGGAGTGGCCGTGCGGTTCTAGGCGCTACATTCTGGAACCGCGTGACCGCTACGGTCGCAGGTTCGCAATCTGCCTCGGGCATGGATGTGTGTGATGTCCTTAGGTTAGTTAGGTTTAAGTAGTTCTAAGTTCTAGGGGACTGATGACCACAGCAGTTACGTCCCAAAGTGCTCAGAACCATTTGAACCATTTTTTGAATCCTGAAGTGGACGATTCCTTTCTTAAAATAACGTTGCTTCCGTTTGGAGTCATACGGCATATCCGATGGGAACGCTGGTCAGCACAACATCGCTTCGTGTTATAATGGTATCCGGACTGTGGACATGTGCGTTAAAAAGAATATTCCTTCCCACTTAACTGTTTGTGGTTACCGAATCCATGTTACGGATACAGGGTAAGAAGGAACTTAGCCGGCCGAAGTGGCCGTGCGGTTAAAGGCGCTGCAGTCTGGAACCGCAAGACCGCTACGGTCGCAGGTTCGAATCCTGCCTCGGGCATGGATGTTTGTGATGTCCTTAGGTTAGTTAGGTTTAACTAGTTCTAAGTTCTAGGGGACTAATGACCTCAGCAGTTGAGTCCCATAGTGCTCAGAGCCATTTGAGCCAAGAAGGAACTTATTTTCTCTGTAACGAAAGCGGTCATCTCAGATCTGATTGTCCGCGCCGTATTACTGTTCTGACGTCTTCTTATCAAAAACGTCTTCCTTTAACGTTAGCAGACATCGTAACTTCGCAGTCAGCTGTTAGTCAGTCTCCAGCTTTAAGCGATGTAGGGACAACATTACCCCCTACTCCTCACTAATTTCCACCGTTACCGACGCGTACCACTGCGGCCTCTGTCCACGAGGGGACGACGGCTCCTGCAGCGCACGTCAAAACGCCGGCGGACTGAGGGCGGTACAGATTTCGAGGACGCCCCACTCCAGTCTCGTTCTTCTGACACGGTGTTGACAGAGGATGCACCTTCTGGCGGTAATGCGTTGTCTACTGATGTTAATTGTGATTCCAGTATTACCAGAGAGGATGTAGCTGCTTCTGTTGATGTTGAAATGTGCGTTCAATCTGCGTCCCCCACTCCACCCGTCGACGTGGCGGTTCCTGTGGGTTCCGTTGTTCCCGCAGAGGCGTCACCTGCTGGCCAGCCTTTACAGTGTTATAGTGCAATTCCACCCCTCCTCCACGCTGAGACGGTCGAGCAACAATATTCCACGGGTTCTCTTGCTGATGCTCAGGAGATGCCACCCGACACCGGCACTGCATTACCTGTCCCTTCTGTACCTGATGCTGCTGTTGGTCGTTCTGAGTTGTGCTCCCCGATTTCCGATAAGTCCGGTGACGATGGCTCCTCTGTCAAATCGGAGCTTGACGTGCCCCCAATCCCTCCACATTAGGAGTGTATGTTTTCACAGAGTGGTGTGAAACAGCGTCTTCAACCTGCCCGTGCCGCGGCGCGACGTAAAAAGAAAAGCGAGGATTCCTCGGCGTCAGGTGGGGAGGACTAGCATTATACCTTCTTCTCCCCGCCTCCGGACGTTGGGGAGAGACAGACGTGATAGTGCTTTTTCCTTAATGTCGTTTTATTAATGTTATATAGCTAGGGAAGGCCGAAATGCACGCTATAAGCTCACGCAGGATGGCGTGAGGTCTGAAACAGGATACGTAATGAATGCTATAAAGAAAAGTACGTAGCTGCTGGAATACTTAACTTTAATCCATCATTTGTATACATCGTTCTTGATGAGACATGCTTCATACGATAACTATCAATTGCTATGGCGCCTTGCTAGGTCGTAGCCATTGACTTAGCTGAAGGCAATTCTAACTATCTTCTCTGCAAATAAACGAGGCTTCGTCAGTGTTGCATCGCTAGCAAAGTCGGCTGTACAACTGGGGCGAGTGCTAGTCCGTCTCTCGAGACCTGCCGTGTGGTGGCGCTCGGTCTGCGATCACTGACAGTGGCGACACGCGGGGTCGACATGTACTAATGGACCGCGGCCGATTTAAAGCTACCACCTAGCAAGTGTGGTGTCTGGCGGTGACACCACAATTAACTTTACATGTGTTAACGGATGCAGGCGTATACATTTCTAACCCTCAATGTTAATAGGATACGTCCCCAATTACGGCTTGCTGCGTTACGCCAGTTTATTTACGATTCCCAAGCTGATATCGTGTGTTTACCAGAGGTATTATTTGATGTGTTTTGTCTTCCTGGATATTCTATGTTTTTCAATGTCGCGCCTGAAAATTGTACCGGTATGGCTTTGCTTTATCGAGATGGAATCCCGCTGACGGACTTAGAAACGCTAGATGATGGTCGCGGTATAGGCTATAGTTTTTATGACCTCACGTTAATTTTTCTTTACGCTCCGTCTGGATCCGGTCGTTCATCCGATCGCGCGCGGTTTTTTACATCTACTACTACATCTACATTGATACTCCGCAAACCACCCAACGGTGTGTGGCGGAGGGCACTTTACGTGCCACTGTCATTACCTCCCTTTCCTGTTCCAGTCGCGTATGGTTCGCGGGAAGAACGACTGTCTGAAAGCCTCCGTGCGCGCTCTAATCTCTCTAATTTTACATTCGTGATCTCCTCGGGAGGTATAAGTAGGGGGAAGCAATATATTCGATACCTCATCCAGAAACGCACCCTCTCGAAACCTGGCGAGCAAGCTACACCGCGATGCAGAGCGCCTCTCTTGCAGAATCTGGCACTTGAGTTTATTAAACATCTCCGTAACGCTATCACGGTTACCAAATAACCCTGTGACGAAACGCGCCGCTCTTCTTTGGATCTTCTCTATCTCCTCCGTCAGACCGATCTGGTACGGATCCCACACTGATGAGCAATACTCAAGTGTAGGTCGAACGAGTGTTTTGTAAGCCACCTCCTTTGTTGATGGACTACATTTTCTAAGCACTCTCCCAATGAATCTCAACCTGGTACCCGCCTTACCAACAATTAATTTTATATGATCATTCCACTTCAAATCGTTCCGCACGCATACTCCCAGATATTTTACAGAAGTAACTGCTACCAGTGTTTGTTCCGCTATCATATAATCATACAATAAAGGATCCTTCTTTCTATGTATTCGCAATACATTACATTTGTCTATGTTAAGGGTCAGTTGCCACTCCCTGCACCAAGTGCCTATCCGCTGCAGATCTTCCTGCATTTCGCTACAATTTTCTAATGCTGCAACTTCTCTGTATACTACAGCATCATCCGCGAAAAGCCGCATGGAACTTCCGACACTATCTACTAGGTCATTTATATATATTGGAAAAAGCAATGGTCCCATAACACTCCCCTGTGGCACGCCAGAGGTTACTTTAATGTCTCTAGACGTCTCTCCATTGATAACAACATGCTGTGTTCTGTTTGCTAAAAACTCTTCAATCCAGCCACACAGCTGGTCTGATATTCCGTAGGCTCTTACTTTGTTTATCAGGCGACAGTGCGGAACTGTATCGAACGCCTTCCGGAAGTCAAGAAAAATAGCATCTACCTGGGTGCCTGTATCTAATATTTTCTGGGTCTCATGAACAAATAACGCGAGTTGGGTCTCACACGATCGCTGTTTCCGGAATCCATGTTGATTCCTACATAGTAGATTCTGGGTTTCCAAAAATGACATGATACGCGAGCAAAAAACATGTTCTAAAATTCTACAAGAGTTCGACGTCAGAGATATAGGTCTATAGTTTTGCGCATCTGTTCGACGACCCTTCTTGAAGACTGGGACTATCTGTGCTCTTTTCCAATCATTTGGAACCCTCCGTTCCTCTAGAGACTTGCGGTACACGGCTGTTAGAAGGGGGGCAAGTTCTTTCGCGTACTCTGTGTAGAATCGAATTGGTATCCCGTCAGGTCCAGCGGACTTTCCTCTATTAAGGAAGAAGTTGTTTATTTATTCTGACGGAACACGTGCAAGATTTTGTTAGGGGGTGATTTTAACTGCGTCTTACGCCGTGCTGATCAGACCCCCAATTATACATTTTGTCGTGAACTTAATGATATGGTGACGTCCTTGCATCTCCAGGATGCTTGGGTTTGCAGATATCCTACACTGATGCGGTTTACGTTTTTTACAGCTACTTCAAGTAGCCGATTGGACCGCTTTTATTTATCTGCCCCCATATGTAGTCAGCTTCTATAGATTGATGTAATTGCTGCCAGTTTCACTGATCACTGCGCTGTTTCAATGACTTTTAACCACGTCCCGCAGCGGGTCCATATTTCGCGCCCTTTATGGAAGCTAAACACTCTACATCTCACGGACCCCTCTCTGGAAGGCATCATCGCAGACGTATGGCGGCGGACAACCCAGTCCCAGACGCTTTATCCCTCTCTTCTAGAATGGTGGGTTACCTTTGCTAAACCCCGGATTCGAAATACACTCATGCATTTTAGCGCTGAAAAAGCGGCTGAAATAAGGCGCATTAGGGAATTTTATTATGCAGTCCTTCGCGATCTTAACGATAATGCTCGTGATGCCCCCTTGAGGGTCGTCGACGTCCACCGTGTGAAGGCAAAACTTCTCCAACTCGAACGTAGGCAAATGGATGGGGTCCGAATGCGTTCCCAGCCTCGTTCAATCGTACAGGATGAGTTGACCTCTCTCTATCATCTTCTCCTGCTTCACAAGGATCTGAAAGGACGCGTCTTTCTACCATTCGTTCTCTAGATGGGCGTCAGTGGTCCACCCGATCTGATATCATGCGTGAACTTTACCAGTACTATTCCGAGCTTTATGCTGAAGTGGATTCAGACGGTCCACCGTTGTTGATTTCACCTCCCTCCTTGATCGTGTTGTAACATCAGCTCACCAGGAAGAGTTTTTCTCTGTATTCCATCACGATGATATAGTTGATATTGTGGCTCTTTCTCCCTCCCATAAATCACCTGGCCCCGATGGCTTTCCCAAATAATTTTATATTCGATTTTGGCCCCTAATAGGAGATACGATAACTTCCATGGTGAATGAAGAGTTCCACGGAGGCCTTCTCCCGCCCAGCTTTAAGGTTGCTAAAATAGTCCTGGTCCCCAAAAAGCCGGGACGTTTGAGTGTGGATCAGGTCCGCCCGATAACCCTCTTCAACTATGATTATAAAATAGTGGCGCGAGCGGTCAGTAGCCGACTATCGGTATTGTTGACTACCATCATCGCGAGCCATCAACGTTGTCTTCTGGGTCGTACTCTCCTGACTCCCGTTGCTGAATGTCGAGATTTAATTTCGATTACTTCCACCAATCCCGTGCCAAGCGCTTTCCTTTTCATTGATTTTCACCAACCGTTCGACCGCTTCAATCATGGATTCCTTATGCGAGTATTGACGACTGTTGGTTTTAACAATGCTGCACGACGGCTGTTTAGCTCTCTGATCACTGGTATTCGGGCGTCCATTGACGTAATGGCGTCTTACTTCCCCCATTGCGTTGTGTCAGGGCGTCCTTCAAGGGAGTCCATTATCAATGTCGCTCTACGTGCTGTTTCTGGAACCATTATCGCGAACTATAGCTGCTCGTCTGAGTGGCTGGTCGCTGCTGGGAGAAAGGTTTACCGTTCGTGCATATGCTGATGACGTTATGGTTCTTCTCCGTACCCATGATGATATACCACTGCTGAAGGAAGTTTTGGGTGCCTTTTGTCGTCTTACGGTAGCGCGAGTTAATGACCAGTAATGTCGTTTACTGTTTCCGAGGATTTGACGCAGCTGAAATTCCATGGGCTTCGAAGGTCACCCGATATCGATCGTTGGGTGTTATAATTGACAGCTGTCCGCTAAAGATGGCTACGATAAACTGGAAGTCTGTCACGGATAAAATTCAGGGTGCAATCATTGAACACGAGCGTCGCTCCCTCTCAGTTCTTCATAAGGTTCGGGCCATGGAAACGTATGTGTTAAGTAAGGCTTATTTTAACAGTCATCTTGTGGTGCAGTTCTTCTTGTTGTCTCCGTGCTTGCTAAGAAAATGGGATGAGAAGTTCCGCCTTATGCAAGACACCTTTTTTCTTTTTGTTTCACCCATACATGTTTCAGCACTTTTGTGCTATCATCAGTGGGTTCTATTTTTATTTTTAACTTACATGATGTTATTATCCTCTTGTTTTGGTAGCTGTTCTGCTACACAATATACAACTTGTCATAGTTTTGAAGTTGTGGTACGTTTTCCTGCGTTGTTGGCGAAGTAAATAGGCTTACTTCTTTGCCTATGTTTTGAGTAATCGGAAAAACTGCATTGCCACGCGAACACAGGCAAAGAAGTAAGCCTATTTACTTCGCCAACAACACAGGAAAACGTACCACAACTTCAAAACTATGACAAGTTGTATATTGTGTAGCAGAACAGCTACCAAAACAAGAGGACAATAACATCATGTAAGTTAAAAATAAAAATAGAACCCACTGATGATAGCACAAAAGTGCTGAAACATGTATGGGTGAAACAAAAAGAAAAAAGGTGTCTTGCATAAGGCGGAACTTCTCATCCCAAGGCTTATTTTATTGCACAAATCTTTCCACTTCCTGCGATGATGTACCGCAAGTTGCAAAGTTTAACTGGCAGGTTTATCTGGGGCCACTCTGTATTTCGCGTGCGTTGTGGGGTCATAGCGCGGTCCAGTTTTGCAGGGAGGTTTGGGCCTCCCTGATATTCGAGTTAAGGCTTCTGCCTTATATATCCGTCGCACCGTATTAACGTGTCAATGCCCCCCTCCCCCCAGTCACAGCTCGCCTTTATGACTGTATCCGACCGGCGAGTTTAACACCTCCAGTAGATACTGGTAGGGTTAGTTATAAATTACGGCACGTCAAGGAATTTTTTCGTGAGGTCAGTTATTTGGGAGTAAATATCCTTTCCCAAGCGAATCTCTCCATAAAAATGCTGTTAAGCCGCTGGCCAGTTCCTCAGAGTGTTCCCTCTGTGGAAGCCATGTCGCCAGAAACGAACTGGAAGATGTTTGGTCTAACATCAGCCTCACGATTTTCCCGATGGAAGTGGCGTCCTCGTGGTACCAAGTTGTTCATGATATTGTACCTACCAACGTGCGACTTTTTCGTATTGGCCTCAGTGTAACGGATCGCTGCAATCGTTGCCATGAAACTGATACATTATCTCATCGGTTGATTTCCTGCGGTCATGACCATTGGAGATGGCTTCGCCGACAACAGATTTTCTCCTCAGGACGTCGGAGGCGGCTGTCTCGGGGGAGATTCTCGTGCGTCCCGTTTCAACCTTCTTTCCTCGATCGAAGAACAGTACCGTCATGTGGCTTGTTGGCCATTATGTCCACTACGTGATGGTGAGTGGATATGACACAGATCCGTATGCCTTTTCCCAATATATGGCCATCGCACATTGGACGTGGCTCAGGATGCCCCGTTATCGCGAATTTTTTTCTAATATGTTGTATCTCGTTTTTCATCGACAAGGCATTGGATGAGTTGCCATGCCCCCCTTTTTTATTTTTTTTATTTTTGTGGACACGTTAAAATTGATGCCCGATTCCTTCCTATACGTTTTTCTGATTTTACCCTTTTGTTTGTGTCGAAATGGCAACGGCCTTGCCGCAGTGGATACACCGGTTCCCGTGAGATCACCGAAGTTAAGCGCTGTCGGGCGTGGTCGGCACTTGGATGGGTGACCATCCAGGCCGCCATGTGCTGTTGTCATTTTTCGGGGTGCACTCAGACTCGTGATGCCAATTGAGGAGCTACTCGACCGAATAGTAGCGGCTCCGGTCAAAGAAAACCATCATAACGACCGGGAGCGCGGTGTGCTGACCACACGCCCCTCCTATCCGCATCCTCAACTGAGTATGAAACGGCGGTCGGAAGGGTCTCCAATGGGCCACTTGTGGCCTGAGGAAAGAGTGCCTGCCTTTGTGTCGAAATGACTTCTTTTGTTTTATTTTAATAAAAAAAGACACGTGCACGGTGCAATTATTTTTAGCCATGAGTGGAGAAAAAAACTGTCCAAGGGCCATCATGGAAAAAAAAAATTGGCCAGAGCATCTACCTAGCAAGCAGGAGACCCGGGTTCTGGTCTCCGTCTGGCACAAATTTTCAAAAAAAGAAAAAAACGCACTGCTTTCCGGGCGGGAAGGCGTGCCGGTCCTCGGCACGAATCCGCCCGGAGGATTAGTGTCGAGGCGATCGCTGGCTGATTCCCCTTATTCCGCCTCAGTTACACTATGTCCACTATGTCGGATACTGCTGTGCAAACCTTTCTCCACGTTCCACGTTTGCGTACACCATAATTTCTCTACCACGAAAACATTAGGACTACACTCGTCTGGTGTGAGACGTTCCGGGGGTGGGTGGGGGGGGGGCGGGGAGGGGGCTTCGGTGTCGGGTGGTGGTGGGGTGAGTGGACTGCTGTAGCCTGTTGTGAGCCACTGACGGCTACGGCGGGGACGAAGCCTCTCCGTCGTTTCTAGGTCCCCATTCCATGCAATAAAATACAATACAATACTCTGAAGTTCACACTGCAGTGTCTGGCAGAGGGGTTCATCGAACCACCGTGAGACTACTTCTCTACCGTTGCACTCTCGAATAGCATGCAGGAAAACGAACACACAAGTGAAATTTCGTGAGACGATCTCGCTGCAACGAAAAACCCTTTTCTTTTGTTAACCGCCACCCCAACTCGTGTATCCTATCCGAGATAATTTGTCATCTATTTCACGATAATACAAAACGCACTGCACTTCTTTCAACCTTTTTTGATGTCCTCCGTCAATCCTATCTGGTAAGGATCCCACACTGAACAGCAGTACTCTGGCAGAGAACGGACAAGCGTACTGTAGGCAGCCTCTTGTATTCTTGCTAGACAAATATAGACCGCAGTACGCAACAGCGCCCACGGAGCATACCACCATAGACGTCTACCTACAGATGAGCTGCATCACAGAAATCCCAGAAAGAAGGCCCTACAGAGAAACGCCGCGACGCTTTCAAAGGCAACCCAACCAAGAAAACCACAGTGACGAAATTTCGCGACTGCCCGTGGAACATCGCATGGGAAATGTCTCGGCCAGTTTTTTACAACGAGACGTCTGTAGCTCATGGTACAAAGCTGCTAACTGGACGATAGCGACCAGTGATAAGCTGGCAGGCATACACGTGATCCATACGGACGCCTGAGACATGTGCGCGGCCTTTTCAAAAAATTCTAGAACATTCGTAATTTTGTGCCAATGGTGTGTTGGAGCGAAATGCGGTTGGCATCCCTGCACATACCTGTGTTTAATGTGTAACTGCCGGAAGTTTCATTGTTGTATGACTGTTATTGTTCAGTGCTGTATTGAGATGGCCGAATTAGAGGCTCATAGTTTCTGCTTTAAATTTTATGTGGAACTCAAGAAAGCTGTACTGAGATACACCAGGTGATACAGAAAGCCTACGGTGAAGAGTGCTTAAGCCGTAGTCCGTGTTGTTATTAATCGCTCGCACGGTTTAAAGATGGTCGGACGGAAGTTAAAGGTGACCCTCGTTCAGGACGCCCTTCAACGCCTGCGGACGACGCTAATGTCAGGAAGGTCAACGAAATTGTGCGTGCCAGTCGAAGACCGACTGTCCGAGAGATTGCTGAAGAATGTGACATTTCAGTTGGGTCATGTCATGAAATCCTTACACATTATCTTGGAAACATCATGTTGCCGCCAATTTCGTCCCACTGGTTATTACAGCAAGAAAAAAATGAGAGAGACAGGTTAGAGAGAGCGATAGGCTGATATATACGTCCGTATGATAGACACCGTCCCTCAAAAATATTTCTCTCTTTCATACCTCCTCTGTGTTGACCACAGATGGCGTGTCACTGATCTCATTTGTACTAAGATTGCAGTACACGCTAGGTGCCTATTTGCTTCCACCACACTGAGTGGAATGCATTAAGTTCAATGGAATGTGCAGACTTCTACAGTTGTCCCCTGCGCAAAAATAGCACGTAGGTCGTGTAACCATTATCTTGAGGCTGTAAGAAACTCTTGGCGGGGAACTATTATTTTAGAAATAATTAAATTTCCAATCAGTTTCCAGATTGAGATTTTCACTCTGCAGCGGAGTGTGCGCTGATATGGAACTTCCTGGCAGATTAAAACTGTGTGCCGGACCGAGACTCGAACTCGGGAACTTTGCTTTTCGCGGGCAAATGCTCTACCATCTGAGCTACCCAAGAACGACTCACGACCCGTCCTCACAGCTTCAATCCTGCCATTACCTCATCTCCTCTCCAATATTCCAAACTTCACAGAAGCTCAGATGGTAGAGCACTTGCCCGGGAAGGCAAAGGTCCCGAGTTCGCGTCTCGATCCGGCACACAGTTTTAATCTGCCAGGAAGTTTCCAATCAGTTTGTTAATACTGGATGTAACGCTCCAGAAGAACCGCAATTAAGGCGATATTTCTCACCATACTGGTACCTAATAAACCATCTGTCATCTTGCCACTGCTGCCTTCTCAACTGCTCTAAAAAGAGCGTCTTGTACCTGAATATGATGGCTGCAAAGCCAGAAATATTACATTATGAGTCAAGATCAGAAAAGACCTTCGCCTCCCAATCTGCGAATCTGCCTCCGTAATCTCCAGACCTGGCCTCTGGGGACTTTTCTTTTATTTCAGAAGTTGAAAACATCGTTGAAAGACGAAGCTTTGCAACGACAGACGAAATAAAAGGCAATTCGCAGATGGCGCTTCGCACGATCCAGCAAGAGGCGTACGAAGATTGCTTCCGGAAGTGCAAACGGCACTGGGAGCGGAGTATCAATTGTGGAGAAGAGTATTTCGAAGGAGACCATGCACAATAAGTAAAAGGTAAGGGTAGAAAACGTTTGTGGACGAACTTTCGGAATTTTCTGAACAGGCCCCGTACAGTGAAGTAGACACTCTGGAGCACAGGATTCTGTGTCGACGGTCACAGCCGTTTGGCACATCTATTGAACTGATACTCAGCCCGATAAACGGAATCGTGCCGAACCATTCTGACGCGACAACAGCCACGCCACTAGGTTCAAAGCCAATCCCCGCCTGTAAGAGATCTGCGTCACATGGGCAGTCGCCCACACAGCGCAATCCATCTACCATCTGCGTCACACCGAGGAATTGCCACTTCTAACTTATTTATGGGACCAATACACGTAAAGGAAAACACAAAATTATAAAGAAATCTTCACAATATTCCTAATCAAACCGTTAGACTGCAACTAACCTGAAGAACCGCGCCGGCCGACAAAACGTTTAACATTATCAAACCGAGAGGCTCCTATCCACATCAAGAAGGAGCAACGAAGCGTGTCAAGGTCTGGGAATGAGGGAAGCTGCAACAGCCAGATAAACGAGGCGTTCTCTCTACACGGAGTCGACCTTCGAGGATACACACTGCCACAACGAACCTCCATTTGCAAACACCACCAATGGACAAGGACCGTGAGTATGCGGCTGAGAGATTTCTCACGAGATATTTGTTTTTTGTGAGGCAGTAATTTGTATGTTTATTTTATTTGTTATCACTTCATTGGCCCTTTTATGCCAGCACTGTGTCAAAACACTTCCATAGCACAAATTTAAAATGTTGAATGAACTTGTAACCTCCCCCTTCCTAATCGGCCTACTGGATTGCGATATAACTGACCGTGATCGCATATGCCTAATGAAATTTTACAGTGAGTAAGGCTACCGCTATCGAAGGAAAATAATACCAGTTAGTAGGAGGAACGTGTACAACAGGCCCGTCTCAAGGAAGAATCTATTCTAAGCCTAATCTAAACACTGATGATAAGTTTGAAAGGCAATTTAGAGCAATCGTTCCCGAACCACACAGGGGGAAAAAGTATACCACACAATACTTTTAATACAAAAAATATCGGTAATACAAAAATTACTGATTAGCTCAAAAGTGGGATAATAAAACGGTCGCCAGCGCGCTACGACTATGAACTCCAGAATCTTAAGAAAGACAATGGCAAATAAATTTAAGCAAATAATCACTGGCGTGGCAAAAGAAGGTTGTCACTCTTTTCCACAGCAGAAGAGTTCACGAGAAAATAATTGAATCAAAAAGCACTGAGTTTGCAGTTACTTATTCTGAATTACTAAATTTTGAAAGTAAAATTAAATGAGGCTTCTGACTAAATAAGTGCAACCAGAACTTCGTTATGTACAAAAAATGACTTTCAGTAACCTCAGTGTAACATAATCCAAAGCTTAGGAAAAGGCAAGCAATTTACTTTTGATTATTGAGAGATTGAATTGAATTCACTTTAAGCAAATGAGCACCTGACTTTACTTTTAAAATAATAACAATAAAGTACATATCAAGCCAGCAGAAGTCACTCGCTAAGCTAAAAATAGAATAAATGAAACTGTCCACTCTTAATTTCTTGCTGTATCTTCAGTTATTAGTTTTGCTAGTCAAATTTTACTTTAATTTATGTGACTGAAGTTAATTCACAAAATTGCAAATTACTTAAGTCTGTATAATGAAATACAAGAATGAACAGTTACTGAGGCATAAAGTTTAGAGCGAAACTGGTCTTTGCCAAACAAACAAAACCGGCTATAAATAGTTAATCAATTTTCATATTCTTACGACACTCGGTGATTACATAGAAAGGAATGGGACTCTGCTTGGTTATAACATCTGAGGAGAATGACAACACAGGTGCCCTACAAGTTTTAACAATTTTTAATCTGCCAGGAAGTTTCAAATCAGCGCCCACTCCGCTACAGAGTGAAAATCTCATTCTGGAAACATCCCCCAGGCTGTGACGCCGGCAAGGCAGCTCAGCGTGTTCGGTCAGACGCTTAGCAGCCCTCTGTAATAATAATAATAAAAAAAACTGAGTCAATCGATCAACAATTAACTTAAACGGATGTCTTACGACGTCCGCCCCGAGCAGATGCAACGAACGAAAGCGAACAAAATTAGAAGGTAGAGCACTTAACCGCGAAAGGCAATGGTCCCGAGTTCGAGTCTCCGTCCGGCACAATGTTTTAGTCTGCCAGGAAGTTTCAATTGCAGGTTATAATTCAAGTTAGTCATACTTTGTGAAATAAATGTCTCTGGGTAATGTCTCTACCATACTTTATCTGTCACTTTACACTCTTACAATGCATCTGTGCGGACGATGAAGAATGTACCCGACGACAGTGCTTAGCTGCCGCTTTTGTTGGATGAGAACCCCGAGTCGTCTCCAGAGCCACGGATTATTATGGGACAGGCAATTGTTAGAACTGCAGCTTCTTCCTCCTCTCCTCTCCTACCGTGCTCGCGGGTTAACGTACACTCCTGGAAATGGAAAAAAGAACACATTGACACCGGTGTGTCAGACCCACCATACTTGCTCCGGACACTGCGAGAGGGCTGTACAAGCAATGATCACACGCACGGCATAGCGGACACACCAGAAACCGCGGTGTTGGCCGTCGAATGGCGCTAGCTGCGCAGCATCTGTGCACCGCCGCCGTCAGTGTCAGCCAGATTGCCGTGGCATACGGAGCTCCATCGCAGTCTTTAACACTGGTAGCATGCCGCGACAGAGTGGACGTGAACCGTATGTGCAGTTGACGGACTTTGAGCGAGGGCGTATAGTGGGCATGCGGGAGGCCGGGTGGACGTATCGCCGAATTGCTCAACACGTGGGGCGTGAGGTCTCCACAGTACATCGATGTTGTCGCCAGTGGTCGGCGGAAGGTGCACGTGCCCGTCGACCTGGGACCGGACCGCAGCGACGCACGGATGCACGCCAAGACCGTAGGATCCTACGCAGTGCCGTAGGGGACCGCACCGCCACTTCCCAGCAAATTAGGGACACTGTTGCTCCTGGGGTATCGGCGAGGACCATTCGCAACCGTCTCCATGAAGCTGGGCTACGGTCCCGCACACCGTTAGGCCGTCTTCCGCTCACGCCCCAACATCATGCAGCCCGCCTCCAGTGGCGTCGCGACAGGCGTGAATGGAGGGACGAATGGAGACGTGTCGTCTTCAGCGATGAGAGTCGCTTCTGCCTTGGTGCCAATGATGGTCGTATGCGTGTTTGGCGCCGTGCAGGTGAGCGCCACAATCAGGACTGCATACGACCGAGGTACACAGGGCCAACACCCGGCATCATGGTGTGGGGAGCGATCTCCTACACTGGCCGTACACCACTGGTGATCGTCGAGGGGACACTGAATAGTGCACAGTACATCCAAACCGTCATCGAACCCATCGTTCTACCATTCCTAGACCGGCAAGGGAACTTGCTGTTCCAACAGGACAATGCACGTCCGCATGTATCCCGTGCCACCCAACGTGCTCTAGAAGGTGTACGTCAACTACCCTGGCCAGCAAGATCTCCGGATCTGTCCCCCATTGAGCATGTTTGGGACTGGATGAAGCGTCGTCTCACGCGGTCTGCACGTCCAGCACGAACGCGGGTCCAACTGAGGCGCCAGGTGGAAATGGCATGGCAAGCCGTTCCACAGGACTACATCCAGCATCTCTACGATCGTCTCCATGGGAGAATAGCAGCCTGCATTACTGCGAAAGGTGGATATACACTGTACTAGTGCCGACATTGTGCATGCTCTGTTGCCTGTGTCTATGTGCCTGTGGTTCTGTCAGTGTGATCATGTGATGTATCTGACCTCAGGAATGTGTCAATAAAGTTTCCCCTTCCTGGGACAATGAATTCACGGTGTTCTTATTTCAATTTCCAGGAGTGTATTTTGCGCGCGTACACTTGCGCAATCGTAGCTGCACGCCGAGCCTGGGGGAGCGCCCAACAAACACTTCCGCACTCTTTCATGACTCAAGCTGCTATGCCTCCTTTCTGCTCGCAGGGCGACTCTCTCCATACGCGAAGATAAACAAGGACATAGTTACTGCCATTTCGTCGTTGCTATCGATACATTACAATAAAGTTCTCTTGGCCGTTACCTAGCAATTTACAACAGTTACAGTATATTTATTTTTATTTTTTAATTATTTATTTATTGTTCCATGGGACCAAATTAAGGAGAAGTCTCCATGGTCATGGAACGAGTCAATACATGAAATTATAACACGATATTAGAAACAGATAAAATGAAATATTAAAAAAAAGTATTCAGGTGACAAGTCGTAGGTTTAAATAAAGAAAATCAACAATGTACCACTGGAATTTGCTTAATTTTTTAGCTCTTCCAGGAGCTCCTCGACAGAATAGGAGTGAGCCATGAGGAAACTCTTCAGTTTAGACTTAAAAGAGTTTGGGCTACTGCTAAGATTTTTGAGTTCTTGTGGTAGCTTATTGAAAATGGATGCAGCAGAATACTGCACTCCTTTCTGCACAAGAGTCAAGGAAGTGCATTCCACATTCAGATTGGATTTCTGCCTAGTATTAACTGAGTGAAAGCTGCTAACTCTTGAGAATAGGCTAATATTGCTAACAACAAACGACATTAAAGAAAATATATACTGTGAGGGCAATCAATTATATACAGAAGAAATAAATACGCTATTCATCGATAATATATTAAATATAGTTTCTGTAATAAAGCTTACATATTCAGAATCAGAATTACTATACAAGTTATCAACCGATATTAAACGGCGAGAAATTTTGGATGGCGGACAAGGTATTTTATCAGCGTTATAACAATAAAATCTGCTTTATAACAATAAAACACACTAAAAAAAGACAAAAACGCTTCCTGGTTGTCGTTACACCCTGCTCTGTGCCCCAGCTGTGCACTGTTAGAATCCGCGTCAGTCAAGGACTTTGTCTGACATGACGTCGTTATCGCTCAGCTCATACAAAATCCTGGGTGTAACACTTTTGTAGGGGCGTGAAATGAAACGATGACACGGGCTTCGTCGTACCATACGTAAAGCAGATGGCAGGCTTGGTTTATTTCTAGGATGTGGGCCAAAAGCAAAAGGTCTACAAAGGTAATGGTTGACAAAATAATCTTGCGACCCATTGCAGAATACAGCTAGAACAAATGGGGGACAGCCGAAGCAGCGCTAACAGGGGATACTGGACGTATACAGAGAAGGGCAGCACGACCGGTCACAGGGCTGTCTGGCCCAAGAGAAAGCGTGACGGGAGGTGCTGCGAAAACTGTAATGCCGGACGGTTTAAGGTGCACGCCAGCGATCTCCCAAGTGCATACTTATATCTAAACTGACAACTACTCCTAATCTACATCTACGCTCCGCATCCACCTTACGGAGTGTGGACAGGCTATTTCTGGTAACTCTGTCTGCTCCTCCGCCTTCACTGTTCCATTCACGAATGTTGCATAGCAAGAAAGATTCTTACAAGGGAACCTCCCCATCGCACCCCCCTCAGATTTACGAGGGCGGTTCAGAAAGTAACCTCCGATTGGTCACAGTGCGGGTTGTGGGGGGAGTAGCGACGCCATCTGTGCGTTCACGCACTCAACAGGTCAGTCGGCATCAAGCCGTGGTCGAGTGAACGTCGTACCTGCGCTAGTTTAGTTTTTGTGGCAGTTTGAAATGTGTGCTGCAATAGAAAACCCCGCCAAATGTGAAGTGCGTGCTGTCATAAGGTTTTTTACAGCCAAAGGATATTCTGCAGCAGCTATTCATCGTGAGCTTTGTGCCGTGTACGGACCAAGAGTTATGAGTGAAGGAGTTGACCGTGAATGGGTACGTTTATTTAAAAGTGGACGAGAAAACGTTCATGATGAAGAGAGGAGTGGTAGACCATCATTGGTGACTGACGAACTCGTTCAGACAGTTGATGCAAAAGTTCGTGAAAATCGACGTTTCTCAATGTCGGAGTTGTCTACTGGTTTTCCACAGATTTCTAAGACTCTCTTGTACGAGATAGTGACAGCAAGATTGTGTTACCGTAAGTTCTGTGCACGATGGGTGCCCAAAATTCTTACCGACCACCACAAAACTCAAAGAATGGCCTCTGCATTAGACTTTCTGTCACGTTATGAGGACGAAGGAGAACCATTGTTAAACAGAATCGTGACCGGTGACGAAACCTGGATTAAGTACGTGAACCCTGAGACAAAAGAACAATCAAAGATGTGGGCACATTCAAATTCGCCTCGCAAGATTTTTCTGTCAGAAAACTGATGGCAACGGTGTTTTGGGATGCCAAAGGGGTGTTGTTGGTTGAATTCATGGAACGTGGTACGACCATTAATCAAGACGTGTACTGTGAAACAATAAAAAAGTTACGACGGGCTATACAGAACAAACGCCGTGGTATGCTGACTACCGGTATCGTTTTTTTGCACGATAACGCCCGTCCTCACTCTGCTCGCAGAACAACGGCCCTTCTTGAGTCCTTCAAGTGGGACGTTATCAACCATCCACCTTACAGCCCAGACCTGGCGCCAAGTGATTATCACCTCTTCATGCATTTGAAGAAATGGCTCGGGTCACAGCGGTTTGATGACGACGAAGAGCTCAAAGATGCGGTCACAGGCTGGCTCCAGGCACAAGCGGGTGATTTTTATGCAGAAGGAATTTCAAAGCTTGTGAAGAGATACGATAAGTGCCTCAATCGCTATGGAGACTATGTAGAAAAATAGTGCAAAGATGTAGTTGTAAGATGTATATATTAAAATATTTTTATTTAACTTGGTGTATTTTTTTAAATCAACCGGAGGTTACTTTCTGAACGGCCCTCGTAGTTATAAGTTGGCACAGTGGATAGGCCTTGAAAAACTGAACACAGATCAATCGAGAAAACCGGAAGTTGTGTGGAACTATGAAAAAATAAGCAAAATATACAAACTGAGTAGTCCATATGCAAGATAAGCAACATCAAGGATAGTGTGAGCTCAGGAACGCCGTGGTCACGTGGTTAGCGCGAGCAACTGCGGAACGAGAGGTCCTTGGTTCAAGTCTTCCCTCGAGTGTAAAGTTTACTTTCTTTGTTTTTGCAAAGTTATGATCTGTCCGTTCGTTCACTGACGTCTCTGTTCACTGTAGTAAGTTTAGTGTCTGTGTTTTTGCGACCGCACCGCAAAACCGTCCTGTTAGTAGACGAAAAACCGTGCCTCTCCAATGGGAACCGAAAACATTTCATCGCAAGGTCATAGGTCAACCGATTCCTCCACAGGAAAACACGTCTGATATATTCTATACGACACTGGTGACGGCATGTGCGTCACATGACAGGAATTTGTTGTCGACGCACCTAACTTGTACACTTCACTTGGCGAATGGGTAAAAAGATTCTTCTACCTTGCCCGATTTAGGTTTTCTTGTGGATGTGATAATCACTCCCAAAAAAATGATGAAGACATAAGAGTTTGTCACATAAACTGCAACAAATGAATGCACCAGTTTCACAGTCGCACAGTTTTCCCTGTGCTCTGTCATAACATATGTTTTTAACGTTTTCAAATTTTTCCGTGTGTAGACCATCTAATCGTGCATCGTATGTCCAAGCTAATCTGAACATGACTTGGAATATTGGAGAGCGAAGTTGATTATGTGTGAGTGCCTGAACTTTGATAATTGACACACGATCACGTAAACAACACTGCTCTGTGTACATGTGGAGTTTCGCAAAATCATAGAATCTTTTCACAAAGTATTTCACTTGGCGAAAACCAAACACATCTAACGGTTGCACAAGAGGTGTACAACCTGGAGGAATGGTAATCACGTCTACTCCCACACTAAAATTGTACAATGCCTGATCCTTCTGTCCTGTATAGGCTGTATAAAAAATAAAAGTTTGCACTCGAGGGAAGCCTTGAACCAAGGACCTCTCGATCCGCAGCTGCTCACGCTAACCACGGGACCACGGCGCTCCTGAGCTCACTTTCTCCTTGATGTTGCTTATCTTGCGCATGGACTACCCAGTTTGTATATTTTGCTTATTTTTTTCATAGTTCCACACAACTTCTTCCTGTTTTCTCGATTGATCTGTGTTCAGTTTTTCAAGGCCTATCCACTGTGACAACTTATAACTAAATCTGAGGGGGGTGCGATGGGGAGGTTCCCTTGTTAGTAAACCTCCATATTAGCTGCAATTTTTCTCATTTGCTCGTCATGATCATTGTTCGACACTTATTCTAGAGAAAGTAATATCTTGCCTGCAACTACTCAGAACGTACGCTCTCGCAATTTTTGCAGCAAACCTCTTGGTGATGCAGAATGCCTCTCTTGTACTGTCTGCCACTTTGGGGGCTGTTAAAGCTGAAAGAGCCGGCCGCGGTGGTCTAGCGGTTCTAGGCGCTCAGTCCGGAACCGCGGGACTGCTACGGTCGCAGGTTCGAATCCTGCCTCGGGCACGGATGTGTGTGATGTCCTTAGGTCAGTTAGGTTTAAGTAGTTCTAAGTTCTAGGGGACTGATGACCACAGATGTTAAGTCCCATAGTGCTCAGAGCCATTTGAACCATTTTTTGAAAGCTGAAAGACAAAGACATAACATCTTATTAGAACTTTGCGAAGTGTTAGTTCATATCCAGTAGCACCTAAATGAAGTAGATGACAATCTCAGAACGCCTCTCTTATGTACCGGGTGGTTGTAATTAAACTTTCCCTATTTAACGCGTTATAGCGCGGAAGCTAAATACCGCGCGAGTACCAGACTTGGTAGCATTAATGTCAAGGACATGGGGGAAGAGAAATAATGCAGAATCAATTCAATTGAAGCGCTTTTAATGTGCTGCTACGGCACATCATACCATTACGTACCGGTACCATAACTGGTACAAAAGGGGCTCAATATGCGCCCATCAGTGACCAGAAGAATATGACTGCATTCCGCACAGCAGACGATGTCCGTAGGTATGCTGGCTACATCACTTGATATGCTGCGCTTCAAATCAGCACATGTGTGAATGTTCCCCTGGCAAACCCTGTCCTTTGGGTACTCCCACTATCAGAAAAGAAATCACTGGGAGTGAGAGCAGGTGATCGTGCCGGCCAAGCATTTGGAAACGATCGGCTGACAATTCGATCGTTTCCAAATGCGTTTCGGGGAAGCAGGTGAACTTCACGAGCGACGTGCGGTGGAGCCCCATCTTGCATGAAAACTGTTGGGTTCAATGCGTCTCTCTCCTGTAGGGTGGGTATGACATGCTGGCGAAACATATCGCAGTAACCCTGGCGAGTCACACTGCACGTCTTTGGTCCTTGAGCGCCAGTCTGTTCAAAAACGAATGGGCCAATGATGAACATAGCCGTGAAGCCACACCATGCGGTGACACGTTCACCATACAGAGGAACTTCATGCACAGTGACTGGAGGTGAAGATCTCCACACTCGGCGATTCTGTGTGTCCACCTCATCCGTCAGAGAAAAATGAGCTTCGTCTGTCCATAGGATGGTTCAGGGCCAGCCCTCGTCAACTTCAATCCTTGCGAGAAAGTGGAGAGCGAAGTCAACACTGCGTTGTGCGTCCTGTGGCGCAAGCTGCTGTACGACACGGATCTTATACGGGTATCATTTGATAATGGTTCGAAGCACCTTTTGTACAGTGGACCACGAGATGTTCTACTGTGGTGACAGCACGCGCACTGCCTGACGATCGGGAATTGCGCGCAGCGCTGTCTGCCATGGGAAAAGCGACTTTTTCAACCACCTGTGGTGCAACCGGTCGACGATCTCTTCCGGGAGCGACGCCCTGTTCTCCAGTTGATTCGAATTTCTACATCATGCTCCGCACGGTAGATGGAGAAAGAGGACCCTTCCGTAATCCTTTCAGCTGGCGATATTCTCGAAGTGCAGCTGCAGCATTACTGTTGTTCTAATAATAGAGCTTCACCAATAAACGCCCTGCTCCTTTTGTCCAAGCTCATGTTGACACGTCAGGAAGTGCACTGCGGCTGGTCAGGTGTGTGAGACTATGAATCACGATGACTGATCACGCCACCTGGTGGCCATAGTTGGAAATCATGCACCCCGTACTCTGGACATCAATGCTACCATGTTTGGTACTCATACAGTAATCAGTTTCCGTGTTATAACGTTTTAAATAGGGAAAGTTTAATTATAACTGGGAGTGACTGTCCATTCTCCATTTAAATAATGAAACTCACTAGTGGGATAATCGTATGATCCTCATCTCCCTTTCCTTTCCTTTGTCCTTTTCCCAGGCTCCCTCTTCCCCTCCCCCTTCCCCCCTTCCATCCTGGTTTTTCTCCGCCTACCCTCTCTCAGCCTCCCTTCCCTCCCCGCGAGTCCTTTTGCGTTTCCTTCCTCTGCCTTTCCCCATTCCCTCTCCCGTCTGCCCTGCTCCCCCCCTTCTGAGTCCTCTCGCTTCGTCAGTCCCCCCCCCCCCCCTCCACCTTTCGTTTTTCCTCTCCTCCCCCCTTTTTTCCCCCTCATCTGTCCAGGTCCCCCCCTCCCATCTTCCCTTGCCTGTGGTGTGTCATATTCATGCCGACTTAATGCAGTGTTTCCAGTGATTGTTTGGTGTTGTGCGTCGTTTCCGAAGTGTTGCGAACGGAAATCATACTGCCGCAGGGTGTGATTTTTATATCTCTTGCGAACAGAATCCAGACTGTCGCCGTGTTTTTTTAATTATCTGTCTACTATTTTCCCTGTCTGCTTCCATAGAGTAAATATCTCTGGAGTGAGCATTCACATGCGCAGAACAGATTTTGTGTTGTCAACATACATTGCCGGCCTGGTCACGTGATCTCGGGACGTCGTGTGTTTGTCCGTATAGCGCCCTGTATATTTAGAATGTCACTACATCCCTAGTACAGACGGATTCTTCTCGTACGTGTCGTGGATTATTTATATATGTTGTGCAGACATTTTAACACTATCCATTTGATACCGGGAATAAACCAGCTACGTATCTTTTAAGGGCAAGTGATATTAAATCCTGCTTCTTTGCGATAGGTGTCACAGTTCAGATGCACTCGATGTTTGGTAGTTTTCGGTATGATACGGCACTTTATAGTATTACAGAGCCTGACGTACATTTTTGAAGTGAGTCTTGCAAAACGCCGGCCGGAGTGGCCGAGCGGTTAAAGGCGCTACAGACTGGAACCGCACGACCGCTACGGTCGCAGGTTCGAATCCTGCCTCGGGCATGGATGTGTGTGATGTCCTTATGTTAGTTAGGTTTAAGTACTTCTAAGTTCTAGGGGACTTATGACCACAGCAGTTGAGTCCCATAGTGCTCAGAGCCATTTGAACCATCTTGCAAAACGACTTGACAGTACGCTAGTACTTTTGCAAGTGTCCGAAAAAAACCGAATTTGCAACACATTAGCGATTATATCCCTGCTAATTCGTCATTTTTTCTGCTATTTTTCTTACTGGTGACACTTTGAAGTATTTATTTAACGCATTTTACGTTTTTGCTCCCAGTTTATTAAATAAATAGTAGACTGAGTAATCTACATACATAATCGACAAGTCAATGATAAATGCATGGAGGATAGTATTTGCTGAAACAACTAACCATTCCCTTTCCTGTTCCACTAGTAAGTTTACGAGAGGAAGCGATTGTTTGTAAGCTTTTGTACGAGCCATAATATCTATTATATAGTCATAAAATCGTAGAAAAATAGGTCTACAGAATCAAGCCTTAATTATAATGCGTCTCGAAATTTTTAAACATATACAGGGTCTCAAACTAATATGATAACTATAATTAGAGCTACATGGTATGTACCCATGAAAAGTTACTATCCCTCCTTTCACATATTTTTCTTTGCATCCGTAGCAACAACAGCAATTCACCATCGCTATTGCACTATCAACAATCGGTGAAACACAACAAAAACTCTTGATATTATAAACCTCAAACGCTGCAGAAAGCACACACGCACAGCGAAGTCCCGAAAACAAGTGACAGTCCTGGTTTAATGTTGACAACATGCGCAGAACACGATGCTCACTCCAGAGATATTTACTCTATGTCTGCTTCCTGTGTATTTTATTATTATCGCCTACCATTTGTTTTATTTTTTAACTCTCCACAATTTTCCGCCGGTCTACAATTTATGTCACCGTTTTATCTCCTGCTTTAAATGTTTCTTATCTTCTTATGTCTTAAAAATTCTGTAGGCTGAAGAGCGGCGTACTAAGCTGCTGCCAACCCGCCCCCTTCGGAGGGAATCGAAATCCAATAAAGGAAAAAAAAATGAGATAATCGTATGATCTTGGAACGGCGTGTCGCAGGACATGTGAGAGCCTCTGGCTGTTAAGCTTCTTCTCCTTCTCGCCTGTCCTGCATTCCGGCGGCTACGGCAACAGAGGGCGCTAATTACTTGCTTCAGTCTTTTGTTGCATCCAATTGGCTTCTTTCCATAATTGTTTTGTCAGTTTTATACTAGAGTGTCAGCTTTCTAAGCTTGTTCGTGGGTATGATATTATTGCTGTCTAAAATCACCACAAGAGCATCTTAGAATCAATAGACTATTGTCACTTAACCCACTTCCATTTTAACAATTTTAAAATCAACTTTGTCTTTTTAAATTACTACATTTTACCACTGTAATAGCTCATACACTTGCAAGGCCTTTATACGCTGTATATCATGCATTCTTCATTTCATTGCGCTGTATACAATTTGATAGTTGACGGATGTGTATAAACCTGGAGTAGCGACACCTAACGAGCATACGACACAAAGATATGTTGCGGCTACTGTACTGCATTTTGCTATGAACAGTAGCGCTGTTAACAGTTCGTCTCCGCCGGCACAGTGGCCTAGTTTACATGTTTTAAAATACGAGATGCTAAGCTGAATTTTGTACATATTTTGACGATGCCACTATGACTACATTGTATTAGGGCATGGCTTGAAACAGGTACGCCTCGTTATATTTTAAGCTCATGTTTTCCACATCTATGATAAGTAATACTTGTCATTATGGACTGTTTTATTGTCTTAAGATGTATACTGTCCACTAGCTGTACAGATCTGAAGATGGTCATCGTGACTGAAGCCAACAGTATAAAGGCCAAACAATTTTGTGATCATAGACGGAAACAAAAGAAATTTATTCTCACTAATAATGCTTCTCGGAAATGGAGGAATACGGCGCCTATCTGACTGCCCCGACAATGCGGCAATACGCAATGCAATGACTTGCCCGCTGTGGCCGTTGCCGGAGCGACACAAAACGCTACAAACCCTTTCCCCTCTGGCTGTAAGTTTGAGTGGAACAATGGGCGAGAGAGCAAGTTGCCGGCGGCGCCAAGGGAAGACCTTTCGCCGAGAGGAATGCCCGCCACGGGGCACGGGACTTTCTCCCGCCGCGGCAAACAGCCGGCAGAAGCGGCTGGTACGACGAGGCACTGTGCACAAAGGTGACTAAAGTCACGGGATAGCGATATGCACAAATATAGATGGCGGTAGTGTCGCAAACCAGAAGGTATATGAAAGGGTAATGCATTGGCGGAGCTGTCATTTGTATGAAACTTCCTGGCAGATTAAAACTGTGTGCCGGACCGAGACTCGAACTCGGGACCTTTGCCTGTCGCGGGCAAGTACTCTAGCAACTGAGCTACGCAAGCACGACTCACGCCCCGTCCTCACAGCTCTACTTCTGCCAGTATCTCGTCTCCTACCTTCCAAACTTTACAGACGCTCTCCTGCGAAACCTTGCAGAACTAACACTCCTGAAAGAAAGGATATTGCGGAGACATGGCTTAGCCACAGTCTGGGGGAAGTTTCCAGAATGAGAGCTTCTGTAAAGTTTGGAAGGTAGGAGACGAGATACTGGCAGAAGTAAAGCTGTGAGGACCGGGCGTGAGTCGTGCTTCGGTAGCTCAGATGGTAGAGCACTTGCCCGTGAAAGGTAAAGGTCCCGAGTTCGAGTCTCGGTCGGGCACACAGTTTTAATCTGCCAGGAAGTTTCATATCAGCGCACACTCCGCTGCAGAGTGAAAATCTCATTCTGGAAACATCCCCCAGGCTGTGGCTAAGCCATGTCTCCGCAATATCCTTTCTTTCAGGAGTGCTAGTTCTGCAAGGTTTCGCAGGAGAGCGTCTGTAAAGTTTGGAAGGTAGGAGACGAGGTACTGGCAGAAGTAGAGCTGTTAGGAGGGAGCGTGAGTCGTGCTTGGGTAGCTCAGTTGGTAGAGCACTTGCCCGCGAAAGGCAAAGGTCCCGAGTTCGAATCTCGGTCCGGCACACAGTTTTAATCTGCCAGGAAGTTTCATATCAGCGCACACTCCGCTGCAGAATGAAAATCTCATTCTGTCATTTGTACTCAGGCGATGCAGGTGAAACGGTTTTAGACGTGATTAATGCTGCACGACGGGGATTAACAGGCCTTGAGCGCGGAGTGGTGGTTGGAGTTAGACGTATGGGACATTACATTTCGGAAATCGTTAGGGAATTCAGTATTGCGATATCCACAGTGTCAAGTGCCGAGAATACCAAATTTCAGGCATTATCTCTCTTTGCGTAGAGTTGTCAGTGCTAACAGACAAGCAAAACTGCGTGAAATAACCGCAGAAATCAATGTGGGACGTGCGACGAACGTATCCGTTCTGACAGTACGGGGAAATTTGGTGTTAATGGGCTACGGCAGCAGACGACTGACGCGAATGCCTTTGCTATCAGCACGACATCGCCTGCAGCGCCTCTCCCGGGCTCGTGACCATATCGGTTAGACCGTAGACGACTGGAAAACCGTGGCCTTGTCAGATGAGTTTTAACCTCCCAACAGAAAAAAATATAATTATTTATTACATTCACATTTAGTGTAACCCCCCAACATAAAATACAGTAAAATAAATATATCATTCGCATTCAGCGTAACCTCCAAATAAAAAATTCCGTGACCTACCAATAATGCAATGTTACTAATCTCTCAATAAAATTGTGGTTCACTTATAACCTTTCAATAATCGACTGTGAATTTAAACTGGTAAATTTTGGACGTCAGCATTGCTGCGTCATGGCCCTGAAAATTCATTCTGAATAACTTGAAAATCTTACCTCAATGAAGTCGCCAGATAACGCATATATATATCTGCTCCTATAAGAAATTGTTGTGTCACAGCCCAGTGCAATGATGGCCGATAGATTTGTCATGTCTAAAAAGAAACAACTGATTTTTCTTTACAATAATCGGGATGACCATGGATTGGAGAAATTAGTAAAATCTTTAAATCAAAGGTTAATTTTTATAAGAAAGATTATTATTAAGAGATTTTTTATAACATTTACATGGGACTTGATATTACAATAGTACATATGCGCGAGGCTGCTTTTACCTTATGCTACAATGTTCAGGCTCCGCCATCGCTCCCCACGATCGGCCCAGCCAGCACGATACACCAGACTGCTAGCAACAACTTACTGCTACTGCGACACAGCTGGTACTGCAGTCAACACTGCTCTCTGGTCTGAGATTCTCTTATAGCTTACATATCGCAAGGCAGCACGTGAGCAATCCATCGAAACTACATCTGCTCGAGTGCGCTACCAACAAATTCCTTAGTCATGGACCTCTTACAATTTGGCGCAGACCACTCGAAGCCACGGACCCGAGTTGTCAACAAGGCACTGTGTAGGCTGGTTGCTCCATAATGGTGTGGGCTGTGTTTACATGTAATGGACTGGATCCTCCGGTCCAACTGAACTGATGACTGACTGGAAATGGTTATTTTCGGCTACTTGGAGACCATCTGCAGTCATTCAGGGACTTCATGTTCCCAAAGAACGATGTGATTTTTATTGACGACAATGCGCCATGTCACTGGGCCACAATTATTCAATTAGCAGTTGGCTTGAAGAACATTCTGGAAAGTTCGAGCGAATGATTTGGCCATCCAGATCGCCTGGCATGAATCCCACCGAACGTTTGTGGGACGTAATCGAGAGATCAGTTCGTGCACGAAACCCTGCACCGGCAATGCTTTCGCAGTTATGGACGGCTATAGAGGCAGCGTGGCTCAATATTTCTACAGGGGACTTCCAAGGACTTGTTGAGTCCATGCCGCGTCGGGTTGCTGAACTACGTTGGTCAAAATGAGGTCCGACATGATATTAGGAAGTATCCGATGACATCTTGGGAGAGCCAGTCCTGACAAAACTCTACCATCTCGTGAGCAAGATGTATGAGACCGCCGAAATACCCTCAGACTTCAAGAAGAATATAATTATTCCAATCCCAAAGAAAGCAGGTGTTGACAGATTCAAACACGTATGTAACATAGCAGCGATGGCGAGGCATTGTAGCATCTGTGACCAGAGAGTATGCGCTTGACCGCGCGAGTGTTGCGAGCGGTTCTCAGTCTGTCAGTAGTCGTTGCGAGTCTGTCAGTCGTTGCGAGTCTGTAGCTCTGTCTAGTTGAGAGCAGTACTCTGTCAGTAGTCGTCGCGTGCATACGCTAATAGTCGTCATGCAGAGCGGTCGGTCAGTAGTAGCAGCCCAGTGCGGTTGTGTGATGTAGGCGGTCGGCAACACTGGTCAAGATGGTGAATAAGGTATACTATTAATTAATATAATCATTAGATAATGAAAAAATTTATTTATTGTAATTATTCTCCAACAAGTCCCCCAATAATAATTTTTATTTCAAAAGCATTTTCTCAAAAATTTAATTTTTTATTGAACTAAAGATTTCGTTGCACTTCCTATTTCATTCCACTTCTTTTGAAGAAAAATTCCACTAAAATCATAAAAAAAGAGAATATTATTATTTGCAATGCAGTTCCTCCAAGCGGTGCGCAACAACAAGAGCAGAAATGTGACATCCATTTATTCTGATCTAAGACTTTAATTCTGATTGTTTTACACAGGGCCAAAGACCGATATTTCGGTTTAATTAAATTTTCTTATCACTGAATGGACTTTAATTTTTCATGAGGAATTTATATTTGAGTCAGATTGCGATTCTCACTTTTATTGTCATTAAATTTAATTGCAGGGAGGTTACGTTTGGCTCCCATTTCTATTAAGTATTGTCATTTCTTTCTTTTAAAATTACGGTGGGGAGGTTACACTTGGCGACACCCAGTCCAGGATCGTATTTCGTTGAGAGTCTTTTGAACAACAGTCAGATATCTGCTCTTATTTGCTTAGATATAATTAGGATTTGGCGCAACGCTTTTATTAACTTGTAACTTTCTTTCTACAGGTCAACGGCAATTCGTTGCTCTGTTGTATTTGTGTGTTGTTTTTGCATTTGTGCTTATTGTTTTGTGAATATTTGTGACTGTTGTAAAAATGCCGCGAAAGACTATGAATAGTGTATCGCGAGGTATTGTGAATGAATTTACCGACTTAAACAACGTGACTGATAGGACATGTGACACGCAGTGTAATGATGACAATCCTGCGTTCACTGACAATCAATGCATTCCAACCACTAATGATGACTTTTGTCTTAATGATGAACAAACGAACTCGATTGTGTCTTGTGTTAATTTGACGACAATTGATGACGCGGGACGCTCTATTGTAATGAGCGCTGCCCAGCTTAACACACCCGATTTGGAAAATTTAAGTAACATACAAACAAATTTTTCGAATGAAAATGGTCAGTGTAGTGAAAGTACGACGGAGTTAATTAATTCCGAAATAGGGACTGACAGTGTATGTTTAACTGGCAAACCTTTTTGTAAATTACAGAATGACCAAATGGTCACGCAAAACGAGACAATTCCAGATCGACCATTGAATAGCACAGAGAATAGAAATGCCAATTTTGAATCGGATCCAATTATGGCATTTTTGCGGCAAAATTTCAAACAGTTTAATGAAAAATTTAATAAAATTGATGAAAATTTCAAACAACAGAACGAAAAACTTGACAATAATGACGAAAATTTCAAACAACTTAGCGAACAGGTCAGACAACAGAGGGAAGATAACAAACAAGATAATGAAAATCTCAAACAACACTTAAATGAAAAATTAGACGACAATTCCAGACAGCTTAGTGAACAAATTAGAGCCGTTGCCGCGCAGTGTCATGACACTAAGGAACAGTTGCGCACGGAAATTGAGGCTTGTTCACAAAAAAATAGCGAAGAAATTAAGTCTGTTGCGCAAGAATGAAGGGAAATGCAAACAGCCGCAACAGAAACACTCAGAGACGAAATTAGCGGAGTCGCTAAACAGTGCTCTGAAAAAGCTACACAACTAAGCGACGAGTTTAAAGCAATGACTGTAGAACTTTCGCGCACAATGGACGCAAAGATAGACGCGAAATTCGAACAGCAGAACACTCAGATTAACGAGCGCTTTAATCAGCACATACAGAACAGTGATACGCGTTTCCGCAAATTTATTCAAGATCAAAATAAAGTCAAACGTCAGGTTATGGAAACAATCACTGCACAAAGACAAGAGGACAAACGTAAAATGTTCGCGAAAGCGAAGACGTATGTAGACAATAATATTACTACAGTGTCCGACAAAATTAATACCATAGAACAGTTGAACGCTGAATTACGGGATGAAATTTCTGATCTTAAATCAAAAACAGATACACACACAGTAAATATTCAAACAGTGACAGACAGATTCGAACAATTAGATCTAACACAGGATTGCGATGTCATCAAAGCTGATGTTAAAAAACTGAGCGAAACTACGCGTAAGTTGCAAAAACAGATTAATGCGTCCGATTCTAAAACCGATGATCAGGTTAAATTACTGACTGAAAAATGTGATGAATTGGCCAGTCGTATTGATGTTATCGAAAATACTAATGACAATAAATCAGACGATACTGCACCGGTTTCATTTATCCAAACACCTGAATTTCAAAATTTACAGCAGACAATTAATGAAATCGATTCATCTAACAACACGTTACGTAGGAAGTTATCAAATTTACAACAAGAAGTAACAGAGATGAAAAACATTTCAGTTAATAACATGCCACAACAGACGCCACTTTATGAACATGTGTCAGACTCACGCAGCGCGTATAATTTGGGTAATCTGCAGAGAGTACGGGACTTAGATTCCGAACAACCACAGTTCAATAGATACTCTTACGATCCTGAACCTGTTGCATCACACAGAGATGATAATTTCGATTACAAACATTTTCTGTCAGTAAGAAAGTTCAAAATATTTAAAAACGATAGAACGCAGATTCACCCACTGGATTGGATTCAACAATTTAGCTTTGCTCTTCCACCGACTTGGCCTGTAACACACAAACTTGAATTTATTTGCAGCTTTTTGGAAGGCGAACCGGCAACTCGTATGAGACCGATCGCGAGGCAATGCTACTCAGTAGAGGAATTTCAGAATGCTTTTCTGTCAGCGTACTGGTCGAAGACGACACAGCGCGGAATTAAAGACCAACTAATTAGTTTGCCAAACTACGAGAACTCAAATTTTCCCAGTGTAACGCAATTTTTTGAGCACATGGTACAACAAAACCAGTACCTAAGTGAACCGTACAGTGAATCCGCACTTATACAACTATGCATCTCTAAATTACCACGGTCATTACGAGTGTCACTTCTAACGGGCCAGCAAAAAGAAAACATTTCAGCATTCAGAGATCTTTTACAGCTCTTGGAAGTACAGCAATCCGATTATTCTTTTGTAAACAAAAACTTTTCGAGTAACAACCAAGGTCAACAACAGTACTGCAATTATGATCAGGGACGTAATTTCAATCGGAAAGATAACAGACGCTTTAGGAACGACAACTACCAAAACTTTAATAACAGGCAAAATTCTAATTATCAATACCATCAAAATTTTCAGAAACAGGAACAACACTTTAGTAACAATAGAGGTGTTTCACAACAACAACATCAAAACCGGCCGGTTAGCATACCTAACCAACAATGGAATGCACAAGGTCAACCAAGCTTTAATGTTCCGCCGCGTGCACGTATAGTCCCTGGTGCAACAAATAGTAACGCACGGCAGCAAGGAAACAACTACGTACAAAGAAGACAGTATTTCAGTTCCTATCGTAATGCACCGTATAGGAATGACTATTACGACAGACGTAAAAACGACGAGCACAATTATCAGCGTACATATAATAACAGTCGGTCTCACCAACAGCAAAATTATTCACAAGAACATATTCTCATGAATGAACCCGACAGTAGATACCATCCAGAACGTAATACGTCTGGAAGAAGTAATAGAACGGTTCAAATAGTCGAAATGCCACAGAATCCTCCTAATAATAATAACACGTCAGATAGAATCTGACTAGATAATGTACAGGACGCATCTTGCAATAATACAAGCACTACCTTAGACACGCAAAATGTTGTTCACGAAAATGTAATTACTTTTGACGACATCAGAGACACTCTTTTACAGGAAAGACCAGTTATTCAGAAAACCATTTCACATCCTGTTATCGAAATTAAAATTGGTTCATCGAAATTTTCAGCAGTAATCGATTCCGGATCACCTATATCAGTAATTAATGAGGAGACTTTCAACGAGTGCAACAAAGAGAATACTTATCCGACGTTACCTTTAGGCAAAACAAAAGTGAAAGGAGCAGTATCGAGTAAAGGTGTAGACGTTAAATTACAGACGCATTTATCATTTTGTATTGGAGGTCATACTTTTCACTCTAATTTTTGGATTGTGCCTTTATTGACAACAGACGTTATTTTAGGTACGAATTTTCTGGTACAACACGACGCAGTCATTGATTTTCAGAATTCTTATTTAATGTTAAAGGATGAAAATGTACAACTTGGTTTAGAATTTCAGCACTCATTATCTGCGGAAGAACAAACAATCAACCGCACAGAGGTCATTTCCGCAACACGTGACATAGACTGTAATCCCACATTGTTAACGGATACGTACGTACACAACTATAATACTCCAGACGAAGCTGACTACGACGTAATGCAATTGATTTCTGATAAGGTTAAAAAGAGCAGTGCAACTACAGACGACGAACGAAAGCAATTACACAAAATTCTTTTACAGCAAGCTCCAGTTTTCGACAACATTCCTGGTACTATGTCCGGATTTATGTATGAATTTCAAGTCAAACCGCACGACACATTTAAAGCAAAGCATTATCCCATCCCATATATTCACAGAGAACAGGTTAAAAAGGAATTGCAGGATATGCTTGACCAAGGAATTATAGAACCAGCAGTTAGTCCGTACATAAACCCGCTGCATATTGTTAAGAAAAAAGATGGCTCACTTCGCCTTGTACTTGATTCACGTCACATTAATGACATTATTATTAATGAAACAGATCGGCCACAGACATTAGAGGAACTTTTACAGAAATTTCACGGTACAGCTATTTATTCTACACTAGATTTGAAATCGGGATTTTGGCAAATTCAACTTCATCCAAATTGCAGAAAATATACAGCTTTTCTCTGTTTCGGCGACTGTTATCAATTTTGCAAATTACCGTTCGGCTTAACTATTTCTTCTGCAGCTTTTATTCGCGGTTTGAACACAATACTTCCGACAGAACTTAAAGACAGAATTACGACGTATGTAGACGACATTCTTATCGCAGAAGCTAACTGGTCCGAACACAATCTGATTCTTGAACAACTGTTACAAACTTTTCATGCACAAGGACTTACAGTTAATCTTAGTAAATCGCACTTTGGCAAAACTTCCATAAAATTTCTTGGACACGTAATTTCAGCAGAAGGCATTGCACCTGATCCGGAAAAACTTCAAGCTCTACGTGACATTACCGTTCCTACGACGAAGAAGCAATTACGCAGTTTTTTGGGCTTAATTAACTTTTTTCGTAAATTTATTCACCATTCTGCTTTAGACACGCCTAGACTATGCCAATTAACAGGTAAAAACAGTATTTGGTCTTGGGATAAGCAAGCACACTCTGAATTCATGAACCTGAAACATGCTTTGTTGAATGCACCACTATTATCGCACCCAGATCTTACGAGAAATTTTTCCATTGCCACCGACAGTTCCAACACCGCCTTAGGCGTACACATTTTCCAGGAAATTGAAGAAGATGGTTCAATAGTAATCAAAAACATCGCATTTGCAAGCCGCATTCTGTCACCTGCTGAGCGAAATTACTCCGTTACAGAACTTGAAACATTATGTGTTGTATGGGCTTTCACGAGATTTAGGCACTTTCTTTATGGCAGACATACCACCGTTTACACAGACCACAGAGCGATACAATTTTTACTCTCGGCTAAATTTACTCACGACAGGTTAAGTAGATGGAAACTTTATTTACAGGAATTTAATTTTACAATTGTTCACATTCCCGGCACACAAAATGTTATAGCAGACGCACTATCGCGTTCTCTCGGCAACAATCAGCGAGACGTAGCAACCAACTTCTGCAAAACAAATTTCAGTGTCATGTACATTCAGCAAGTTGCATTTGAAAACTTTATTTCATCGTCATTACAGGACATAGCAAAGGAGCAAAATAAAGACAATGTGTGGAAAGAAATTAAACACCTTTGGCAAGATAAGAATAATGTTACGATTAGGAACCATTACACTGTACGCAATGACATTCTGTTTCGCCGCTCTCATCCTGACAGCAACAATTGGTTATTATGCATTCCTGACGAACTGGTCAACAAATTAATTTGGTACACTCATTTAAGCTACGCACATTACGGAGCACGAAAATGTTTTCTTATACTGAGACAGAACTGTTATTTTGCCAACATGGAGAAACGTATACGACGAGTTTTAGCGTCTTGTAAAATTTGCCAGAAAGCTAAATCAGACACCACTTCACATATTCCTCCATTATATCCCATTATACCTGTTAAATTAAGACACATGGCCGCAGTAGACATTTGTGGTCCGATTCCGAGAACTAACAGAGGTTTTTGCTACATTTTTGTCGCTGTTGAGCTCACTTCAAAATTTGTTACTTTCACTCCATTACGCAAAGCTACTGCTAAAACTGTTTCGAAAGCATTTGTAAAACATTTTCTATTTCATGTAGGGCATGTAATGAAAGTAATTTCTGACAATGGATCTCAATTTCGTAGTAGCGTATGGACACGCATGTTACGAGCCAGAAACATTTCTCCGATCTATATATCCAAGTAACACGCTTCTTCGAACCCCTGTGAAAGATTAATGAAAGAAATTGGTAAGCTGTGCCGAATATACTGCCACAAAAGACATATTGATTGGGATACACACATACTCTCATTCCAAGATGTAATTAATTCCATTCCAAATGAATCCACTATGCTATCTCCGTCTGTTATACTGAAAAATGCTGAACCACCTAACAAAATTAAAGAGTTAATAACATTTCCTACATCTCGTCGATTACGACACCACGAAATAATTGACATTGCGCTGAACAACATCAAACGTGCCGCAGAGCGCCGGAGAAGACAGCAAAAACAGGTTTGTACACGCCGCGACTTTCACGTTGGACAGAAGATATTAGTACGTACACACTATTTATCCAGTAAATTAAAAGGTAAGTGCAGTAAATTTGAACTTCTATACGCAGGTCCATATCGGATTCGCAGCATCCCTCACCCCAATGTTGTACACGTCGAAACTTTGAGAACCAGAAAATCGAAAGGCAATCACCATATCTCAAACATTAAACCGTTTATTGAGTGAAACCACTGTATGATTCAACACACTATGATGCCATTTACTAATGCAATTATTTCACCTGACTAATTACTGATGATTATCGTATTTTTTCTTGGCAAGTGCCCGACAAGGTAAGGTTAGCAGGTCGCTTTTCTTGTCGTTACACATCAGACCGTGCATATTTTTTCAGACACACTTACGTATTTTATGACTAATTATGCAATGTTAGCTAATGACATGTTAATTTCATTACATTTTTTTCATTAAAAGCTTTAATTCCCGCCTCTATTAACTACACTACATACAAGCTGAACACAACGAACGTCACATTTGTCTTTTTATGTACGATTGTATTCCAGTTTTGTTTGTATGCACTGTGAAATAGTTAAGATATAACACACACCAGTTGACTTTGACATTTTTTGCCTTATGACATCTCAACATCGTGACTGTTTTACATTTTTTTTTTTTTTTGCTGCTGGATTGTAATATTATCTGTACATTTTGCCTCTGAACACTGTCAATGCCTTTGACATATTACGTTTTCTGTCATGTTATGCTGTATGGTTAATTGTGTCACCATAAACCAGTCATTATTTAGTGGGTATATGATTTAAATGCAAGACATTAATCTCTGTTCATCAATTTCAGAAAGAATAATGCGTGTAAGAGATAAATTCAACAGAAATGGGAATTTCACCTACGGAATAAACGAAAGAAGATGCAATAACTTTATGAGGAAGAGTAAATGGATCAGGATTGGCAAACATTAACAAGAATATACTATACTCATCACAGAATAGCAGTCTTAACTAATTTTTTCTTTCAGAATACAAGGTGATTGATGCAGGCTGTCAGAGAGAACTACACATCTTAGTTTTAGTGATGAAATATGCTAGTGATAAGGAATAGTTGTGTAATGAGTAATGAAGTGATTTTTTGCAGATGATAATGAATACTGATGAATAATGATGAAGGATATGATGTTATGAATAATGAAGTTTTTCTTTACAGGTGATGATAATAGTGAAGTTATGATGATATGGATAATGAAGTTTTCTTTACAGATGAGGATAATGTTGAAGTTATGTATTTATGTTATGTAGTTATTTAAGTATTTGTTGCAGTTTGCTTTGACAGCAGGTGTTATATTGCATAGTAGGATGACGGAAAGTTTTGGAAAGGACAGCTATGGAACACATTTTTATACACATTTCACTACCTGTTAATTCGAAGTTCACTACTTTTCAGCATAGTGTGCGTTTCTTCTTTTAGGTTAATAATCCATTTTGTAATTTTTCCAGGAGAAGTTTTTCATGATACTTACTAAACCTGTTACTTATTATACCTGTTCTAGTACTTGCATTTTTTTTGTATTTTACCCATTTGTGTTTATCATTTATAAATGTGATCACACATACTGCCTTGTTACATAATCTTGCTACAGCTGACTCATGACGAATGACGTTACCTATCCTCATTTGCAGCAATAGGTCAAAAGCAAATAGTGTTATGCCTCACCAATTAATTATCGATCCCAACGCAATGCATTGCTAAAAGAGGTATTACCAGTCCCAAGTAGTGATACCAGTTTGAGAAAGTTCTGAGTAATGCTGATTAGCTCTGAATAGTATGTCACTTGAGTAATGACCTCTTAATGAGACAAAAAAAAGTATATATTTAAAATAATGCTTTGTCACTAGCTAATAATTGCCACTGTTTATTGTAATGAGACTACTTATAATGCGCATGATTATTAATGCTATGACTGTAATTAACTGATTTTTAATAATGACTTTGTAATGATCTAAATACTACTGAAGGAGAAACACTGTTTATTGTAATGAGACTACTTATAGTGCCTGTGATTATTAATGCTTTGATTGTAATTAACTGATTTTTAATAATGACTTCGTAATGATCTGAGCAATACTGAATGATGAACTATGTTTTATTCCATTCAATACTTGCTGGCCACTGAGTGCCAATAATTAATGTCGCTCGATGAATTGTTATTAATTATGCCATTAATTAGCTCTTGTTTTCCATGTTGAGTTTTCATGTTTTGGTTAATGGCCAATGAGTGCCAATAATTTGTATCACTCAATGTATTATGTTAATGCTAGGCCAATAATTGACTCTCCTTTTCAATTAAGGCTTCTGATGAACATTATTCTGTCTTACTAAATATACTTTGTAACTGGCCAAGGACTGCCACTGTTTATTGTAATACGATTACCCATGATGCCCGCTAGTGATTCTTAATAAATTGTAATGACACATAATTAATTAACTATGGTACTGTTTAATAATGCTTTGTAATTAATTAAGGCTAATAATTCTTACTATATTGGAATGACAGATGATTAATTAACTAACTGTAATTAGACAAATGATTAGTTAACGACAAATGATTAATTAACTGTAATTAGACAAATGATTAATTAACGACAAATGATTAATTAATGACAAATGATTAATTAACTGTAATTAGGAGAAGGTTAATGATTCTTAATTATACTCTGTGACAAAAAAGAATGCGATTATTTCATAATGCTTTGTAACCAGGAAAAGAAGGCTACTGATTCTATGTAAAACAATTAATGAACATTTTTCTGTAATACTACATACTTGGTACAGAAATGTTCAATAACTGGGCTATGAATGCCACAAACTGCTAATTAAGTCTGTAACTGTCAATATTATGTGACTTGATGTCCTTCACGTCATAAGCTGACTACCCTAAATTATTGCAATGTCCATTTGTCCTGTTTATCCTAGTGATCATGGAGCACTATATTTGGTTTTTGCACTAATTCTACGTTGGTGTGCCTTGTAAGAGCGTGGTGTTGACACGACATGCTGTCCACCACCGTGAGCAATGAAGACGTTATTATGGTCCCACTGTTTGGTGTACGTAATGTACTGCCAAAATGAAAACATGGAACATTACTACGACAGTTCAGTGTCTTGGCTACACTGATAAATTCTGATGGGAAAAGAACTTCAAGTTGTGTTACTTGGTGTTGTACTTCTGTGGAAAGATATGGACTTTCAGAGCAGCTGTGTGCAATCTAAAGTGCTACAACCATGATGCAATCCTTCCCTTTCCTATCCTGATTCTTGTCACATAAAGAAAAATTTTTTTTGGTAACATCATTTATGTTCATAGGTTATACATTTTTTTCGATTTGTTGAACTCCAGTGCGAGTACACTTATGGCACTGGTCGACATGATTTTTTTTTTTGCCATTATGTTTGTTTGTTGTGAAAATGCTAAAGACATTTCTTCAGTGCGTGTGCACTTTGGACATGATTTTCTTGCCATTATGTTTATTTATTGCGAAAATGCTAAAGACATTTTTCGATTTGTTCTGAAGTACAGTATATGTACACTCTTGTCTTTTATATTGTATATACATTTTTTTATTTTCTGAACTACAGTGCATGTGCACTCATGTCACTTGTCAACATAATATATTTTGCCAGTCTGTTTATTTGTTCTGAATATGCTAAAGAATTTTTTTCAGTGCCTGTGCACTTTGTTATCTGTCAAATAATTTGTATATACATTTTTCTGATTTGCTACTATGTTTTGTACTCACATTTTGTCTTTGTCTGATATATTTTGTACTTAGTGCGTGTGCACAACATTTAAATATTCTGTAAGTTGTAGAATTTTGTTAATTAAAGAAAAATTTTGCCGCGCTTGGCAAGTCCAAATGACTCACCATCGCTGCCAAATTTTTGCCCCCCCAGTGGAGGGTTATGAAACACGTATGTAACATAGCAGCGATGGCGAGGCATTGTAGCATCTGTGACCAGAGAGTATGCGCTTGACCGCGCGAGTGTTGCGAGCGGTTCTCAGTCTGTCAGTAGTCGTTGCGAGTCTGTCAGTCGTTGCGAGTCTGTAGCTCTGTCTAGTGGAGAGCAGTACTCTGTCAGTAGTCGTCGCGTGCATACGCTAATAGTCGTCATGCAGAGCGGTCGGTCAGTAGTAGCAGCCCAGTGCGGTTGTGTGATGTAGGCGGTCGGCAACACTGGTCAAGATGGTGAATAAGGTATACTATTAATTAATATAATCATTAGATAATGAAAAAATTTATTTATTGTAATTATTCTCCAACAAGTCCCCCAATAATAATTTTTATTTCAAAAGCATTTTCTCAAAAATTTAATTTTTTATTGAACTAAAGATTTCGTTGCACTTCCTATTTCATTCCACTTCTTTTGAAGAAAAATTCCACTAAAATCACAAAAAAAGAGAATATTATTATTTGCAATGCAGTTCCTCCAAGCGGTGCGCAACAACAAGAGCAGAAATGTGACATCCATTTATTCTGAGGTAAGACTTTAATTCTGATTGTTTTACACAGGGCCAAAGACCGATATTTCGGTTTAATTAAATTTTCTTATCACTGAATGGACTTTAATTTTTCATGAGGAATTTATATTTGAGTCAGATTGCGATTCTCACTTTTATTGTCATTAAATTTAATTGCAGGGAGGTTACGTTTGGCTCCCATTTCTATTAAGTATTGTCATTTCTTTCTTTTAAAATTACGGTGGGGAGGTTACAAGATGTGAAAATTACCGCGCTATCAATTTAATAAATCACGGCTGCAAAATATTAACGCGAATTCTTTACAGACGATTGGAAAAACTAGTAGAAGCCGACCTCAGGGAAGATCAGTTTGGATTCCATAGAAATATCGGAACACGAGAGGCAATACTAACTCTACGACTTATCTTAGAAGCTAGATTAAGGAAAGGCAAACCTACGTTTCTCGCATTTGTAGACTTAGAGAAAGCTTTTGACAAGGTTGACTGGAATACTCTCTTTCAAATTCTGAAGGTGGCAGGGGTAAAATACAGGGAGCGAAAGGCTATTTACAATTTGTACAGAAACCAGATGGCAGTTATAAGAGTCGAGGGACATGAAAGGGAAGCAGTGGTTGGGAAGGGAGTGAGACAGGGTTGTAGGCTCTCCCCGATGTTATTCAATCTGTATATTGAGCAAGCAGTAAAGGAAACAAAAGAAAAATTCGGAGTAGGTATTAAAATGCATGGAGAAGAAATAAAAACTTTGGGGTTCGCCGATGACATTGTAATTCTGTCAGAGACAGCAAAGGACTTGGAAGAGCAGTTGAACGGAATGGACAGTGTCTTGAAAGGAGGATATAAGATGAACATCAACAAAAGCAAAACGAGGATAATGGAATGCAGTCGAATTAAGTCGGGTGATGCTGAGGGAATTAGATTAGGAAATGAGGCACTTAAAGTAGTAAAGGAGTTTTGCTATTTGGGGAGCAAAGTAACTGATGATGGTCGAAGTACAGAGGATATAAAATGTAGACTGGCAATGGCAAGGAAAGCGTTTCTGAAGAAGAGAAATTTGTTAACATCGAGTATAGATTTAAGTGTCAGGAAGTCGTTTCTGAAAGTATTTGTATGGAGTGTAGCCATGTATGGAAGTGAAACATGGACAATAAATAGCTTGGACAGGGAGAGAACAGAAGCTTTCGAAATGTGCTGCTACAGAAGAATGTTGAAGATTAGATGGGTAGATCACGTAACTAATGAGTAGGTATTGAATAGGATTGGGGAGAAGAGAAGTTTGTGGCACAACGTGACTAGAAGAAGGGATCGGTTGGTAGGACATGTCCTGAGGCATCAAGGGATCACAAATTTAGCATCGGAGGGCAGCCTGGAGGGTAAAAATCGTAGAGGGAGACCAAGAGATGAATACACTAAGCAGATTCAGAAGGATGTAGGTTGCAGTAAGTACTGGGAGATGAAGAAGCTTGCACAGGATAGAGTAGTATGGAGAGCTGCATCAAACCAGTCTCAGGACTGAAGACCACAACCACAACAACTGTTACCTCTGTGTATGCGGCACTGCTCAGACAAGGCTGCGAACATCTGTCCGCCCCCCTTCCGTACATCATGCGCCGCAGCAGACCGTGGGCGCTCTCTCGCCACCACTACCTGCTCAGCCCTGGTTCACACCAAGAATCTGGCAACAGGCAAGATTACGAAGCACAGTAAACGAGTTCGTGACACTTGCACTCGTACGAAGAGGGGATGTGTTGACATTTGCACAGGGCCCAGGATACTGTAGGCAGTGGACAGGGTGTTCCAGAACCAGGGTACACCGGCGTGTCCACCGCTACCTGCGACGTACTGTAGAGAAGGCCAAAGCCCATTCCCTGTGCAAGGCTCCATGTCCTCGCACCAGTTGTTAGTGTGCGGGCTTTCTCCCAGGGCTCACTGTACAGTTGACCTCTGACTGGCAAGTAGAGTTCCGTGTTTTTTGGGGCTGAGATACTGAGTTCACCGAGACCACCAAAGTGAAGCCGTTACTGATGTTCAAGGGACATCAGTATATAGTGAACTATACAAAGATAAGAAGAGACGCAATGGCTTTGTGTAAACTTTAAAAGAATAATTGCAATGGAAGACTACCCACAATAAATAACAGTTTCTATTCCAAGTGAAGCAGCAAATGGAGGGCGAGTACATTTTGTCAGCGCAAAGAAGCATACAAAAGATACATACAAAAGAAATAGACGCTACAGTTCCATCAGTTTACGTTGAAGATGTAGGGCAGCCCTTCAGTCTAGGCTACGGCTTAGAAACATCGTTACCACCGCAGGGAAGTGCGATACAGTCGTTACAATGGATTAGGTGAAAATATATGCGAACTACACGAGATCCCATCAATTCTGGAGGAATATTCTTCCAAGAAAATAATTTGCTGATGAATGATGGTAGCAATTTTTTACTTGCAGTAGCCTTCTAACATTCTGCGTGGTGTCTGTTTGTTCTATAACGTGTCTCTCTACCACTGGGACCTGTTGCTCGTAAGGAGACGTCAGACCACACATGACATGTAGAGTTCAGAAGAGTTCAGTGAGACTAGCGATGATATAACCAAATACTTAATGATTTCAGCGTCAGCCCCACTGCACTCCCTGTAAAAGAATCTTAATACTAACTAAATTTAGTGGAAGGGGTTCAAGGCTTTCCTATTTTTAGTTAGCTGGTAAAATAACGTCGAAAAAGCAGTTAAGTTTACCATTGGAAATTTTATTCTACTTACAAAACATTGTTTATAAATTGCACTATTGATAAAAGGAAATGTTTTAATACAGGATGGTAAAAACCATCTGTGTTCAACAAAAATGTGAACGAATATTCCCTGAATGGGTTTCCAAGTTCCACAATGGATCGAAGGATGACCTATGCCATATCACATCTATAATCTAGGTTTAAATTAAGTTTCACAAAAGAGAAAACTGTCAAAATGGTCTGCAGTGACCCTCAATTATCTTTAATTGCTTATGTAACTTGTCGTAAATTACAGTGGCTGATGTGGCTTCTCAATAACTATATAACAGAAAAATCATCGCATTTCAGATTTTTACTTCAAGTGGCAAATGTGAACACAATGAGCTTTAATTGACGTTCGACACTAGCATTACGCAAAAAGGGGATGTAACAGATGAGACTTCTGCAGTTCTGAGTGAAGCCTTATGCGCTGTTATGCGGCATCGCGTGCGTTCATTACCTTGTCGGTGTTCCTCAGGGGGCGGCGGGCAGCACAGCTCCGCTCACCTCGCCGTCTCGGAAGCAACTCTCTCCTAACTTCTCCTTACTACAATTTACCGATGTTGGTTTAAAAAACTATCTGGCTGTGTTTTCATCTGACCAATCAGGGTCTCAATGTTAACCTTAAGCTCCGCCTACAAAAATTCTGTCTATCCAATGAGAAATGTTATACTTTTCGTGGTGGGGCAATGTTTTTAAAGTTTGCAACGTAACAGAGACGCGAAAAAGTCTCACGCGAAAACTTGCAGCTGGTGTGGTCCTTCTAGTGTTATCGTAAGATCTATACTGTTCTTCTGGAGGGCTCTATCTTTTAACATGGGCTGGGGGGTGGTCCTGACGTAACAGAGACGCGAAGAAGTCTCACGCTAAAACTTGCGGCTGGGGTGGTCCTTTTTGTGTTGTCGTAAGATCTATACTGTTCTTCTGGAGGGCTCTAGCTTTTAACATGGGCTGGGGGGGTGGTCCTGACGTAACAGAGACGCGAAAAAGTCTCACGCTAAAACTTGCAGCTGGGGTGGTCCTAGTGGTTAGCTGGCGACGTGGGTGTCCAGTCCGTCCCTTATCGTAGGGCCTTCTAGCTTAACACGGTTCTGCTCTCGGCTTCTGTTCTCCTTTCTCCCCTCGGAACTGAGTCTGTCTCACGGTGGGAAGGTATGACATGCATTTAGGCATTCTTGTGTTAGTCTGTGGTGTTCCATTTGCTCACTCGTTACTCGTATTACTTTGGTTAATTTACTGTCACAATTTATTCGGAGCTATGTGACATACTACTGGATTTGCTTATCATGTCAGGGTTTTCATGGAAGGTGTTGGATTTGCCTGACACCTTACAGCCTGAAGACTTTTTTTTTCTAATATGATAACAGGGGACCGACTGACAGATAACAGAATACTGGAGTTTGACAGCGAAAAGGGGAAAGCATTTTTATCAGACTGTGAATCATTCTGTCTGGAGGGAACGTTCAAGAATTCGAGCATGCAGTTTGGACAGTTGTTTATATTCCTCACCTACCTTAATAGTTCCTGGGAGGAAGCAAATACCATTGTAGTTGTTTACCCTTTGCTGCCAAATAAAATGCGAGAAATATATGAACATTTTTTTAAAGCTCTTGAAACTACGTGCCTGGTTGGAACCCTGCAGCTCTGATGATGGACTTGGAAATTGCTTTCGTCCAAGCAGCTAACATTTTGTTTCCTGAAACAGGGATTACTGGTTGTAATTATCATTTAAATCAGTGTTTATGAACACTAGTTTAGTGTTGCGGCCTCGTTCCAGCTTATAAGGAAAACGAGGAAATAACGCCGCCACATAAGTATGTGTTGTACTCTAACACATCTTCCCTTGGAAATGTTGGGGGATGGTTGGCTGTCTATTCAGGAGAGCACGCCTGAAAATCAAAAGCTTCAGGACTATTGTGACTATTTTTTGGACCAGTGGCTCGATAACGAACATATGGCAAGAGAGATGTGGAATTGCAATAGAAGGCTCCATCGCTCTAATAACGTCTCACAAGGATGGAACCAAAGGACACATACATCAATATCAAAAGTTCACCCGAGTGTTAACTCACTGGTTCAAATGGCTCTAAGCACTATGGGACTTAACATCTGAGGTCATCAGTGCCCTAGACTTAAAACTACTTAAACCTAACTAAGTCCGCAGCTCGTGGTCTTGCGGTAGCATTCTCGCTTCCCACGCCCGGGTTCCTGGGTTCGATTCCCGGCGGGGTCAGGGATTTTCTCTGCCTCGTGATGACTGGGTGTTGTGTGCTGTCCTTAGGTTAGTTAGGTTTAAGTAGTTCTAAGTTCTAGGGGACTGATGACCATAGATGTTAAGTCCCATAGTGCTCAGAGCCATTTGAAACCTAACTAACCTAAGGACATGACACACATCCATGCCCGAGGGAGGATTCGAACCTGCAACCGTAGCAGCAGAGCGGTTCAGGACTAAAGCCCCTAGAACCGCTCGGCCACAGCGGCCGGCATTAACTCATTAGTGAAAAGTCTTCGAGGAGATGCAGAGCACAACGGCCACCAGTTTGACTGACTAATTTTAAACTTTGACGGGAAGAGAAGAAAAAAGTCAGCAATTCAGACTGAAGGGACGGTTGCAAAGGCTTTAAAGAAACTCCAAACTGATGTTAAAATCATTTCTGACTTGTGTGGCCTACCCACAGGAGTTAGAATGACGAAGAGAATGCCAGATTCATTGAAAAATTTGAACATTTTGAAAATTAGTTTAATGTAATCATTGGTAATCTTCTAAAAATTATAAATAAATTTAATGGGTGAACTGAAAGAGACTACCTCTTCGTGCTGTTCCCTGGGAGCGACACAAAGTCGGCTAAATGTCTCTTGAAATTTGTAAAATATTCCTTGGTGAAGACTTAACAAGATCATCTCAAAGACCAAGCCTTTTCTAGGGAATATTAGCAACATTCACCTTGAGAGATCCTGAGAATCAAAATCTGTACTGGCGGACACCGAATACAAAATTTTTGCAGTGGAAACGTAGCAAATGATGTGCAATTAAACCACAATTCCTCCCTCCATTAGGAAAAGAGCAAACCAGCACGAAACTGGTACAGCCAGAATAAATTATCATAAAAGTAACTGATCGCAGTTTTCCAACTTTTCAACATATGTTACAACCAGTTCCTAGTAACACAGGACGCGGACTACGACAGGCTTGTCGAGTACGCGGCTAGGCGAACAAGAGCGGCCACCCTCGCTCGCCGCCTATGTTGTGAGCGTGCGCGGTAAGATGGGACGGTCAGACGTCGTTGCGTAACGCAGCACGGCCGGCTGGTAGCGCAGAAGTAGTACATGCGTTGCCTTCAGAGGAATTGCCATAAACAGGTTTGGCGTAGCCCTAGATACGAACACACGCTACATGGGGCGCAGTCCTTAAGGGGAGACTCCACCTAAAAAAAATTAACTTTTCTTCTACTTTACCGATGTCAATCAAATTTTAAAATCGTGTCTGTTATGTAAAGACAAGGCAATACGCAAGTTTTGAAGTCCACAACTTAGTCCATAACTTCATTGGTTTTCAGGTTTTGAATTTTTAATATGATTTTCATGGTAGTCTTGAAAACGAACTTCTGGTACTTAACCACAATTTTCACGTGCCAGATTTTGCATTTTACATCCACAAGACATAGCTAAACTGTTCCGTGTATTAATTTTACGAGAAATATTGTTTTGAGTGTTTATTTCAAATTTGAGCCTTAAATTATCTTTAATTATCGGTACATAAATATGATGATAAAATAAACAAATTACATCTCCGATAATATTAATGCACAGAAGTATGCCAACACATCAAGACAACGTCCTACAAAAATTTCATTCAGACTGATTCATATTTATGATAAAAAAGCTGGCACTGAGCTTAGAAAACAAACTTATGGTAAAATAGATTTTTACGTTTTATAAAAAAAAAATAATGTTACTACAAGTCATACACCTTTTACAATTCACTAGCACCATAACGTTTTCCCTTCTTGTAATTTAAAGATTCAAGTAGCCTTTTTCTTGAATTTTCTAAGTAAAAATCTACTCTCAGTCTTCTTCAGGGGCCGGCCGGAGTGGCCGAGCGGTTCTAGGTGCTACAGTCTGGAACTGCGCGACCGCTACGGTCGCAGGTTCGAATCCTGCCTCGGGCATGGATGTGTGTGATGTCCTTAGGTTAGTTAGGTCTAAGTAGTTCTAAGTTCTAGGGGACTTATGACCTCAGCAGTTGAGTCCCATAGTGCTCAGAGCCATTTGAACCATTTTGAATCTTCTTGAGGAGTGTTAGGGGTATCAGCCCGCATCTCGTGGTCGTGCGGTAGCGTTCTCGCTTCCCACGCCCGGGTTCCCGGGTTCGATTCCCGGCGGGGCCAGGGATTTTCTCTGCCTCGTGATGGCTGGGTGTTGTGTGCTGTCCTTAGGTTAGTTAGGTTTAAGTAGTTCTAAGTTCTAGGGGACTGATGACCATAGATGTTAAGTCCCATAGTGCTCAGAGCCATTGTTAGGGGTATCTGATTGTGAACCAATGCCTGTTTCCTTGGAGCTTGTTGATTATACTCAACAGGGGCTTCGAGCTTGTTGATTGTACTCAACAGGACTTCAATGTGTTCCCTAAAGTTTTGTTTACACAGGCCGGCCGCTGTGACCGAGCGGTTCTAGGCGCTTCAGTCTGGAACCGCAAGACCGCTACGGTCGCTGGTTCGAATCCTGCCTCGGGCATGGATGTGTGTGATGTCTTTAGGTTGGTAAGGTCTAAGTAGTTCTAAGTTCTAGGGGACTGATGACCTCAGATGTCAAGTCCCATAGTGCTCAGAGCCATTTGAACCAATCTTTTTTTTTGTTTACACAGTCAACAGGAAAAGCAATTGATTTCCAACGACTGGCTGCCAATTGTTTCGCTTCAGTTTTCCTGGAAATCTGGCAACTTGTTTTTCCCAGTCTGAGTTTATGCCACGTTCGGAGTGAAGCTGGTTCTGTTTGATGGTGACAGAAATCAAAAGTTATCTTTGGCATCTTTCAGTGTGCCACAGTCCCTTACGCAATCCGTATTTCAAACGTTTCTTGGACCGTACTTCTAATTCGAATATGGATCGTACTTCTAATTCGAATACAGCCAAATCGTTTTGGGAACTAAGACCAAACACTCTAAGGATGTGAACTAGCGATTAATTTTTTTTTGAATTTCAGTTTTAGGCTGGAGTCTCCTCTTAAAATGTAAAATAGCTATTTTGAAAGGGATGAAAAGTAGCATGATGGTCGGGTTAGGAACTTCAGTCGCATATGTGTCAGCGTATCAGTGCAGGATACGTAGTTTATATGTTTATTGTATGTGATTGTGTCTTCATACGCTTAGTGCTCTATTAATGTGCTTCAAAACTTTGAGTAGAATGAAAAACGTCTAAGTTTGCAACAACATTACAGTAGATTTTATGCAAAAGATTATGACCACTTGTTCAAAATGTTCAAATGTGTGTGAAATCTTGTGGGTCTTATCTGCTAAGGTCATCAGTCCCTAAGCTTACACACTACTTAACCTAAATTATCCTAAGGACAAACACACACACCCATACCCGAGGAAGGACTCGAACCTTCGCCGGGACCAGCCACACAGCACAGTCCACGACTGCAGCGCCTGAGACCGCTCGGCTAATCCCGCGCGGCGTATGGTCACTTGGATGATGAACAGCAAAAAGCCAATGTGGAAAAAAAAACCACTCTGTATGAATATACATTTTTATTTTCAAGAGGAATATTCAGCGAATGAATCTGCAGTTAGCTCAGGTTACCGTACTGCTTTTGACCTTGCAAAGGGCTGCACAGTTTTACTGATTTCGAGGTTATCTTGGCAGTGTGGAAATTCGGCTACAGCTGAAACTTACACACCTACTGTGCGACGTTTGCGTGATTAGTTTAATAGCAAAATTAGTCTTGTAGACTTCTGTTTCCTCAATGTAAGTTTTCACGACTTTGTAAGTCTGCAGGTACGATTGTGTACGATGTTTAGCCTTACATGTACGAGGGCAGTTCAATAAGTAATGCAACACATTTTTTTTTCTGAAACAGCGGTTGTTTTATTCAGCATTGAAATACACCAGGTTATTCCCCAATCTTTTAGCTACACAACACTATTTTTCAACGTAATCTCCATTCAATGTTACGGCCTTACGTCACCTTGAAATGAGGGCCTGTATGCCTGCACGGTACCATTCCACTGGTCGATGTCGGAGACAACGTCGTACTGCATCAATAACTTCTTCATCATCCGCGTAGTGCCTCCCACGGATTGCGTCCTTCATTGGGCCAAACATATGGAAATCCGACGGTGCGAGATCGGGGCTGTAGGGTGCATGAGGAAGAACAGTCCACTGAAGTTTTGTGAGCTCCTCTCGGGTGCGAAGACTTGTGTGAGGTCTTGCGTTGTCATGAAGAAGGAGAAGTTCGTTCAGATTTTTTGTGCCTACGAACACGCTGAAGTCGTTTCTTCAATTTCTGAAGAGTAGCACAATACACTTCAGAGTTGATCGTTTGACCATGGGGAAGGACATCGAACAGAATAACCCCTTCAGCGTCCCAGAAGACTGTAACCATGACTTTACCGGCTGAGGGTATGGCTTTAAACTTTTTCTTGGTAGGGGAGTGGGTGTGGCGCCACTCCATTGATTGCCGTTTTGTTTCAGGTTCGAAGTGATGAACCCATGTTTCATCGCCTGTAACAATCTTTGACAAGAAATTGTCACCCTCAGCCACATGACGAGCAAGCAATTCCGCACAGATGGTTCTCCTTTGCTCTTTATGGTGTTCGGTTAGACAACGAGGGACCCAGCGGTAACAAACGTTTGAATATCCCAACTGGTGAACAATTGTGACAGCACTACCAACAGAGATGTCAAGTTGAGCACTGAGTTGTTTGATGGTGATCCGTCGATCATCTCGAACGAGTGTGTTCGCACGCTCCGCCATTGCAGGAGTCACAGCTGTGCACGGCCGGCCCGCACGCGGGAGATCAGACAGTCTTGCTTGACCTTGCGGCGATGATGACACACGCTTTGCCCAACGACTCACCGTGCTTTTGTCCACTGCCAGATCACCGTAGACATTCCGCAAGCGCCTATGAATATCTGAGATGCCCTGGTTTTCCGCCAAAAGAAACTCGATCACTGCCCGTTGTTTGCAACGCACATCCGTTACAGACGCCATTTTAACAGCTCCGTACAGCGCTGCCACCTGTCGGAAGTCAATGAAACTATACGAGACGAAGCGGGAATGTTTGAAAATATTCCACAAGAAATTTCCGGTTTTTTCAACCAAAATTGGCCGAGAAAAAAAAAGTGTTGCATTACTTATTGAACTGCCCTCGTATACGCTACTTTTTTTAGTAATGAGGAGAACCAAATCCACCCACAGAAGCTATTCAACGTCGGAGCTTGTCTTCGAATCAACATTAATCGAAAAGTGGTACCAGACTTTGATCCTTTACTGGAAAGCATGAGTAATATTCATCGACATTCTATGTTTAACGTTTAGATGAAATTGTAGCGAAACATAAATATGTCAATTTAAGTTTCGTCCTAAAACGGCTATCATCAAAGGCTGCAAAGATCGTAAGAAATACCGTGTTTGTTACTTAGGTGCCTCCAGTTCCTTGCAACATCAACATATTAAAAGAGATGTTGAATTTTATTGTCAGTTATCATTAATACATCAGTCCTAAAAATAAATTTGTGAAGCGATACGTGATTGGTTACTGCTGTGGTGTAAGCGTGTGGAGTTGCGCTGAACTGCCAGACCTTTCTCAGCGTGCCTGTACCTGGAAAAGCCGGTTAGCCCGGCAGGAGCCCAGGCTCCGTGCAACTGACATTCCGTGCAAGTGTTCCAATCCCCATTAAACGACTGATTCAAATGTAGCTCACTTACAAGGGGGCCGCATCTTCTCGTCGTTATGAATTTCGTCCAAATTTATAGTATGTACAGGGAATGGCCGGAAATGGAAGTGCGCCTGCACTGATCGAGACTCTCGGATATTCAAAGAGGTGCTCACGGTGGGTTCCACGAATGCTCACAGTGGACCACAAGATTCACAGAAAGGCCATTTCGGTCTGGCGTGAGACCGCTTGACGGTGCGTTCGGCGCGGGCCCGCCCGTTGCCGGCGCGGCGTAAGGCACGGAGGCTCGCACTGGGGCGTATCGCTTCCAGTCGGGCGTGCCGCGGCAGTCCTGACACGGGGAAGTGATGCGTCTCTTATATATAGCCTCTCCTTCCCAAGTGGCTCTTTCCGCCTTCCCGTGGTGCCAGATGTTAAGCTCGGCATTCTGCCTTGCGACAAAAGGGAGAGCCGCGACCCAACCCGATGCGAAAGCGAAGGGTGCGTGGCACAGGGGGAGCTGTGTCGAGGGACCGGACATCAGTCCCTTTCTGTTCGCAGGGCACAGACCAGCAGGTGCTCTGCATGCCGGCGACCTCGTTTGTTGGCGTGGGATCGCGGCGCGATTCGGCAAGGGTGCTTCGCCGCGCCCCTGGGTAACCGGGGCGTGTTCTGCCAAACCCACGAGGTGGTGACATCGCCTGGGCCAGGTTAGCTGGGTCCAGACCGCTGGGTGACCGGCCCACCACCTGAGTAGGAGTGGGTCCTTGGCCGAGAGGTGGAAGCTCGGGCTAGTAAGCGGCGAAGGGCGAGAGGTGCATCCGCCTTTCCAGAGTGCGGGGTGCACTTGCCGAGGAGCGTCGGGTGAAATCGACGATGACGGAGCCACCGACAGGGACCAGTGCGCTGAACCCTGCAGTTCGAAGAGTGCCCTTGGCCTTGGGACGAGGCCGGTGGCCGAGCTGCCTTTTGGTCCCCCCCCCTCCCCCCCCCCCCCCACATGCCAGAGGAGCCGGTCCGGGGTAAGAGACGGGCTCCCATCTTTTATCACTCGTTTACTCATCATGGCGACAATTGAAACGAGTGATTCGTGTGCGTCGAAACGCGCTTCTACTGCGCCTGATTCTTCTCCCCAGGACGAGCTGGGACAGGCAGAGGGTGAAACAGTGACACAGAGGCACGCCAGAATTTTACTGCTCTTAGAGTAAAATGTAAAAAATGGTAATATAAGCCAAGCGGCTTTGTCTATCATCAAAAATGAACTTACAGCATGGGCCATTGCTCATGCAAAACTTGAAGGCCGGGTGGAAGAATTAGAGAAGGAAAACAGCAGATTGCGGAACCAACCGGTCAAGACCTGGGCGGCGGTGGCTGCGCAAGCGCCAACCAAGCCACACACAACCAAAGAGACAATCGACAAAGTAGCCAAGAGAACAGACACTGCGGTCTTTCTCATGACTCTGCCTGGGCAAGACACCAGTGTGAAGAAAATTCAGGAGCTATTTACGAAAACAATAAATCCAGCAAAAGACAAAATCAGAATAAAAAGAGGATTAAACCAAGTAAAAATTCGGTAATTGTGGAGGCTGCTTTGGAGGAGGACAAAGATAAGTTACTGAACAATCAAAAACTAAATTCAGTAGTCAAGTGTGAACCTCCAAAGAAGAGAAATCCCCTAGTAATCCTTTACGATGTACCCACCATAATGACTGATGAGGAACTGACAGACACGATAAGAAAGCAAAACTTTGATGACGTAAATGAGGAGGAATTTAGAAACAGTTTTAAATTAAGATTCAAGACGGGGCCTCTGGGGCGTGATGTTGTTCATCACGTTGCCGAGGTCACGGCACCAATGTGGAGAAAGATCACGGCAATGGGGAGATTATACGTTGACTTCCATTCGGTCAACGTCAGGGATTACATCGTGGTACCTCACTGCCACAACTGTGGTGACCTAGACCACATTCTAAGGCTTTGTACCAGGGAGTCGGCTTGTGCGAAGTGTGGCACAAACGGACATAACCGCAAAGACTGCAAAGCAGCAGCGGTCTGCATTCCCTGCAAAAGCCGCGGAAAAAAGTCATGTGGAGCCACGGGACGTAATTGCCCAACATATCGAATGATAGAGCAACGATTGATTTCTAGAATCGATTATGGCTGATCACAGCCCACAAAACAGGATGCCAAAGCGCATATCCCTGAGCAAGAGGAGTCGGGATGCTATGAGGGCAACTAGATTTAAGAATTTCTTGATGGAGCTCTCGGGCGCCACTAAGACAGAATCACTAGACAAGGCCATCCAAACAGAGCCCTACATGATTGACAGCAGTATACAGACAGATCTCCCCGCAATGGGCATAGATCCCGCCCCTCAACGCTGGGGAATGAAGCCGACAATCCATCTGAAGCGGCAAGGGCATCCTGTGGCTGTAACAACCCCAACAGGAAAGCAACTTAAAGAAAACCAACATACTCAAGACAACGCAGTCACAAGTACAAGTCTGAAGTCCACAACACATAGCACTCCAGTGGTATTGCCACCTGTGGACCCGGTAAGAGTGTACCTCAATATCGAGTAGACGATGCAACTGCCCAGGCTGGAAGAGCCGATTACCCTGGCCACTGCCTTACGACATGTGGTCCGTGTAGGACATGAAGAGGGTAGGAAGGTAACCTTCTCGATAATGGAGGCTGTGGACAGAATTCAGCTAAAGTCAGTGAATCTCCCGACTGATTTCGGAGCCCTGCGGGACCTGCTGAAAAAAGTCTTTGAGAGACGTGGTGAGAAGTTTGACCTCCAGGACATCTACGAACAGGCTGTACTGGCAAATGCACGAATTGCTTTCGACTGGGGTAAGACCTGGCCAGACGACCACATGCACACATACTTCCCATGACGACTGAAATAACAATTGGACAATTAAACACGCACAACAGCCGACTTGTTATGCAGGAGCTCCGTAAAGAGGTGGAGGAGAAGATACTGGATGTGCTCTGTCTACAGGAGCCGTACTCCCAAGCTGGAAAAATAGCTTTTGCTGCCGCAACATGGCAAATTGTCAGCAGAGGGGAGGACCCTAGAGCGGCGATAGCAGTTACAAATAAACTTCTGAGGGTCACCACGCTCTCACAATTTACAACTAGTCACTGCAACGTCGTGGACCTTCAGTCCCCAGTGGGAGTAATTATCCTCATAAACACGTCTAATATGGGGACGGAAGATAGTCATAACAGCCGACATTAATGCAAAATCCCGCCTGTGGTACAGCGGCACCAGAGATGCAAACTGAGACAAAGTGGAAGAGTTTATCATAGCATCACAGCTCGTGGTGGCCAACAAGCCGGGCGATCCTCCTACCTACGCAGCAGGAGGAGGACAGGGCACGAACATAGACGTAACCCTAACATCTCACAACGCAGCAAATCTCATAAAGAGCTGGAAAGTCGTGAGCAATGCCACCACTAGTGACAATAATTTAATAACCTTCACTCTAGGTAAAGGGAGTGCCGCTGGACCATGGGGTGGGAAGTACAATTCAATTATAACAAAGCGGATTGAGAACGCCTAGCAAGGGAGTGCGACATTCCTGCCTTACCGGAAGGTGACGTACATCAAGACATAGACGTGGACGGAAGAGCTGAGGAACTGGTAGGCGCAGTACACAGAGCGGTGAGGGCCGCTGTACCAACCAGGAGGAAGGCCATGGCGGCCTCACCGTCACCATGGTCGGCCGAATTAGAGGAATTATGTCAATCTGTCAGGAGGCTAAGGAGGAACTACCAGCGCAGTGTCGTCTGGCTGGAAAGGCAAAGATGGCAGTTGCTATATAGGGAGGCCAAGCAGAGATTTAAGAAGGAACTACGCGAAGTAAGAATGCGTAGCTGGGAGAGCTACGTGTTGAACCAGTTGGCCTTAGACCCGTGGGGCCTACCCTATAAATTAGTGAGGGAAAAAATCCGCTCTCCCCTGGAGCTATCAACAGTCAGGCAGGGGGACAGGATGACGGAATCTTGGCAGGAGGCTGCAGAGGTCCTTCTCCGGCCCCTGCCACCTGACGACAATGCGGATGGAGAAACCGTAAGCCAGCAGCAAAGGAGAGATACAGACCTAGAAGATTACAACAACGACACAGCAGTCTACCCCTTCTCGGAAGAAGAGGTGGCTGCACAAATAAGATCCCTAAAAAAAGGGAAAGCTCCAGGACCAGACGGCATTGTGGCTGAGGTGGTGCAATTTCTGGCACCCCAGTTAATCGCGCCGCTGACTCACCTCTTTAACGAGTGCCTCAGACAAAGGAAGTTCCCCAAGAGGCGGGAAACCGCGAACGTGGTCATAATAAAAAAGGGACCAGAAAAAGACCCGGCCGAAGTCAAATCATACAGGCCAATCTGCCTATTGGACCTGTTCGGGAAGCTTTTGGAAAACCTGCTGGCTGACAGATTGGCGGCTCACCGGGTGCTGTGTGGGATGAGCAGCAGGCAGTTCAGCTTCGGGCTGGGGCGGTCGGCATCTGATGCTATCACTCTGGCGGCTGAGGTCTGTGGCCCAACCCCACGTAAGTACGTCCTCAGCATCATGGTGGATATCATTGGCGCCTTCGACAACCTGTGGTGGCCTTCGCTCTTCTCCTGTCTGCGGGAGAAAGAGTGTCCAGGGCCGCTATATGGGTGTCTGAGGAGCTATTGTAAGGATCGGGAGGTATGGCTATCATCCCCTAGCGGGAGAATTGGGAAAGTAATTACCAAAGGGTGCCCCAAGGCTCTGTTCTGGGACCCCTTTTCTGGGACATCCGTATGGAACCATTGCTAGACAGACTATGCAAAGTGGTGAAGTGCTAGAGATGATAGCCTATGCAGATGACCTCCTCCTGCTGGTCGGCGGTCGCAGCCGAGACGACATCGAACCAAAGATCGAAAGGGCCATAGAGAAATTGCACCAATGGAGCCTAAGCACAAAGATGAAAATATCTCCGAGTAAATCTACATACTTACTGCTAAAAGGTTAGCTATCAGGAATCCCACTGTTAGAATCGATGGCTCACCAGTTTTTCGACGACGGGAGACGCAATACTTGGGAGTCATAATTGACGAGAGATGGGACTTTGGGAAACACATAGACACCGTAACGCAGAGAGCTCTCCAGCTACTAAACAATCTCATCTCCATTGGACATAAAAGATTTCATCTCCCTCCTCATCTCATAAAACTTTATCACAATAGTATTCTAACCTCAGTAGTGGGTTACGGCTCGGGAGTCTGGGCGCACAGGCTCACGCGGGTCGTGCCCGCCATGAAAGTGAGAAGAGTCCAAAGAAGCTGGGGCGAGCTCTGTTAGTCATAATGGGGCTCTACCCGCTAGATATCAAGATACGAGAGCAAGCGGCATGTTACTGGGCCAAAAAGGGGAACAGGGAGAAAATAATAGAGATCATGGGTGTGAGGGTGGAGGATAAGAGAGAAATACGAAACAGAGGTGAGGAACTTTGACAGAGGGCTTGGGAGGAAGAAGAAACGGGGAGAAGAACCTTCCAGTTCTTACCTGACGTAAAAGAGCGTGGGGGCATGAAATACTTCGAACCTACATGAGGACTCATTCATTTTCTCACTGGTCATGGACCCTATCCGACATATCTATGTCGGCTTGGAAAAAGGGCAACCCCCGAGTGTGACTGTGGCGCGGCGAAGGGAACTCCCGACCATATGGTTTTCGAGTGCCCTCTCTTCAATGATGTCGCGACAACACTCCGAGACAGACTTACGAACAATGACACATACCATCTACTTAGACAAGAAGACACAGGTATCGCGGAAAGTGTTAACAGAATACCTGAGGGACCAAGAATAGGTACCAATTCATAGACCAACCGATTGAGACCTGATCCCATTCCCATACCGCCTGTGCGTGGAATGGCCGACTTCCATCTGTTGGAAACCGCCACGTACGGGATTTGGGGGGGGGGGGGGGGGGAATCAATTACCACCGATTGTGACTAAAGCACTGATTATGACGTAGGTTAAGTTAGTATTTAGTAGGACTTAGATTAGGACATTAATTTAGGAAACTGCAGCGAATACTAACTTTGGCCAGCCCAGTGCCAGGGGCATGCTCCTCGGGGTTAGCTCGCGGAGCCTGGCTATTCTAAGTAGGTTTGTATTTTACTGGCACACCTGTGACGCTGCAGTTAGTAGTCATTCTAGGTTAGATAATTAAATAAAGTAGGTTAAACTAAACTGCCCATTGTTGTAGAAAACTAACATACTGTAGTAGTTTAAACTGTAGTTCACTAACATAATTGTAATATCAAGCTGCATTATAACCCAGTTCTATGCATAAATTAATGGCCCACTAATCATGTTAGGAGGTGGGTTAATATGAATAATTAATATTTGTGTGGAATAAAGAATTAAAAAAAAGGAAAAAAGGGCATTTCATGTGAATTGTTGGAGCGTTTTGAGACCGACGGAGAGGCCTTTCTGTCACGGATCGTTACGGGGGACGAAAGCTGGGTGCACCACTTTGCGCCGGAAACAAAAAGGCAGTCTGTGGGGTGGCATGATCCTCATTCACCACAAAAGAAGAAATTCAAGACAACGCCCTCTGCAGGAAAGGTCACGGTGACAGTCTTCTGGGATTGTGATGGCGTCACTCTCGTGGATATAATGCCAAGAGAGTTAACTATCGATTCAGAGGCATATGTGAAGACTCTGAATAAACTCAAACCGTTTCCGACGTGTTCGATCGGAAAAGAGCTCAACAGAAATCTTGCTCCAACACGATAATGCACGCTCACACACGTCTGAGAACCCGGGAACACATCGCCAAATTGGGCTGGACACCACTGCCTCATCCACCCTACAGTCCAGACATGGCACCCTCGGACTTCCATCTCTTTGGGCCGCATAAACATTCTGTACAGGGAAAACACTTTGAAGATGAAGAGTGTGCCAGGCATGCAGTGAGAACATGGATATGCATACAAGACAAGAGCTTTTGCCAGCACGAAATACATGCTCTTCCACAACCTTGGCGTACGGCCATAGAACGTGATGGAGACTACGTAGAAAAATAGGTCATGGACAAGACATGTTGATGTATATTGTCACCAAATTCTGACTCTTAACAATAAATATGTTCTGAGAAAAAATGGGGCATTATTGAACGATCCTTGTAAAAACTGTAAGTGAAAACAGAGACTGGAATATATCCTATAAATAACTGAAGACGCTGGGTACTCTGAGATGAAGAGTTTGACGACGGGAGAGGAAGTCGAGACGTGCCGTATCAAACCAGCTGACTGATGAGACATAAAACAAAGCTTTGTATGAAGCTTCTTCTGTGAAATATAAGGTTTTTTCGGCCAATAACTTTGGCAACCAAGGGGCATAAAATTTTCTCTACGGCAAAATTAGAATGATCTCCTGCACTGCACTATGTCCTACCGCATATTTCGTCACGATTTCAATCATAGTGACACGTCTCTTTTTCTCTAATTAATTGATCAGCTCTTTAGTTGTTGCCGTGTTTCACCTATCCCCTAACTCTGCTGACATCCACGCTCCCTTCTCAGTACGTACGCTGACGTCTGTGATGGACCGCAGCAGCAGATTTTGTGTCTTCTTCAAGGAATTCAGTGACAGAAGTTGCAGTCGAAATGAAACATCGATATCGGCTATTTTGTAAATATAGCCGTGGCCACGTCATAAAGACTGAAAATGTCAGAATGTGTCAACATATAGCATAAAGTCTACAGATGACGATAATACAGCTGTTTTCATTACTCTGCTAGAGTTGCAGTTGTAATGCGCACGACTTAAGGTGAGTATGTTTCCATATCCAGAGAACCTTTCCGTAAACTTCTTCTACAACTCGATTTTCGTGTTTATTCACATCGTGGAACTGCTCCAACATTGGAGCGATATGGAGATTTCCGCGCCGGTACTGGCCGGTTTACCATTCCGCCGTTCTGATGTAATAAGTCGACAGACTGGAATGCTGCGTTGTTTACATCGACAGCCAGTTTACTGCGCACCAATGTCAACCACAAACAACAGTGGCACTCGGGAATTCCGGTACGCGCAAGTTAAACCCGGCTGCGACCGAACCAGGGGAATTTATAATGGTTCGTCACAAATCGAAAGAGACCCTAACGCTAGGGATCTTTGAAGGAAAGGGCTGAAATTCGTACCGGAAACAGATTTTCAAATCACCGTATCCTCGTCCAAATTTAGACGTTCCCATTATATTCGTCAATCACATTCAAATGGTTCAAATGGCTCTAAACTCTATGGGACTTAACATCTGAGGTCATCACTCCCCTAGACTTCGAACTACTTAAACCTAACTAACCTAAAGACATCACACACACCCATGCCCGAGGCAGGATTCGAACCTGCGACCGTAGCAGCAACGCGGTTCCTGACTGAAGCGCCTAGAACCGCTCGGTCACAGCGGCCGGCCCGTCAATCACGTCAGGCAATTAAATGAATGATTTCTTTTCCTGTCCACGTCCACTCCGAGCTTGAGCGATGACGATAATGATCTCGTCATCGAGTGGAAGTTAAATCCTTGACCTTCCTTCGTTCTGTCCTTTATTCTGAACCTGACGGCACAGCGGCACCTCTGACGGTTACATGCGTCTCTAAATGGTGACGGCATGTCTCGTAACTGGCAGAATGCGAAAGCAGGAAGAATCACTGCACTACACTAGCTATTGTCGCCGTGGGAATCGCGTTGCGTAATCTGGGAGCTGGTAACGCGCGATTCGACCAGCCGATCACACGGGATGTTACCGAGCTTGCTTCACACCGGAGCGAACACGAATATCAGCGAAAGAGAATTCTCTCTTCTGTAAACGATAGGCAAGCGAGGGCGCAATGTGATCGGTCGTGTTCGGCTTGCATTCGCTTGTGTTCGCCGTCGTTCCGCTGGTTGTCGGTTTTTTCGCGAACTATCATAGAGAATAGGCGTCCTCTCCATTTCGGCGCCTAGCGGCACAGAAGGCTTTCGTCTGCTGTCTTGTGTATATATGTTGTTCACATCAGTAGCATGAGCGATGGAGTGGTCTAATGTTGCTGACAGAATACGCGCATACGTGCTTCTAGCACTCAAGAGATCCACAGCACAAATGCCGCTGGAAAAAAAAAATATAACTGATGGAAAATTGCCGACGCACTCAAAGGTCCTAATGAAGACGTGAGAAAGACGATGACTTCATTAGAAGCTTGCATCAAGCGGGAATGAAATGAATAAGCAAGAATATTGTATTCGTTTTCATTAAAAAGGAAAAGCGCAATAAATATTTTTGAGATGAAACAAGTGTAAGTATGTATCTACTGTGCTAATTGAAATCAAAAACATACGAAAGACTTGATCAGTTACGTTCATGACATATAGTATGTAATTTCATGGCTGTCGTGTCATTATTATGTTAGAGATTTTTGATTGCATAGAAATGGTTTACCCGGGATCACTCTATCTGCCCTCTAACAAAACAAACAGCAGTTTTTCAAAAAATGGCGCTAAGCACTATGGGACTGAACATCTGAGGTCATCAGTCCCCTAGACTTAGAACTACTTAAACCTAACTAACCTAAGGACATCACACACATCCATGCCCGAGGCAGGATTCGAACCTGAGACCGTAGCAGCGGCGCGGTTCCGCACTGAAGCGCCTAGAACCGCTTGGCCACAGCGGCCGGTCAAATAGCAGTTTTTATCAAGTAGTCTATGTGAGGGGTCATATGCACATATATTCCGCATTTCGCCAATCATAATTTATTGGCGATAGTTTCCTTATATACACTTTAATAACATCGGCGAAAAACTTTGCTTATGTCACTGCATACTTCAGAAACTGAGATATATGAGGCACTGAAATGTGAAACCATCGCTAACATAAATATCTCGAGTTGCTAAGAAGCAGAGAGCAAATGCTAGCCATTCTTCAGGTTACGGTAGTCGTCGATATTCAGTGTTCCGCTTTTTAATTTTCTCCTCGGTTGTAATGAGAATCCGGCGAAAATAGTCAACAGACAAATGTGGAATGCTTTGGAATAATAGTAATGAAAGCTGCAGCAGTAATTCAGACCCCTCCGAATATCAAAGTTTCTCATCGTGGCCCTAACAATACGAGGTGTGGTCAAATAATACAGTGAATGAAGTTTTTTAGCAGCAGCTGCTCACGCTATAACCATTTGACGTAATTTACTTGATTACCTGAACCGTTGAAACAGGCAGTTTTGCAACACGTTCCTACTTGTCATTCAGCGTCCAAGACGCTAGAGTGGCGTAGTATTTACCGTGTCTGGTGCGCATATTGATTGCGAATGGCATGGCAACATTAACTTCTGTTTAAAGTTGCAAAAAAGTGCCAAAGAACTCATGGAATGTTGATTGGTGTATGGTGATAATGCTGTAACTCTGAAGGCTGTTTACAAGTGGTATGAAAAATGGGCAAATGAGTCGATAGAAGACTAGCAACTTCGGGATGTCCGTTAACCTCAAAAACAGAAGAAAAGTTCAAAAAGTAGCCAAAAGTTTTCGCTTAAACAGGTGAATAACTATTCGAGGGCTTGCCAAAGAACTTAGCATCTCGTTCTGTTCTGTGCAGTGCATTTTAACCGAGAACTTGCATGTTAGAGGAGTGAGTGCAAAATTTGTTCCCAGACTTCTGAGTGAAGAACAGAAGGAAAATAGTAAGTCAGTTTGTATGGAGCTGAAGGATCGCCTTCATTCACATCTGGACTTCCTGTCCAATATTGTAACTGTATGTGAAACTTAGGTGTTGGGCATGACCCTGAAACGAAAATTCAAATTCTCCAACGGAAAACCAGTGAATCTTCTCGCGCTAATAGGCATGTCAGTCAAAACCGAATATCAAATTCATGCTCATTTCTTTTTTCGATATTGAGGACATAGTGCGACTAGAGTTCGTACCAAGGGGGCATCGAATTTTACAAGGGTGTGCTGCAAATCTTCCGAAACGATGTACGAAGAAAGGGACTAGAAAAATGGGCCAGTGACTTCCATATTCATCACGACAACGCGCTGTGCCTCACTTCGCTTTTGATTCGCGACTGTGTGGCCGTAAAATGTGACCCTGTCTGCCCACATCTGCCGTACTCAGCAGATTTAGCACCATGCGACCCCTGGTACTTCCCAAAAATTAGAACCGTGCTTAAAGGACAAAAATTAGAACCGTGCTTAAAGGAGATTGTTTTGACACCATTCCTGACATTGAGAGGGCTACGACAGAGCAGCTGAACACCCTTCCAAAAAAAAAAAAAAAAAAAAAAAAAAAAAAAAAAAAAAAAAAAAAAAAAAAAAAAAAAAAATTCAGAAATGCTTCCAGTCATAAACTGAAAGTTAGGATAAGTACACTAAGGTCAGTACTTTGTAGGAGAGTAAATCGAATTCCATATAAGATTATTACCTAGTTTCCAATAAAATTATTCGCCTTAGTTTTTCATCACGCGTCGTGTATTGTTGTATCCTGTGTGCCATAAAATTATAAAGCAGCGTTCATGAGTTATGTTCAATATGTGATGTTGTCTTCCGTTCCTTCCAGTGTAAACGCTTGTTCACAGATACAAGCGGACAGTAGTGCACACTGCCTAGGTTCAATGAAATAATGAGCAACCAGCTGCATATAAGAAATTTACTTTCTTTACTTGTTTCGACCACTTAGTGCCCTTCTTCAGAAAGCTGTACCGGAAAATACACCACAAATAAGTAGAAGTCAGATAAGAATATTAAAATTAGGGACGAAAAGCTTAAAAAATATTTTAAAATTTAAAAGCTAAAAAATGATACATATGCCTATCGCATTATTTGCAAGTGTCAATAATATAGTGCATACAGCACAATGCCATGGTCCTAAAAATATATGCAGGAGCAATAAGTAATCAATACTGAATCCATTAATACAGTAAGAACTCTTAGATGCCTGCACGCAGTTCACAGTGTCTGCATAACACTAGTACAAAGAAGCGAAACAAAAAGCACAGACATCGTGCCAGAACATAAGCCAATCAGGCAATGGCGTGCACATTTGAAGTTGGTCTCAGAGATAGGGCGAAAGTACGACAAAATAATAAAACAAAGTAACTATAGTTGACATAAGGCATAAACAAAATTGTAGGTGGATACAAACTGTGTAGTAAATAACATAAAAGAACTACTGATCTACATCCATATCTACATGGATACTCTGCAAATCACATTTAAATGCCAGGCAGAGGGTTTATCGAACCACCTTCACAATTTTCTATTATTCCAATCTCGTATAGTGCGCGGAAGGAATGAACACCTATATCTTCCCTTACGAGCTCTGATTTCCCTTATTCTATCGTGGTGATCGTTCCTCCCTATGTAGGTCGGTGTCAACAAAATATTTTCGCATTCGGAGGAGAAAGTTGGTGATTGGAATTTCGTGAGAAGATTCCGTCGCAACGAACAACGCCTTTCTTTTAATGATGTCCAGCCCAAATCCTGTATCATTTCTGTGACACTCTCTCCCATATTTCGCGATAATACAAAACGTGCTGTCTATCTTTGAATTTTTTCGATGTACTCCGTCAGTTCTATCTGGTAAGTATCCCACACCGCGCAGCAGTATTCTAAAAGAGGAAGGGCAAGCGTAGTGTAGGCAGTCTCCTTAGTAGGTCTGTAACATTTTCTAAGTGTCCTGCCAATAAAACGCAGTCTTTGGTTAGCCTTCCCACAACATTTTCTGTGTGTTCCTTCGAATTTAAGTTGTTCGTAATTGTAATACCTAGGTATTTAGTTGAATTTACGGCTTTTAGATAAGACTGATTTATTGTGTAACCTAAGTTTATCGAGTTCCTTTTAGTACTGATGTGGATGACCTCACACTTTTCGTTATTTAGGGTCAACTGACAATTTTCGTATAGTTTGTTTTGATCTTCTGAGGACTTTATTAGTCGATAAACGACAGCGTCTTCTGCAAACAACGTAAGACAGCTGCTCAGATTGTCTCCCAAATCTTTTATATAGATAAGGAACAGCAAAGGGCCTATAACACTACCTTGGGGAACGCCAGAAATCACTTCTGTTTTACTCGATGACTTTCCGTCAATTACTACGGACTGTGACCTCTCTGACAGGAAATCACAAATCCAGTCACATAACTGAGACGATATTTCACAAGCACGCAATTTCAATACGAGCCGCTTGTGTGGTACAGTGTCAAAAGCCTTCCGGAAATCCAGAAATACGGAATCGATCTGAAATCCCTTGTCAATAGCACTCAACACTTCACGTGAAAAAAGAGCTAGTTGTGTTTCACTGGGACGATGTTCTCTAAACCCATGTTAACTCTGTGTCAATAGACTGTTTTCTTCGAGGTAATTCATAATGTTCGAATACAATATATGTTCCAAAATCCTGCTGCATATCGACGTTAACGATAAGGAGCTGTAATTTAGTGGATTACTCCTACTACCTTTCTTGAATATTGGTGTGACCTGTGCAACTTTCCAGTCTTTGGATACGGATCTTTCGTCGAGCGGACGGTTGTATGTGATTGTTAAGTATGGAGCTAATGCATGAGCATACTCTGAACCTAAAATAATCAAATAAGTTAATATCGACGACAAGTGGCGCTATGTATGTAAATTGAAGGTGGAGAGGGGAAGAAATGAAACGAAAGGAAGGGGATGACTGCTGTTAGCAGCCTCAGGACATGACGCGGAATCAGCGGCGAGGAGTAGAAACGCGTACCGAACCAGGATTCGAACGCGGGAGCTCCTGCGTACAAGGCAGGTGTTGCTTCCACTGCGCCAGCCGTGACACAGTGTTATCGCAGTGCGCGGGCCATCTCGGCACGCAACACTCCCATCGAGCGCGACCTACCAGCAACTCCTGTCCATTATACCATTTTCGCTCTCTGAGATTCCCATAGGAGGTCGCACGTATTTGTGCATACGCATTCAAGGTGGTGGATCCGTTGCCCTACAAGGCCTATCAATTATATATCAATGCACGGTGTCTGTTCTTTCGCACATGTCCAAAAAGACAGACATCACAGCTTCATATAAAGTGGCGCTGTGGATGGAAAATTTGGGAACTAATCTCCATACAGCTGTAGCGAGGTCAATAGTATGCTTGAAAGAAAACTGTCAACAAAAACAAAGTGCGAACGCATCAGGGGCTGAAACATGTGACTGGATTAAGTGGAGAGACTATTCTCAATCATTAGCTGATGTTAAGTATCGGAAAGTGACTGTAAGAGAACGAAGCGTGTGAACTAGCACTGGACTATGTGCAGGTCGCAAGTACGTCTCGTGAAAGAATTTTATCTAGCGGCTTTAATATCAGTTATATAGGACTGTAAGTTGCAGAACACTTAACTGGATTGGTGTAGGCATGTCAATAGCGTGGTAGCAGGTGATATGCCATGTAAAGAACGTTCGAGCTGCATCAAGGAGCATGACACAATAACTGGAGTTCATGGAGAAGCAATTCCTAGTCACTAGCTGAAACAAGGACTCAAAATTAGCTACAGGAGAAAGGAAGCGTAGGCGTCGTCGTATACTTGTGATACAGTGTATAACTAGTTCAGAACTGTATACAAAGTCCTAAATACGCTTCTTCAAGCGAATATAACTAGCGGCATTCACATAAGATGTTGAAATAAACACAGTAGGTTTGACTACCTGTTCGCGAATGAATAAAAGTGCTTATTAGATCAAAACATTCCTTGTAACTTTAAAGCATCTGTGAGTTTAAGAATATATTGTCTATAGGTCGTTGTTTATATAGAGTTAAGCACGTGTCACAAAATAAATCACCACCTGTAGGCTGCAGATGGTTAAGTACCTGCAATAATAAATGATTAACTATCTAGCAATGAAAGTGGCCAACCACTTAGAACTGGAAATGCTACACTACTTAGAACTGTCGATGCCAAATAACATGTAGCTACAGACTGTCAACTTACTAAAACCTGTAAAAAATTTGAAAAAATAACGGTAACAAATGTACCAATAATAAAGGTGGGCTAATTGTAGCTGTGAGCAGCCATTTAAATGTGACTGTATATAGCTGACTAACAGCAACTAAATGCAGCAGTGTCTGGCCAAGCTACAGTGTGTAAAATACTACTTAAAAATTTACTAGTAATAGACAGGAAAGCAGTGACTATCTGCATATAGCCACTAATGAGAATTGTCGAACTAGCCTACTAATCGCGTCCTACTAATTGCAACTTACTACATATAACTACTACTACTAGTAGCAGTAGTAGTAGTAGTAGTAGCAGCAGCTTTATTCATCCGTAGATCTCTTTTTACAAGGATATGTCAAAGTATTTACAACTTTAGACCAATTTAAAATAAACTAATTTGTATACACATACATTTACAGATCTATAGTTAGAGACAATCATTGGATTTAGTCCTGGTATACAATACCTTTTTTACAAATAACTTATTAAATAATGTAATGCCACACTGTTCACTCATATCTCACTACCAGTCACTGCACACGCTATACACACATTGTTTCATAACACTTCAGTCACTACACACACAAACACACACACATACTGGTGAGCTCTGGGCCATTTTCTGTTCTCGCAACTTCCCGTTTGCTACCCTGAAAAACTGCTGAGTCAGAATCCCTCTATAATGAGTAAGATGTTGAGCTCAGAAAGAGGAAGAGATGTTAGTATTGTGCTATGCATAACTTGGGGGTAAGTTTTTCTAGAAAAGGAAAAAAGAAGGAAAAAACATAGTGTGAATGTGTTATGTGGAATGTTGGATGTTTTATAATCATTATTATTGTTTATTTGTATAACTTTTTTTTTACCAAACCACCACTCTGTTTTATCTTAGCAATGCTTCAAGGTATAAAATGTATTGCATAACAGGTACTTTTTAGCTGCCGTTTTAAATAAGTCTGTTTTTTCAGTTCCTTTCATCTCAGTTTTATTCCTTGGCAGACAATTTTGTTTTCAGTTTTATGTTTGTTTTTTCTTGGTAAATATGAGTCTAGCTCTTGTTCCACGGTCATGGACAGAACTGCTTGTGCAGTAATTACCAATGTTATTTTCGATGTGTACAACTGACTGGTAAATGTATTCACACGGAGCAGTTAAAATCCCCAGTGTTTTGATCAGATCTTTACAATGAGCTCGACTAATATTTTTGGTTATTATTCTTATGGTTCTTTTGTGGAGTCTGAAAATTGTGTTCATATTTTGTGCATTTTTCCCCCAAAAAATGACATAGCTAAGAATTGAGTGTACATATGAATAGTATGTAACTAAAAGACACTGTATGTTACACACTGATGATAGGATTCTAAGGGCATAACATGCTGAAGACATTCTGTTTGCAAGTACCTTTGCGTGTTGACACCACTTCAACTGAAAATCAATATTCATTCCTAGAAATTTTGCATTTGTTACACAGTCTGTAGAGGTGTCATCTACATTTAATTTAACATTGTCATTTTCCCCTCTTCAAACAGAAATTCGTGGCATTAGTTTCCTTTATGTTCAATGTCACTTGGTTGCTTATTGACAAATCGTAAACTTCCTTGAGTGTTTCATTTGCTTTCTCTGCAAGGCGTTCTCTTGTTTTCTCAGTAACTATAATGTTACTGTCACCAGCAAAGAGAATTTTTTTCACCATGAGTAACAGTACTGGGAAAGTCATTCATGTATATCAAGAATAGTATTGGTCCTAATATGCTACCTTGCTGAACCCCTATATTAATGTATTTTGGTTCTGATAAGTGTTTTACTAAATGTTTAGATCTATTTGAAGTATGTGTTATCTCTGCTCTTCGTACCCTATTTGCTAGGTATGATCGAAACCAGTCATTAGCTACCACTCTTATTCCTAATGATTTAATTTATTTACTAGACTCTTGTGGTCGACTGTATCAAAGGCCTTAGAAAGATCCAAAAATACGCGTGTGACACACTCATCTTTGTCGAGATCATCAAGTACAACTTTTGTGAATTCTACTATGGCTGCTTCCATATTTTTTCCACTTTGGAAACCAAACTGTGATTCGCTTAAAAGAATGTATTTATTCTAGTAGTTCATTAATATGTCTTTCATAATTGCTTCTATTATTTTTGGAATGGTGACAGCTGGGAAATTGGCCGGTAATTTTTTATATCTTCTGCATTCCCTTTCTTAAGCAAAGGTACAACTCTTGCCTGTTGTAACTGCTCTAGAAATGTCCCTGATGTGAAGGATTCATTTATTATATTTGTTAAGGGGCCTTGTATAATCCCTATGCATTGTTTCAGTACACACACTGGTGCTTCATCTAAGCCTACTGACTTTCCACTTTTTAGTTTTTGAACAGTTTTATTGACTTCTTTCTCTGTGGTTGGAAGTAACATCATTGTATTTAGTGCAACATTATTTACAGGTGTTATATTTGATTTGGGGAATTTCTGCTGTAACGTCTCCGCAATATTCGAAAAATGGTCGTTCACATAGTTTGCTAAGTGTTGTGGATCATTTATCACCTTATCCCCCTCTCTTAGCACAAGAAACAAGCTTACCTATGAAAATTAATTTTCATGAGTGTGTTCACAGGGATTGCGGATTTGGACTACCCGGCAAACACTACGCCGTTTGATTGGGTGCCCTGACGTCATCGTTAGTCTGGTTGTTCGCTAACCGGAATGTTATCTTCCGTGAAGAGCACTTTCGTAAGGACATCTGCTTGACAGTTTGTATGATTATATCGTGAATTAGACACATGACGGGGAAATAGTGGTTTGTTGCTTTAATTTTGGACACCAGTGTAATTTGATACGCGTAGCGGGGCAACGGATCCACCACCGTGAATGCGGATGCGCAAATATGAGCGACCTCCTGTGGGAATCTCAGAGAGCGAACATGTGCTTTTTGTTTCGCTTCTTTGTGCTAGTATTATGCAGACACTGTGAACTGCGTGTAGGCATCTAAGGCCTCTTACTGTGTTAATGGATTCAGTATTGAATTACTTATTGCTCCTGCTTATATTTTTAGGACCATGGCATTGTGCTGTATGCAATTTATTACTGACACTCGCAAATAATGCGATAGGCACAAGTATGTATCATTTTTTATCTTTTAATTTTTAAAATACTTTTTTAAACTTTTTGTCCCTAATTTTAATATTCTTATCTGACTTCTACTTATTTGTGGTGTATTTTCCTGTACAGCTTTCTGAAGAAGAGGCAACGGTCTTGCCGCAGTGGATACACCGGTTCCCATCAGATCATCGAAGTAAAGCGCTGTCGGGCGTGGCCGGCACTTGGATGGGTGACCATCCGGGCCGCCATGCATTATTCGGGGTGCCCTCGGCCTCGTTATGCCAATTGAGGATCTACTCGACCGAACAGTAGCGGCTATGGTAAAAGAAAACCATCATAACGACTGGGAGAGCGGTGTGCTGATCACACGCCCCTCCTATCCGCATCCGCAGCTGAGGATGACACGGCGGTCGGATGGTCCCAATGGGCCACTTGTGGCCTGAAGACAGAGTGCTTTTTCTGAAGAAGGACACTAAGTGGTCGAAACCGGTCAAGAAATTAATTTTTTTGCTACTGATTGTTTATAATTTCGTTAGATATGACTACGGTTGCTGAAGATAGATAAAATACTACACTGCCCAGATGTAACACACTGGTAGTCGTGCAACGAAAGTCTTTTACTAGAGTTTGCAGTCTTGAATCACAGAAATAGTTTTGACTCCTTAGCAATTCATCATTACATGATTTTTTAGAAAAAAGACGGATAGAAAAATAATAGGAAACCAAATTACGAATAAAAGTAACTCCTATACGCAATCATATGTACTTAAATACCAACGGAAAAAAGTTTGATGTTATTATCCATAGATTCTTTATTTGTATTTCACTTCTACTACGGGGTGCAGAACTTTAAATCTCCATCATCAGGTAGATTTATGTGGAATAGCATGACAACCAACGAAGACGTGTCTGGAGGCGCCTCGAACAGGGGTGGGATACCAATCTGACTCTCATCCGCCAAATGGCCCCACGACCAGGAGTCTGCGGTGTCATTTTATTTCATAGCAGGACCCCTTTGGTCGCCATCCTAGACACCCTTACAGCACAGCAGTACGTCGTGGGTATTCTACGCCCCGTTTTGTTGTCCTTCATGGCGAGGTTTCCTGGGCTTACATTTCAACAAGATAACGTCCGCCCGCAAAAGACGAGAGCTTCTACTGCTTGCCTTCGTGCTTGCCAAACCCTACCTATTCCATCAAGGTCATCGGAACTCTCCCCAGTTGAGAATGTTTGGAGCATTATGGGCAGAGCCGTGCAAACAGCTCGAGATTTTAACGATGTTACGCGGCAGTTGGACAGAATTTCTCATGATATCCCTCAAGACGACAGCCAACAATTGTACAATCAATGCCAAGGCGAATACCTGCTTGCATACGGATCAGAAGTGGATCAACGCGTTGCTGACTTCTTCAATTTGTGAAGCTCCTTCTCTTGAATAAATTATCCAATTTTTCTGAAATTGTAATCGTTTGTTTATCTGTACATGTAAGTCACATCTACTGATTTGCGTTTTTTTTTTTTTTCTCTCTTAGAGTGTATATTGAAGATACGAAGGAACGAGAGGAAAAATATTGAATGGAACAAGGTGGCTATTAAAAAGAACGCGAGAGTTTCCGTCAAATAATAATAAGTAACTGATAAGACAGACTAAATTAAACAGGACTATTACTATTATGGAAATGAGCGTTTGGCGTCATTGGCCGGGAGGCCCCGTACGGGGCAGGTCCGGCCGCCTTGGTGCCGGTCTACTATATTCGACGCCACATTGGGCGGCTGCGCGCCGGATGGGGATGAAATGAGGATGAAGACAACACAACACCCAGTCCCTTAGCGGAGAAAATCCCCGACCCAACCGGGAATCGAACCCGGGCCCATTAGGACGGCAGTCCGTCACGCTGACCATTCAGCTATCGGGACGGACAGTACTACTATAAATTACTTACAGAGGATGTGAGAAGATGCACTCAAAGCTTAGTATGGGAAAGAATTTAAAACGAAGCATGAATAAAAGAAGCTTAGAGAACGTCAAATGGAACACCTTTCAGCCGTCTAAATTTCCAAATTGCTATTATTTAGACCTACCGGTTATGGCGATATATTATGCCATCTCCACGTCCCCTGACCGACGTGTAGGAAGATGCCAGCCTCAGTCCCGGCCAAAATAGAGGCCATCATTCAAAGACTGGTATCTGTAGATTTCTGAGAGAGCGATCACTTCAAACATCAGCTGCCGACTGTACAGTCGGCAGGCGATGTTTGAAGTGATCGCTCTCTCAAAAATCTACAGGTCCGGGAGCCTGAATGTATCGACGAAACTAGTGCTCAACTTTAAAAAATCTGGTTATTTAGACGGCTGAAAGGAGTTTGATTTGACATTCTGCACTGAACAGCCGAGGTCCTGCAACCGTCTCTGAAAAGATGGACATACGAAGAAAAGAAGCTTAAGTTGGGTAGACACCACTTTTCATCAATTAAGATGGCAAGTGACTCAAAATGAGAAGTCAGTACAAGCATTCCAAATTTTATTCAATGTTAGTATGGTTCAAGAGATGAATCGCAAACACAGATGGTTAATAACGAAAATGACTACATTCCCGAAGTAATATCAGCAGAGTTGTCCGCCCCTAGTAGCTGAGTGATCAGCGTGACAGACGGTCATTCCTAAGGTCCCCGGTTCGTTTCCCGGCTGAGTCGGAAATTTTTCTCCGCTCAGGGAATAGGTGTTGTGTTGCCCTAATCATCATCATTTCATCCCGATCGACGTGGAAGTCGCCAAAATGCCGTCAAATCGAAAAACTTGCACCCGGCGAACGGTCTACCTGACGGGCGGCCCTAGTCACACGACATTTGAATTTTATTCGAAGAGTTGTAGAAAGCAACACGAGGTAGGAAGAAGGGAAAGGGACCAGGAGATATTTCAATAGAAATACGAAGGGCCTTCAGGAAGTAATACAACATTTTTTTCTGAAAGCTGGTTGGTATTATTCAGGATTCCAATACACCACATTATTCCCCACTCTTTGACTCCAAAACCGTGTTTTTCGACGTAATCTCCGACGGTCTTACACCACCTTACTGGGAGGGCCTGCATGGCCGCATGGTACCACTCTACTGGTCGACGTCGGAGCCGATGTGTTGCTGCACCAGTAACCTCCCCATCATCCACGTACTGCTTCCCGCAGAGTGCATCCTTCATTGCGTCAAACAGATGGAAGTTGGAAGGTGCGACATCCGGGCTGTAGGGTGGATGAGGAAGAACAGTCAAAAATGGTTCAAATGGCTCTGAGCACTATTGGACTTAACTTCTGAGGTCATCAGTCCCCTAGAACTTAGAACTGCTTAAACCTAACTAACCTAAGGACATCACACACATCCATGCCCGAGGCTGGATTAGAATCTCCGACCGTAGCGGTCGCGCGGTTCCAGACTGAAGCACCTAGAACCGCTCGGCCACTCCGGCAGGCGAAAAACAGTCCAATGAAGTTTTGTGAGCTCCTCTCGGTTGCGCAGACTGATGTGAGGCCTTCCGTTGTCATGGAGAAGGAGAAGTTTGTTTGCATTTTTGTGGCGTCGAACACGCTGAAGTCTTTCCTTCAATTTTCTGATGATAGTTGATCGTTGCGCCATGAGGGTGGACATCAAACAGAATAATCGGTTCAGGGTTCCACAAGATCGTCGCCTGACTTTACCACCTGAGGGTGCGGCGTTGGACTTTTTCTTCGGAGGAGAGGTAACGTCGCGCTACTCCATGGATTGCCGTGTTGCTTCCAATCAGAAGTGATGAATCCATGTTTCTGCGCCTGTGACGATGTTAGCTTCGTAGCGCGCAAGCAATTCCGCACGGATGGTATTCGCTGCTATTTGTAGTCTTCTGTTAGGCAGCGGCGAACCCAGCGAGCACACACTTTTTAGCTCGCCAACTCGTGGACGTGTGTGTCAGCACTACCAACAGAGACGTCCAGCTGAGCGGCGACGTGTTTGATTGCTATCCGAATGAGAGTGTCCGCACGTTGCAGCACTGGAGGAGTCACAGCTGTGTGCGGCCGGCCGGCACGAAGGAGATCGGACAGGTTTGCACGACCTTTGTGCTGTGATGATGACAGACGCCTTACCCAGTGACTCAGCGTGCTTTTGTTCAGTGCCAGGTCTCCCTAGACATTCTGCGAGCTCCCGTGGAAGCCTTCGATGCTCTGGTTTTTGCCAAAAGAAACTCAATGACAGCTCTCTGATTGGAACACTCCTCTGATACAGAGGCCATTTTGAAGGCTACGTATAGCGGCGCCTCCTATCGGAACTTCATGAGACTATAGGAGCTGAAGCAGGAATGTTCCACGACGTCCCACAACAAATTCCGCATTTTTTCAACCGAAAATTGCCAAGGAAAAAATGTGTTGCATTACTTATTGAACGCCCCTCGTACGTAGTCAAAATTGGATTGCAGAATTTACAAAAAAAAACTTGGGATCCAGTCTATTTTTTACAGTTCTGAAAATGTTTTGTCGCTGCAAGTCTATTTTCAAATGGTTCTGAGCACTATGGGACTTAACGTCTGAGGTCATCAGTCCCCTAGAGCTTAGAACTACTTAAACCTAACTAACCTAAGGACATCACACACATCCATGCCCGAGGCAGGATTCGAACCTGCGACCGTAGTGGTCACGCGGTTCCAGACTGTAGCGCCTAGAACCGCTCGGCCACCCCGGCCGGCGCTGCAAGTCTATTTTCTATACAGCTAAAACAGTTGGCAATAAACAACTTCGGGTTGCATCTAATTGAAAATTTGAACGAAAGTGTTGTGAGTGTCTCGCTTGTAGAAATTCGACAGAATTTTCAATCTACCCTCCTCCAAGGTTGGATCGAATTCCTAATTTAGAAGCTGGGCGAAATGAGATTTCGACTTTTATAAGTTCTCACATTAACCATCTTCAAGGCATTACAAACTGCTTCACATTCTCAATTACTACAACGTCTTTTAGCTGTAACTGAAACGAGAGTAAGTTGCAATATTCTCTAACATTCACTGAAAATCTCAGTGTTATGTTACGAGTTAATATGGAATGGTTTGAAAATCTCCAAGAGGTGGATTAACAGTAGAAATCTAGAACGGGTTCGCTGCAGGTCTTTGTTACTGTACAATCAACCCAATTTTGGTTTTGCGTGGTTTCCATTTATTACCGTTATTACAGCAAACACTTTGACACTCCGTCAGTCCAAAAAGTTTCCATACTGGGTTAATAAACAGCGGAGAAAAGTTAAGAGGGTAGTTTTTAATGCTTCAGGTGTTATACAGAGTCGCCTTACCCCTTGAATACAACGCACAGGACAAACATGTGAAACTGTCAAAAAAGACCTTCTTTGGGATGTAGCTAAACTCGCATTTCATTGTGCTTTGAATGTCGTCAAAGCGTTGATCGCTCACGTGAATTTCCCCACTTTGTCGTTCGTATTGATAACAACCAAGTCTCGTCACCTGTGATGGTATCTTCCAGGAAAAAAATTTCCGCGTTTTACATTTCAATCAAAAATGGTTCAAATGGCTCTGAGCACTATGGGACTTAACATCTATGGTCATCAGTCCCCTAGAACTTAGAACTACTTAAACCTAACTAACCTAAGGACAGCACACAACACCCAGCCATCACGAGGCAGAGAAAATCCCTGACCCCGCCGGGAATCGAACCCGGGAACCCGGGCGTGGGAAGCGAGAACGCTACCGCACGACCACGAGATGCGGGCACATTTCAATCAAATCGGCCAGGCGCCGACACGTCGTTTTTTTTCGCTCGAAAATCAAGGTGCGCCGGTAAAACTTTACACACGCTATTCTGTTCTTCAGTACATTCTGGACATTATTTCCAGAACGAGTTTTCTTACTGTATTTTAGTGTGAGCTGATTTGAAATTTCCTGGCAGATTAAAGCTGTGTGCCACAACGGGAGGGAAATCTGGGACATTTGCCTTTCACGGGCAAGTTTGAGCTACTCAAGGTACTGCCCGAGCGGAAGGCTTTGAGAAAAGCAGCTCATTTGTTAGAGCACTTTCCCGCAAAACGCAAAAGTTCCGGGCATGACATACAGTTTTTTTAAACTGCCAGGAAGGTTCAAGTTCTGCAGAATGTCTTGAACACTTGATTTAGATATGTTCCTCCGTTGGAGTTTGTGACAGCAACGTTGACACACTGCGACCGCACGCTCACTACAAGTACTTACCGCTGCCTGTTCACAACCGACTGGTCGAAAGCACATCTGTTGTTTACAGTTGTCAGTTCACGTTACAACCGTAATTACTGCACTGACGTCGCTCAAACGCCAGGAATAAAAATCAGTTCCGGAAATTTTTGGACAGACACTGCACACTCCACTGTATTCACTGTGGAAAAAAAAAAAATCCCAATTTTGCGACTAACTAGGAATGATTCTGAAAGAGGGGACGCACCAACAGGAGCGGTTAACCTGAGCCTTTGAAGATGGAACGAAGAGTTTAGATCAAAGCCCCGTCGAGGTTGATGCCATCAGAGATGGAGCACACACTCGCATAGGACACGGATGGGGAAGGAAATGGCCGAGGCAGTTTCGTAAAAACCACTCCAGCATTCTTTTTGAACGATTTGGGGAAATCACAGGGAATACGTATGGATAGCCGAGCGAGGATGTGAACTGCCAGTCCTCCAGAATACAGGTACAGTTTCTTAATCACTGTGCTGTGACAAGCAATTGTGTCGAGCTGGGGCCGAATATCGTGCTCGAAAAATTGTCACAACCGTCTCTTCAAAACTACATCCCACGTCGCTAATGCGTGTTGTTGTTCTTGTGGTCTTCAGTCCGAAGACTTACTTACTGCAGCTCTCTTTACTGGTCTATGATGCGGAAGCCTCTTCATCCCTGGATAACAACTGCGAACCTACAGCCATTTGAACCTGGTTACTGTATTCGTGCTTTGGTCTCCCTCTCTAATTTCTACCCCCCCCCCCCTCCCGCACCCCCCCCCCCCCCGGTTCCCGCCGATAAATTTATTATTTTCTTCCAAATTCGATTCAGTACCACCTCATACGCTATCCAATAAACCCCATAATCTTCAGCATCCTCCTGTAGCACCATATTCCAATAGCTTCTATTCTGTTCTTATCTGGACAGTTCGTCGTCCACATTTGATTCGAAACAGATACCTTCGAGTAAGGTATTTATTGCTAACAAATTCATTTTTTGAGAAATACTTTTCATGCTATTGCTAGCCTGCATTTCACATCCTCTCTACTTTGGCTATCGTTACTTATTCTGCTGCTCAAATAACAGAACTCATATAGTTGTTTAGTATCTCATTTCCTGATTAATACCATTAGTATCGCCTGATTTGACTACATTCCTTTAAGCTTGTTTCAGTTTTGTTGATGTTCAGCTTATAAGTCCTTTTCAGTGCATTATGCACTCAGATCAATTCTTCATCAAAGACCTTTGCCATCTCTGAAAGCATTACACCGCTGTCTAAAGACCTCAAAGTTTTTATTTCTGCTCCCTGAACTTTAATTTAGTTTCCAAATTTATCCCCGGTTTCCTTCACCGCTTGCTCAATGTAGAGACTGAATAACGTTGGGGCAGGCTGCAATCGTGTATCACCTTCATTTCCCTCTCATGACCTTCGACTGACAACTACAGTCTGGTTTCTGTACAAGTTGTAGATAATCTTTCGCTCCTCAAATTTAATCTCAGTAATTAACTTTTCAACACTGGATGGACAAAGACGATAGAACTGTAACTGATAACGGCTTCTTTGATGAAGCTCAAAGCTAGAAAATAAATATATACCCAGTAACAACTGCTCTCTCTTATCATAATGCAGAGTTAGATAGGACAAACAAGATCGTGGTTTACAGTACTGATACTCTGCATGGAATATCAGTTAGAATAATTGATAACTCCAGAACAAATGTTTTTAAGAATAGTTTACAAGACATGATCGGGGATGAAATTTATGATGAACCAAATGCTGACATAAAATTTAATCTATTCCGTGATAAATTCATATCAGTATTTGAAAGTATATCTCCACGTCAGCTAATCAGAAAGAACATTAAACGGCCATGTAAAAACCCATGGATCACTAACAAGATTAAAGTATCTTGTGAAAGAAAAGGGAAATGTATTTGTTCACAAGAACAAGTAGAGATACCGCAGCAGTTGCAAACTACAAATACTATTCAAAACTACTATGAAAATTAATTGAATATCAAGGAACGTGCAAGTCTGAAATCAATAATTCCGACAGCATATGTAAAGAAATGAAGAAAAAGACGTGATAACCGCCCAAAGAGTATGTTAACGTTACTAAGGAACTGCTATAAATGATGAGTCTCAGGTAGCAAATGTGTTTAATGACCATTTGTTAAAAATCGCAGAAAATATAGGGACATACAGTTTAAGAGCAAAACCACAGCAGTATGTTGAAGAAGCAACTTTCATAAAACTCAAATATATGAATATATAACCAACTTATCCTTCTGAAATTAAGAAAGTTATATATTGTCTCAAAAAAATCTCATATGGATATTATGGTATTTCCAATACGGTACTAAAGCTTTGTTTCCATATAATGAGCCCTGTCTTATCTGAAATATGTAATAAAGGCTTGTTTCCTGAGAAATGTGCCGTTGTCAAATCATTAATTAAGAAAGGTAATGAGAGGGATTCGAATAATTGCTGACCAGTTTCATTGCTGACATTATTTTCCACAATTTTCGAGAAGGTAATTTACCTGTGTTCTAGAATAGTATTCCACCTGACGAACAATAATATCCCCAGTAAAATACAATTTGGACTTCACAAGACAACGATATTTACACATTCAATTACCAAATTTTACAAGCATTAAATAACAAAATAGAACCAGTGGTATTTTGTGCGAAGGATATATGGAACTGATGGTAGAGCTAACCAATGGATAATGCCATATCTAACCAAAAGAATTCAGAAAGTTGTACTTAGTAATTCAACCAATGTGTAATGGTCCAGGGGCGTAATTCTGACAGCAGATGAACCAAGTATGGAGCTCCCCAAGGCTCAATTTTAGGTCGACTATTCTCCCTCACTCAAATATGTAAATGATCTTCAGTCTAGTATACAAGAAGCAGAATTAGTTCTTTTTGCCGATGTCTCTAGTGTTGTAATCATTCAAGTATACAAACAGCAATAGAAGAAATGGCAAACAATTTTCTTAGAAGTCTCATTGACTCGTTTCCTGTGAATGGTTTCTCTATCAATTTTAAAAAGGCACAACACATTCAGTTCAGCACATGTAGGAGTGCCACACCAATGATAAGTGTAACACATGGGGAGGAAATAAATAACTTCAAAATTCCTAAGGTCTCTTTATTGATGAGAATTTAAACTGGAAAAAGCACATTTTGGGATTCCTAAAACAACTTCTTGCAGACAAATTTGCACTAAGAATCATTGCAAATCTTGGAAAGAGACAAATCAGTAAGCTGGCATATTTAGCATATTTTCACTCAATAATGTCATATGGAATAATGTTCTGGGATAAATCGTCTTTAAGAAAGAAAGTCTTCATTGCTCAGAATCATTTTGTAAAAATAATATCTGTTGCTTACCCATGATAATCTTCTAGACATATGTTTAAGGAGCTGGGCATTCTCACTACTGCTTCGCAATATATTTATTCCCTCATGAAGTTTGTTGTTACTAATCCATTGCAGTTCAGAAGGAATAATGATGTACACAATTACAGCACAAGAAGAAAAAAACACTTTTATCATTGCACATTATAGTTATCTTGAGCATAAGAAAGGAGTGCACAATGCTTCAACAAAAATTTTTGATCTCTTAACCAGCGATATAAAAGTCTGATAGACAGCAAAGTAATATTTGAATGCAAACTGAAAACTTTTCTCCTTAACATCTCATTCTACTCCACAGAAGAATTTCTATTACTGTAATGTGTAAAAGATGGAGGATGGGTTCCACTAATTCACATCTGTCTATTTTTAAAAAAAGTATAAATACTGAGCATGTAGCCATATTTACAAATTAATTTGTTATGTGAATGTAAATGGACTCATTCCACCTCATTATGATTTATCATGCAAATGATACATGGAACATGCAACTAATTAATTAACCCTATATTTTACCCCAGCAACCATCAGAATTTCAAAGAGCATGTTCCACTCAACATTGTAAAAATCTTTCTCTAAATCTACAAATACTATAAAGGTAGGTTTGCCTTTCTTGCATTTGTCATCTAAGATAAGTATTGCAGCACGTATTCCTACATTTCTCCATGATTTAAACTGATCTTCCCGGAAGTCGGTTATACAGGTATTTTCATTATTGTGTAAATAATCCGCGTCAGAATTTTGCAACCATGGGAATCAGCAACATTCACGTCTGCCATCAGCTACCTTCTTTGCAATTGGAGTTATTATACAGCAGTAGCTGTCTACTGTACTATGGATAACTGAAGGCTTCTTGGGATTAAAACGACGGGTATAAAGACAGTAGCAGTCACTTAAATAAAAATTTAATACATTCTACATTTCATTTGATAAGATACTCCTTATACAGCGGAATTCATCATCGTAAACCTATGAAGATTTGAGTACTTATAATCTTGTCACAGCTATTAGCACTTTTTGTTTACACACGTACAAGTGTGCCTTGAGCTCAGTGTGTATCTGGTGTCATTTTATGTCTTCATTATAGGCATCCTGTTGAGAACTTGACCGACCTGTCTGCCTCAATCAAGAGGAAAAAGCCACCAGCTTGTCCTCATATCAGCGGAACTGTTTCCATAAAGTGAACGCTCGAACCGGTTCCGCTAGCTTGCAAGGAAACTCCCGTACCCTTGATCAACTGTGTCGGATGGATCCCCTATAATTATAGCAGTGCTGCGTATTTCTGTTTCCTACTGTAGAACAACTGGCTTTAACAGTGAAAATATTTTATCAAGTATCTTGAAGCTTCCGCGAAACACAACAACCGGATGTGTGAAGATAATACGACTACTTATGTTGTTATAGCACGAAAATTTTCCTATTAATGACGGTAACAATATGTGTACAGATGCATTTACAAACTTAGTTTTCGCATTAAAAAAATGCCCATTCTCAATTCAGCCCATACTGTCGTATCAGTTTTGCAATGATTGTGGTGTTAGAAATGGGGTCATCTATGTACCTCAGATGTGTAATGCTAACAGTCTGGTAAAGTGGAATATCATACAGTGAATTTCCCTACATCAGTGCAGACAAATGCCGGATGATTGTTTTGAAAGAGCACGGCCGATTTCCTTCCCCATCCTTCAAACCATACGATCTTTTCCTCCGTCTCTAATGACCTCGATGTTGACGGGACGTTAAACACAGACTTCCTTTTTTGGAACCTCATGCAAGTCATATATTGGTTCCCTGTTTTGCATAGCATAAAGACAACTAACATCAGTAAAAAGTAAAGAATTAAATTCCCTATAGCGCATTCAAAAGTATTCGTTGTCTAATATCCATTAATCTTTACGCTTTTCCATGTTTCCTAAGGACTAAGCTTCTTAAACCTGTGGTTTATTTCTACTTTCAGCACATTTTCAATGCAATAAAACAATCTTAGTCCTTATAATTTGCAGGCACCAGCTCAGCTACAGAATCAGAAAAGTACTTTAATTTCCTCCATTTCTGTCCGAGCTGAAAGGTATTACTTGGTTAAATTTTAAAGAGATATTTTAAAAAATTCTCATTATATTATTTTGTAAAAAATAATGTATTACATTATTTACATTATTTTGTAAAAAAAAAAGATGGGTTCACCAGACGATCTCACTGGGAACCACAGGCTGGAGGTGTGAGCTCCCAGCTATGTCGAATACCATTAAAAAGAGGCAGGATGCTAAAACTTTCTTGTCTAACGGAAAGAGCTACCCTCGAATCAGGTAACAACGGGGAGCCGATGAAAATGCTGGAACACTCACAGCTGCCATCTTAGCAAAACTTTGGCAGTTTGCACTGCGTCTAAGATGGAACATGAAAAAGATTTCAGTTTGACTTTGGTTGTTTCGGAGCTAAAGAGGTATTCTTAGACATGTACACACTCACTTATTATTTTATACTTTGAAACGAGGTAGTATGGACTAAAACAAGACAAAAATGTCTCTAAAATGTATACCTTAAGAAATAAGAGCACTTGTTCATCTTTGCTACTGTGAAACACATCTCTACTACTGCAAGCTCTTTGCTACAGCCTACACAATGCAGTAAACAAAGGAGGACACATTCCTCCGTTACTGTCCATGGATACAGCATGCAGTAAACATCTATTAGTGTTGTTAATGTAAACTGTATTCACACTTCTGGGTATGTGTAGCGCATACATTAGTTCCGATGGAAACAGTTTGTGTTTTGATAAGTTTGTGCGGATAATAACCTGTGTCCTGAATATTTTTCAGCACACAGGACATGTGCTTAACGGTTGCTTCAGTTTGCCACATCATAACAGAAGATCATTTCTTCCATAATCTGTGTGGAATAATAGGCTTCACATTATGCTGATAAGTGGAAAGATGAAACTATAATGTAAAAGTATTTCACAAACTCAGCAAAACACAAACTTGTTCCATTAGAACTGATGCATGAGGTACACTTGCCCAGAACTATGAAAACGGTTTACAATGACAACACTAACAGAAGTTCACTGCTTGCTGTATCCATGGATAGCAGTAGAGGAACATGTCATCATATGTTTACTGCATTCTGTAAGTTTTAGTAAAGAGCTTACAGCAAACGAGATACGCTTCACAGTAGCAGAGTTGAACAAGTGCTCATATCTCCTAAGGTATATACTTTAGAGCACTTGCTTACTGGAAATTTAAGTGGAGACAACGTTTGAAGCTCCTTGAGTTTGCTCGCGGATGATGCTGTTGTGTGTAGGAAAATCACAACGCCTGCAGGTAAACTGGCAGAGTATCAACGCTTTCGCAAACTCGGTCACTTGATTTTCAAAATAAAAAATAGCCTATTACACATAAATTGCAGGAAATACAAATTATTGTTCGATTATGATGTTGGCAATCATTCAGCTGTAAAATGTATACACGTCAGGAGCGATTTAAAGTGACACAGCCTCAAAAAAACTCGTAACCGGAAAAGTAAATTACACGATAATACACACTGGAGGAATCTAAGACAGTGTAGCACAGTATGCTCCCGGCAGATTATGAAATCTTCCTACGACGGTTTGTGAGTGGCTCGAGGACTTCTTAAGTAACAGAACCCAGTACTTTGTCCTCGACAGCGATTGTTCATCATATACAAGGGTAATATCAGGAGTGCCCCAGGGAAGTGTGATAGCACGGCGGTTGTTCTCTATATACATAAATGATTTGGCAGAGAGGGTGGGTAGTAGGCTGCGGCTGTTTGCTGATGATGTCGTGGTGTACGGTAAGGTGTCGAAGTTGAGTGACTGTAGGAGGCTACAAGATGACTTAGACCAATGCAATTTTGTCATATGATGACATGATGGAGACCGTGTCTGTTATTTGAAGACATCAACATTTGTCTGCAAATAACAGCCACGGTCTCCATCATGTCATCATATGACAAAATTGCAATAAGCTTACCTCGCCAGGTAATGAGAAATATACATGCTTTCAAGAAACATAAAATTAACCCGATGAATACGTCTCTTAACATTAAATTCAACAAAGAGTGTATGTCACTTAAAATAGTTCCAAAATACACTCCTGGAAATGGAAAAAAGAACACATTGACACCGGTGTGTCAGACCCACCATACTTGCTCCGGACACTGCGAGAGGGCTGTACAAGCAATGATCACACGCACGGCACAGCGGACACACCAGGAACCGCGGTGTTGGCCGTCGAATGGCGCTAGCTGCGCAGCATCTGTGCACCGCCGCCGTCAGTGTCAGCCAGTTTGCCGTGGCATACGGAGCTCCATCGCAGTCTTTAACACTGGTAGCATGCCGCGACAGCGTGGACGTGAACCGTATGTGCAGTTGACGGACTTTGAGCGAGGGCGTATAGTGGGCATGCGGGAGGCCGGGTGGACGTACCGCCGAATTGCTCAACACGTGGGGCGTGAGGTCTCCACAGTACATCGATGTTGTCGCCAGTGGTCGGCGGAAGGTGCACGTGCCCGTCGACCTGGGACCGGACCGCAGCGACGCACGGATGCACGCCAAGTCCGTAGGATCCTACGCAGTGCCGTAGGGGACCGCACCGCCATTTCCCAGCAAATTAGGGACACTGTTGCTCCTGGGGTATCGGTGAGGACCATTCGCAACCGTCTCCATGAAGCTGGGCTACGATCCCGCACACCGTTAGGCCGTCTTCCGCTCACGCCCCAACATCGTGAAGCCCGCCTCCAGTGGTGTCGCGACAGGCGTGAATGGAGGGACGAATGGAGACGTGTCGTCTTCAGCGATGAGAGTCGCTTCTGGCTTGGTGCCAATGATGGTCGTATGCGTGTTTGGCGCCGTGCAGGTGAGCGCCACAATCAGGACTGCATACGACCGAGGCACACAGGGCCAACACCCGGCATCATGGTGTGGGGAGCGATCTCCTACACTGGCCGTACACCACTGGTGATCGTCGAGGGGACACTGAATAGTGCACGGTACATCCAAACCGTCATCGAACCCATCGTTCTACCATTCCTAGACCGGCAAGGGAACTTGCAGTTCCAACAGGACAATGCACGTCCGCATGTATCCCGTGCCACCCAACGTGCTCTAGAAGGTGTAAGTCAACTACCCTGGCCAGCAAGATCTCCGGATCTGTCCCCCATTGAGCATGTTTGGGACTGGATGAAGCGTCGTCTCACGCGGTCTGCACGTCCAGCACGAACGCTGGTCCAACTGAGGCGCCAGGTGGAAATGGCATGGCAAGCCGTTCCACAGGACTACATCCAGCATCTCTACGATCGTCTCCATGGGAGAATAGCAGCCTGCATTGCTGCGAAAGGTGGATATACACTGTACTAGTGCCGACATTGTGCATGCTCTGTTGCCTGTGTCTATGTGCCTGTGGTTCTCTCAGTGTGATCATGTGATGTATCTGACCCCAGGAATGTGTCAATAAAGTTTCCCCTTCCTGGGACAATGAATTCACGGTGTTCTTATTTCAATTTCCAGGAGTGTATATCAAAGTCAAAATGAACTGCAACACCATCAACATTTGACTTAGACCAAATCTCTAGTTGGTGTGTTGAATGGCAGCTAGGTGTAACTGTGTAAGAATGCAAGTTAATGCGGATGAGTAGGAAGGAAAAAACCTGTAATATTCGCATACAGCAGGGCTTCCCAACATTTTCAGCCGGCGGACCCCTTCTTCAATCGAAAATCCATGGCGGACCCCTAGTCAGTCAAGAGCACAGTAACTTCAAATTTCAGAGCGAAACCCATGGGAACTGAAAGCTTCGTAATGCAGGTGTCATGTTCCCAATGACCCCCCCCCCCCCCCCCCCCTCCCGAAGTATCAATAGTCTTTGGTTTAGAGATGAATGGAAACAACTTGAAATTAACGATCCAGTTTGAATTCCCACTGTATCCAGACACTTACTAGTGGATTTACTCCCTTTGTTCAACACACTATAGCCTGATTAAAATTACTTGTAATTGAAATTTCACACGATGGAGCTTTCTTCCTCCATGAGTAATCGACGTCACGTCCAAACTGTTCGCTATTGACAAGCTGTCGCTTATGGTCTGTTCATTTCCACACTATTTGGCTACTGTTGTGTAAGGAACAAACATATTTCGTAACAGTCGTGTGTGTGTGTGTTTTCGTGAAATCCGAAGAAAAATGCTCAAATGTATGCAAAGTCTTCCTTTGGTGGTCCTCTCCTCATTCATGTCAACTGAAACTTCCCTTGTTGTGAAGGCGATGGAGAAACTGCAGCCTTCTTCAATGACCCTGACTTCAGCCACCGATCCATGTTAGAAGTAATAAACTGGTCAAAAATCGACTTATGAAACAGGTAGTGCACTGACAATGCAGGTTTAGCATTTAATGATGCCTGGGGCCGCATATGTGCCAGCGAGCACTGTGATTGGTCGACAAAGCTCGCTCCGCGCATGCGTAAAATGTTTCAGCGCATCTAGTGCCGTGATCCGGAGCACAAACGAGCCCCGTATTGTTGCGAATCAGTCGATCAGAGAAGCCGCATTCTCCGGCAGTAAACTGTGTATACGTTCTCACTTAAGTCGAATAGTCGACCTTGGTTTATTGGGAGAATTTTAGGAAAGTGTAATTCATTTATAAAGGAGACCACATATTGGACACTAGTGCGACCTGTTCTTGAGTACTACTCGAGTGTTTGGGATCCACACCAGGTCGGATTAAAGGAAGACATCGAAGCAATTCAGAAGCGGGCTGCTAGAATTGTTACGGGTAGGTCCGAACAACAATGGGAATCGCTGGAGGAAGACGACGTTCTTTTCGAGGAACACTATTGAGGAAGTATAGAGAACCGAAATCTGACTGCCGAATTATTCTGCTGACACCACCATACACTGCACGTAAGGATCACCAAGATAAGATATGAGAAATTAGGGCTCAAACGGAGGCATATAGATAGTCGTTTTTCCCTCTTTCTGTCTGCGCGTGGAACAGGAAAGGAAATTGCTAGTAGTGGACGCGCCGTAAGGTGGATTGCAGAGTATCGATGTAGATGTAGAACGGCGATTCTCGTTACGAAATTGTTTAGTACGTGTGAGAGCGTCACAGACATGCTCAACAAAACTGTTAAGGATTTCGTGGGTAGCCGGCCGCGGTGGCCGTGCGGTTCTAGGCGCTTCAGTCTGGAACCGCGCGACTGCTACGATCGCAGGTTCGAATCCTGCCTCGGGCATGGATGTGTGTGATGTCCTTAGGTTAGTTAGGTTTAAGTGGTTCTAAGTTATAGGGAACTGATGATCTCAGATGTTAAGTCCCATAGTGCTCAGAGCCATTTGAACCTTTCGTGGGCACTTGTTGACGAACTGTCTGTTGGCTCCTGTCTCGGATCCTTTGGCCGTCGTTTGTTTGATGTTTTCTGTGACGTTTCGCCAACACGAGTGGCTGCCATTGTCAAAGCTTCACCCTCCACTGCCGGTAGTGGACTGCAGCTTGAAGCTTTGGCAGTACCAGGCATTCGTGCTGGCGAAACGCCAGAAAAATCGTCAAACAAACGTCGGCTGAAGAATCCGAGACAGAAGTCAATAGGCGGTTTGTCATGCTCAATAAATTGTAGCGGCAGTCGCTACAAGAGAGTTGCTGTTCACTACGTAGAGATTTGCTGTAAAAATTCCGGGGACGTACGTTCCACGAAATGACGCAACGAACTCCACATACACCTCGCAAAATCATCAATAGGGAAAAAATGATAAATTCGATCTCCGGCGACAGTTGAATTTTCCGCGCCCTTCTCGCTAGTGGACGGGAAATGGGGAATTGTTAGTGGAGCTCCAAGTATCCTCTTGCACACACCATAAGGTAGCCTGCAGAGTACAGATTTGGATATATAATGGACATTTCCACCCATATGACTTCCATCTTACCAGTAGACACAGGAGGCATAACCATCGCTTAATGGGAGAAAACTGTTCATACACAGTTGCTTGTGCAGCAGCCGAGCCAATGCCGAGAGTCATCTCGATCCTTACAAACATTAAATGCGCTTCTCCTGCGGGATTTTCTCTCGAATCAGTAGTGTTTCACTGCTATTGGAAGACGCCCAGAGCGTTAATTGTCTTCAAAAGACATCCTTTCTCATTCAAAATTGCGAAAACCGTCTGTTACTAACTCCCTGAAACTGAAACTCCCCAAAACAACACAAAAAGGATAGTGACAATGTTGTTCCTACAAACCTCTTCCTGCTCTCATGCGATTTCAAGACACAAAATTCAAGTCGTGGTAGGTTTAGAGTCTGTGCAGGAAACGGTGGCCGATGCGCAGTGACCAGTTTTCGTTCAAAGCGCTGGGCAAGTCCATTCGTTGGTTTGGAAGGGGAGGCCGACAGTGTTTGGCAGCTTTCGGCAGGTCAGCGATAACAGAATCGAGGGGATCACCCTGCAATCCTTTTCAAACGATTTTACAGAAACTATTCGGTAAAAAAATTTCGTTTTTATTGGTAGATTTATATGTCAGGTACATGATTATGTACCCATCATTTCGTTAATGGACTTAGTTATTGTATATTTAGGTGGAAGTAAAATACAGGGAACGAAAGGCTATTTACAATTTGTACAGAAACCAGATGGCAGTTATAAGAGCCGAGGGGCATAAAAGGGAAGCAGTCGTTGGGAAGGGAGTTTGACAGGGTTGTAGCCTATCCCCGATGTTATTCAATTTGTATATTGAGCAAGCAGTAAAGGAACCAAAAAAAAAAAATTCGGAGGAGGTACTAAAACTCATGGAGAAGAAATAAAAACTTTGAGGTTCGCCGATGACATTGTAGTTCTGTCAGAGACAGCAAAGGACCTGGAAGAGCAGTGGAACGGAATGGACAGTGTCTTGAAAGGAGGATATAAGATGAACATCAACAAAAGCAAAACGAGGATAATGGAATGTAGTCGAATTAAGTCGGGTGATGTTGAGGGTATTAGATTAGGAAATGAGACACTTAAAGTAGTAAAGGAGTTTTGCTATTTGGGGAGCAAAGTAACTGATGATGGTCGAAGTACAGAGGATATAAAATGTAGACTGGCAATGGCAAGAGAAGTTTGTTATCATCGAGTATAGATTTAAGTGTCAGGAAGTCGTTTCTGAAAGTATTTGTATGGAGTGTAGCCATGTACGGAATTGAAACGTGGACGATAAATAGTTTAGATAAGAAGAGAATAGAAGCTTTCGAAATTTGGTGCTGCAGAAGAATGCTGAAGATTAGATGGGTAGATCACATAACTAATGAGGAGGTATTGAATAGGATTGGAGAGAAGAGAAATTTGTGGCACAACTTGACTAGAAGAAGGGATCGGTTGGTAAGGCATATTCTGAGGCATCAAGGGATTACCAATTTAGTATTGAAGGGCAGTGTGGAGGGTAAAATGGCTCTGAGCACTGTGGGACTTAACTTCTGAGGTCATCAGTCCCCTAGAACTTAGAACTACTTAAACCTAACTAACCTAAGGACATCACACACATCCATGCCCGAGGCAGGAGCCATTTGAACCATTTGAATAAAAACTTCTCAAATATCTTGCACATATTGGCTCTTCAGAACAGACGAAAATCTTTGCAAACATAACCTCAACTGCGTAATTGTAACCATTTGCTAAAATATAAAAAAATGAAAGTGATAATTTTAAGGTATTTTCCGGACAAGTCGGGTGTGTGCATTAAGATACGTCCACAACATTTTCAGAAAGAAAAGAATTCAAAAACTAAGTCTCACTACTATGTGGAGAAGGCAGGAAAGAGATGGGTTGTGAAAGAAGTGACTGTGGTTTGTTTTAGAGGCGTCCTGACATTCAACCAAAGCGAGCTACGGATTCGTCTGCTGGAAACCTGTATCACGGTGACCGGTTGAGAATTTTAAACTCGGCTCCTCCGGTATTCACATTCTTCACTGTCGAGCCGTCTCGCTGGACCGTCCTTGTTGGGGTTCATCACTGTTAGGACAGAGAACAGCACAACGACGAGGACAAACGACAATAATTAACACAGAAAAATAAAAAGATGGTTAACCCTTGCCACTTAGTTGAATTTATTCGCTTCAGGACTAGCTTCGGAAGGGCAGCTTCCATTTATCAAGTGAGAACACTACAAGGGGAAGAATAATAGCTACTTGTGTTAAATTCAATTGAAATATAGTAGAACAAAGGTATAGAGTAGACCTAGTCATTCAAATAACTGGACTATTCCCATACGGTCGATTTAAGGTTAATCCTCGTATAACAACACTTCAGTATGAAAAGCAAGGAGCATGCACTACAAGGGATTTGTTTCACAGTATCGAAGATGAAGAAAATCTCATAGCTCTTAAGGTTTGCATTTCAGAGCCCATTTGTTTCGAATGATCGTTCCTGTCATATTCCTGAATAATAACCATTCCTCCTGGGACAAACAAAAAATATTTCAGAATGTTGGTATCTATATAAACATCGAATATTCCCCATTATACAAATATTACGAAGATTACATATTTCAAGAATGTTTCAAAAATGACTAATACTAAATACGATGCTTGGAACTTAAATGGTGGCAACTTTTTGTTGACAACCGATGCAAAAGAGGTACATGTTTTCACCTGTTACTGTCCTTCACAGTAGTCACCCAGCGTCGTGTAGAACCCGTTGCCAGCGATGTGTAAGGCGTAGTATACCGTTAGCAGAGCCTGTTCTGTTGATGGTGCGAATGGAGCGGTCTACTGCCTGTCGAATCTCTGGAACAGTAAGCGAATGCTACGAAGTGGTTCCTTGATTTTCGAGATCAAATCAAAGTCACAAGGACTTAAACCGCTTTAATGTTCGTTTTTGGAGCATCACCTGCGACCATCTTTGCGAAAGAAGCGGCGACACTTTCTGCGCAACCCACCCATCATTTTATACGACAACGCGCGGGTGCATACAGCGCAAACTGTGGCTGCTCTGTTCGGACGATGGGACTGGGAAGTACTGTACCATCCACTATACTCCCCGGACTTAAGTCCTTGTGACTTAGATTTGATTTCGAAGATGAAGGAATCACTCCGTGGCATTCGCTTCAGTACTGTTCCGGCGATTGACAGGCAGTAGACCGCTCCATTCGCACCATCAACAGAACAGGCTCTGCTAACGGCACATTACGCCTTCCACATCGCTGGCAATGGGTTCTGCACCATGCTGGTGACTACTTTGAAGGACACTAACAGGTGCAAACATGTAAATCTTTTGTATCGGTTGTGAATAAATAGTCGCCACTATTTAAGTTCCAACACTTGTAAGACATATTTACTGGTGGTCGGGTTTGAACTGGCCATACTAATCACAATCCCGGACTGCCTGCAGCACAGCTCGTTGCGTGGTACAGTGTATGACGGTAACTACTAAGCATAATTTTCCTTCAAACACAACGTCTTAAATACTACACAATTAACAAAATGAAAATATGTGAATACCACACATTCCCAATTCTAGCAACTGAAAGACAGATGCTTGTACAAAAAAGAACAAGTACATTAGCTTAAAAGAAGTCAAACATCAAAAGGAAAGGTTATTTATATCTAAATTCGTAATCAGAAGGTGATCTTCCAACGGAAGGGCCGGCGGTAAAAAAGTGCAAACCCGAAAGAGGGTATTTTGAATTATTACATATTGTTTGTTTGTTTAAATTGAAAGACAAGAACATAAATAATATTAAGACAAAGGACTTCTTATAGTATATAATGCTTTCTAACGATACATAGAAAACTACTTGATGCCAGCATGTGTTGAATTCGAAAACACAACGGATTACGCTTTCAGAATAATTCTTACTCAGCTGAAGCTTAGCACTTCCTTCCAAAACACCTACCAACAGCCGGCCGCGGTGGTCTAGCGGTTCTAGGCGCGCAGTCCGGAACCGCGCGACTGCTACGGTCGCAGGTTCGAATCCTGCCTCGGGCATGGATGTGTGTGATGTCCTTAGGTTAGTTAGGTTTAAGTAGTTCTAAGTTCTAGGGGACTGATGACCACAGTAGTTAAGTCCCATAGTGCTCAGAGCCATTTGAACCATTTGAACCTACCAACAAGTACGGCTACGAATGCATATTAATTCGTCTGTCCACCTGTGCCGAAGTCACCTACTTCACTAGATCGAAAACTGAGTCAACGAATGAATGAGACCACAGCGGCCTATGGCAGTTAAGCTCTGAGTTCATGAATACGACGCACAGTCGCTAGTCCACCTACCTCATGGTGTATTAAAATATCGACCATATTTATATGAGACTTCATAAGCTTTCTCGCCGGAATAACTTCTGCATCTGGATCTATATTCCGCAAAACACTTTACGGTGTATGACGGAGCGTACTTTGAATGCCACTGACGCTTCCGCCCTTTGCTATTCTAGCCGTGAAGGGTACACGGCAAGCATGTTGGTAAACCTCCCTGTGGATTCGGATCTCTGTAATTTTACCTTCACGGCCTTTTCCCGATATATACTTAACAACTAGCTGCAAACGTGTGAAGTAATCCACTCTCTAACGCTCGTGCTATTAGTATGCTGTGAATTGACATATACAAATATGATGAACCTCTTTGTCGTACACCAAACGTGTGTCTGATAAACGTCTGTCACTACAAATGCCCAAAGTCAAATCAGGCCCGCTTCGTGCTACGTTATAGACATGCAACTACCGCAACTAATAACACATTTTTATAAACTTTAATTCAAAGAAAACCCAACTACAAACACACAGTAAGCGTCATCATACATTATGATATTAACTGGATGAAAACTGTCAACTTGTTTAGAACAAAACTGACTTTCGAAAACGATGCAAAGCGGAGATTTTGCATGTAAAGATGCATAAAAATATTCAATCAGAAATTTGCTTACTAGCAGGAAATAAATGATAATTTTATAACAAAGATTTTATGTTGAAAAACGCAATGTTAACAAATTGATAACCCTAGTAAATTCTTTACTTATTTCCGCATGGCAATTGTGCATGGTTGTATCTCCTTCAGATCACTGGAGAATTATTCTATTTGATTAACTTTCCATAAATCAGTGTAAGAGTAGGCTTCGGCGGCCGTTGTCACTGTCAATAAAATTCTTCTGGGCTGTTGACCACGTTGTCGATATACAAAATTGTCCGACGTTTTGTCTACTACGGCAAACGGCCCTTTGCAGTAGTGGACGAAACGTCTGACAATTTTGTACATTGACAGTGCGGTCAACAGCCCAGAAGAATTTTATTGACAGTTTCCATAAATCAGCAAAAATACGGGGTGAAAAGTGTTTAAACCAACAAACTCTGGGAGGTTGTAGGGGGCATCAAAACAAATATTTTACCCTAGTGTCATTTTTTTCCTATGAGGATTATTTAAACCGGTGGAGGCCGTATTACGCTCTTCAATTGTTAGAGGCCGTATTACGATCTGCAGTTGTTAGAGGGCGTATTACGCTCTTCAGTTGTAGGCAACTGCTGTCCACCAGTGTAGTAGTGCACTGTCTCTGTTTACTAATGGAGCGATACACCTGGAGTGAGTACACTGATATGGTTGGTGCGTACTACGTAGCGCACCTTAACGGACGAGCTGCACAGCGGGTTTATCAACAAAAATATCCTAATCGCCGTATCCCGCGTCATACGACCTTTGCTGCTGTGTACCAACGTCTGCGTGAGACCGGGTCATTTAGCAGATTACCTGGACAGGGACGCCGTCGTACGGTAAGAACGGTGCAATTTGAGGAAGCTGTCTTGCAGCATGTGGAGCAGGATCCTTCAATCAGTACTCGTGCAATTGCACGTAACACGGGGACGAATCAGACGAATGTAAGAACAGTCCTTCGAGAGCAATTGTTACGTCCATTTCACTTATAGCTTGTCCATAACCTGGAACCAGTTGATTATCCACCCAGAGCACAGTTTTCGCAGTGGTACCTGGAACAGTGTGAAATGCATCCTACATTTCCATCCTCTGAGTTGTTTACGGATGAAGCAACGTTCTGGCGTGATGGAGTCTTCAACATGCACAATTCGCATGTTTGGGGTGAGGATAATCCACATGCGACAGTTACTAGCGCTCATCAAGTGCGGTTCTTCGTTAATGTGTGGGTTGGTGTTGTTTGGAACTGTTTAATTGGGGCGTATCTGCTACCTAGACCATTAAATGGCAGACACTATTACAATTTTCTCGCCAGAGCATTGCCAGAATTGCTGGAAGACGTCCCGCTCCCTACAAGACAACGCATGTGGTTCCAACATGACGGGGCGCCGCCACATTTCAGTCGTCGTGTGCGTCGACTCCTGGACCTACGGTTCCCAGAAACGTGGATTGGCATAGGTGGTCCTGTACCATGGCCTGCTGCAAATCCCAAATATGTCCCCTCTGGACTTTTTTGTGTGGGGAGAGATGCGCAACTGTGCGACTGGCCCCGGCGGAGGTTCGAGTCCTGCGTGTTTGTCCTTAGGATAATTTAGGTTAAGTAATGTGTAAGCTTAGGGACTGATGACCTTAGCAGTTAAGTCGAATAAGATTTCACTCACATTTGAACATTTTTTTTTTTTAGAGATGCGCAACCTTGTTTATGCAACTCCTGTTGCTTCAGAAGAGGATCTGGTTTCCCGGATAGTAGCAGCAGCACGAACAATTCAGGATACTCCTGGGGTTTTTGTCCGTGTCAGACAGAAGATGATCCGACCGTGTAACCTTTGTTTACGTGTCAATGGAGGAGTTTTTGAAAATCTACTGTGATTGAAATTGGGTTGTGTTAATGGAAAAGTGTTTGTTGGTTTAATTAATTTGCAGCCAGAGAAATCTACCGGTTTAAATACTCCTCGTAGGAAAAAAATGACAATAGGGAAAAATATTTGTTTTGATGTCCCCTACAACCTCCCAGAGTTTATCGGTTTAAATACTTTTCACCTTGTATAATCTTCGCATTTGGATTGGTGTATTCGCCTCTGTCGCTAGAACAACTATTTACGGATTAGTTTAGGAGTTGTACCTTATTAGAGATATATTTTTTTAAAATGAATAACGCCGTGTAGACCGCTGATTGTATTTTCATCTATTACGGCGCTTGTGCTACTATTATCATCAGATTTTAACGTAGAACTCGTAAAACAAAGCTCAGTGCCAGTTACAATAACACGCCCCGCACAGGCATAGGTTTTATTATACCTGATACTGAACTTCGTTTTATGAGTTGTAAGTTTCGAGCTGATGACGGCCGTAACCGAAACGTCGTACGAACGAAAATACATGAAGCGATTCACACAGCATTATTGATAACATTTGGCAATGACAGCGGATTCATTCAAGGAGTTTATTGCCTTACACTGAAAGCGATTAGATTCGTCTCTTTGTGGTTGCTGTATCCGGAGCCATCACTGGAACAATCATTTCCCATTTAATTTCAGATCCGATGTACCTTATTGAGTTTAGATTCAACTCTGGTGAAACGTGTAGATGTAGAGAATGAACTTGGCAGATACTTCTGCTAACACCGAGCGAGGTGGCGCATTGGGTAAACACTGGACTCGCATTCGGGAGGACGACGGTTCAATCCCGGGTCCGGCCATCCTGATTTAGGTTTTCCGTGATTTCCCTAAATCACTCCAGGCAAATGCTGGGATGGTTCCTCTAAAAGGGCACGGCCGACTTCCTTCCCCATCCTTCCCTAATCCGATGAGACCGATGACCACGATGTCTGGTCTCCTTCCCCAAACAACCAACCAACCAACTTGTGCTAACAACTTTCACAGTCACATACTTCTCCCCCGTGTGTTTTAATTGCAGCATGCCGCTGTTCTCCCCTCTCCACCACCGCCTCTTTCTATTTTATTTATTTTTTTCTGCAGGCGGATGAATCGTTTCGTCCTGGGTGTGATACAATGCGCACCAAGTTAGAAGTAGTGGTCGATCAAGTCGATGTCAGTATCGTGGCGTTCGCACAAGCGACACATTCCGTTACGTATACGCGTCCTATTGTTGTGGGGCTCATTAAATCTCGGCTTTGTAGTGGACTTCCCACCTGGCGCACACGCCGGGAAAGGAAAGGATTCCGCTTTTGTTTGTAAATAGAGGGCCCTCTTATTCGTGACCCCTGCATACTCGGCGTTGACCCGTCTCAGAAGCAGTGCGTCTTTGCAGTAAGCGGTCAGTAAACAAGACTGCCTTCCTAGCTGGACGCAATTCCGGCTAATGCGTAGAGTCGGAGGCTGAGCGGGCATTGTGGAGGTGCCACACATTAATGGAGGCAGGTGCTCTCCTGCGGTGCCACGTCCACAGCATAGCTGTTTTACGATCCCTTCAGTACTTGAAAAACGTAACGAGGCTGTCTACATTTAACAGCTTTTCGTACGTAAAATGTGTCTTATGGTGAGGAGATCGCAAGGTTGTCTGACCGCCAGTATTTACTAGTTCATTTAGCCTTACCCAGGCTACACGTGTGGCCTTGTGTTACGGAAGCGAACTATGTTTACTTGAGATACAAACTTGTTCGCGTAATTCCTCGCAAACCAATCGCTCGGCTCGTCGACAGTATGCTAAACGATAGACAGTAACCGGCCGCTGTGGCCGAGCGCTTCTAGGCGTTTCAGTCTGGAACCGCGCGACCGCTGCGGTCGCAGGTTCGAATCCTGCCTCGGGCATGGATGTGTGTGATGTCCTTAGGTTAGTTAGGTTTAAGTAGTCTAAGTTCTAGGGGACTGATGACCTCAGATGTTAAGTCCCATAGTGCTCAGAGCCATTTGTTAGACGGTAACGTAGTCATGAAATCCATAATCAGCTCTCCAAGACAATTAAAAAAACTGTCTACTACTGGGATCAATCCTTGCTCCACTCCTCTTCAGCTTTCACACTGCAGACATGCCAAAACCAAAATCAAGGAAATACGGTTACGTTGACGATTTGGTGACTTCAAAAAAGGTGTACCTCAACTGTAGAGTCAGAGAAAATCCTAACGGAGGCGTCAAATGCAGTGGGAAAGTGATTTTGCAAATGTTGATTCCAACCAAAAGCCGCCAAAACGGAGGTTTTCTGCTTCCACCTAAATAATAAACTCACTGGAATAAAAAAAAAATACAGTTTGAAAACACTACACTTACTCACAATAAAACACCAAAGTACCTGGGAGCGGCCGGCCGCAGTGGTCGAGCGGTACTAGGCGCTTCAGTCCGGAACCGCGCTGCAGCTGCGGTCGCTAGTTTGAATCCTGCCTCGGGTATGGATGTGTGTGATGTCCTTAGGTTAGTTAGGTTTAGGTAGTTCTAAGTCTAGGGGACTGATGACCTCAGATGCTAAGTCCCATAGTGCTTAGAGCCATTTTTGAACATGGGAGTAGAATTTGATGGAACACTTTCAGAGAGCATCTAACAAAAACAGCCGAAAAAGTCGAGTACAAAGAACATCATTCAAAAGCTATGTGCTACAACCTGGACAACACCGGCACCCATCCTGCTGTCCTCTGCTCTGGGTCTTGTCTTCTCAGCCGCCAAGTATCGGGCCTTAGTTTGGCTAAACAGCCCTTACTCACAAAAGATACACTGAACTATGCTAAGAACAACACACACACCCATGCCCGAGGGAGGACTCGAACCTCCGGTGGGAGGGGCCGCGCAATCCGTGACATGACGCTTCAAATCACGCGGCCACTCCCCGTGGCATTCGTATTCAAATAAAGAGATATGTAAACAGGCAAAATACGGCGTTGCGGTCGGCAACGCCTATGTAAGACAACAAGTGCCTGGCGCAGTTGTTAGATCGGCTACTGCTGCTACAATGGCAAGTTATTTAAGTGTGTTTGAACCTGTTACAGTAGGCGCACGAGCCAAGACACACAGCATCTCCGAGGTAGCGATGAAGTCGGGATTTTCCTGTACGACCATTTCACGAATGTACCGTGAATATCGGGAACCGGGTAAAACATCAAATCTCCGACACCGCTGCGGCCAGAAAAAGATCCTACAAGAACGGGACCAACGACGACTGAAAAGAATCGTTCAGTGTGACAGAAGTGCAACCCTTCCGGAAATTGCTGCAGATTTCAGTGGTGGGCCGTCAACAAGTGTCAGCGTGCGAACCATTCGACGAAACATCATCGATATGGGCTTTATAAGCAGAAAGCCCACTCGCGTTTTCTTGATGACTGCACGACACAAAGCTTTACGCCTCGCGTGGGCCCGTCAGCGTCAGCATTGGACTGTTGATGACGGCAAACATCTTTCTTGATCGGACGAGTCTTGTTTCAAATCGTATTGACCGGATGGACGTGTACGGGTATGGAGATAGCCTCTCGAATCCATGGACCCTGCAAGTCAGCAGGGGACTGTTCAAGCTGGTGGAGGCTCTGTAATGGTGTGGGGCGTGCGCAGTTGGAGTGATACGGGGCCACTGATACGTCTAGATACGACTCTGACAGGCGACACGTACTTAAGCATCCTTTCTGATCTCCTGCATTCATTCCTGTCCATTGTTCATTCCGACGGACTTGGGCAATTCCAGCAGGACAATGCGACACCCTACAGGTTCAGAATTGCTACAGAGTGGCTTCAGGAACACTCTTCTGAATTTAAACACTTCCTCTGCCCACCAAACTCCCCAGATATGAACATTATTGAGCATATCTGGGACGCCTTGCAACGTACTGTTCAGAGATCTCCACCCCCTCGTACTCCTATGTATTTATGGGCAGCCCAGCAGGATTCATTATGCCATTTTCCTCCAGCACCAAATCAGACATTAGTCGAGTCCATGTCACGTCTTGTTGCGACACTTCTGCGTGCTGGTGGGCGTCCTACACGGTATTAGGCGGGTGTACCAGTTTCTTTGGCTCTTCAGTGTAGTTGCCCAACTAAATAACGCAAAGAGAATGGTTTCTCGTGTCATTAAATCAACACCTACAGAATGTATACGTGGCGTCTGTTCTTTCGGATATGAAGATGATGGGCAAGGGGCACTACATTAGTAGTGTATGAATAAGTTGAGAATTTGGGTCTGACGGGAGACGTGCTGGCGTAGTACGTGCAGTTGCGATGACCCCTGTGTCCGGATGGCTTAATTGTCAGAGCATCTGCCTAGTAAGCAGGAGACCTGGGTTTGAATCTCAGCCCAGCAAAAATTTTCAGCTTTCTTATTTGATTTACATGAATGCCAATTGTAGCGAATGTCTGTAATTCCTTTGCGTACCTACAGATTGGCCGCCAGTTCTAAGCCACACTCCACCCCCTCAACTTCGTCGCATAAATGCTCTCACGAACGAGTACAAAAAGATCGTAGACAGTAAATATGTGCCAGTCCACCAAGATGTCGCTGATACAAACAACAACTGACGTCCCTCTAGACGACAACCAACGGTAACAGCAAGGGTCACTGTAGAAGATGAGTTCAACCTTGTTAATCATGCACTCGGGAATGGACTGGACAAAAACACAAAAATATGCCGCTTAGCACCGAGAAACGATTGAGATTTGAGTTGCAGCTTAAAACATGGTCAATGTTAACGGGAACTGGAACGCCCTATCCCGACAATGTTAAATTTAGTGACTTGGCTTCGGTGTATTTCAGGAAGGACATTAAACTATATTTTCTGAGTCTGCTGAAGTACAATAATTGCATTTCAGCTACTGCTTTCGGAAACACAAATTTAAATTACACAGTTAAAATTTTGTGTACTTTCTTGTACGTTATCCTAAATAATTTTAATTATACATTACATTATGTTCTTCTTTTGGTTCAGTAGACTCAGGATATGTATGTTATTACTTCTTCAAAATTTGAATATTCTGCTCGAAGTGTTTTCGGAGATTTTTTTTTTAGGGAAAAATGCAACAGAAAATGTAAATTTTCAGGAACGGCTTCTAAAGTTTCAAAAGACTGTAACTCATTTAATATATGCTTCATTTTTTATTTTTAGTCACTCATAAGCGCCCTTCTCTTGATATTTTTCCAATTTTTTTCTTCTTTTCTTCTTTCTGGACTCCTTAGTGGCCAACTGTGCTGCATACTCTGCTTCATCAATGCGAACCTTGTCCTTCCGTTCAAGTTCTCTGATGCAGTTTGCTCCAGGGCTGTAGCACTTTCACCTTACCAATGTTGCCATCATTAAAAGCAATAACAGCGTCACTGCCCCCCCCCCCCCCCACTTTAGTGTCTTCATTCCAATAAAAACATTTTTTGGTAAGCGAGTCCATGTAAAATTATTGAACGACTCATTGGGATTTTGAGTCTGACTATGCAGACACTTCTTCAGTAATTCAGGATTTGGCAGGTGTCTGTAAACAGGTTTTATGATATCCATAATTGCTGCTGGGATGTGATGTTTATGGCTGTATGAACTGTTTGAGCACTGGGCATTGCGGTAATTCCACCATGAATCAGGTCCAGGAGGGCAATGGTGGTGTACTGGTTTTTCATCAGTTGACATTCTGTGGAAGAAGGTTGCCCATATTGCCTGCTTCATTTTCAACAAACCCTCAGTATTATTTCTAATGGCCATCCCACAACACTGCTGTAGTTCACCAATCATTTTGTCTGTCAGCCTCGAAAAAACGTTAGCACTTTCACAAACAACGCGTGTTTATACTATGAAACAATACGACACTGTTTTTCACAGTGCCAGTGTTACCAATGCAAACACGTAATTTAACCTTTATAACACAGCAATCCACAGTCTTCTATATAAAAAATTACCGATCTTACTAGATCTTGAAGTAATGCACGTAAAAATTTTAACATTTTCAACTGGTGTAGATTATATTTAAAAATATGAAATAAAATACTTCCCATGTGAGTTTATAAGCGATGTTGTTGTTGTTGTGGTCTTCAGTCCTGAGACTGGTTTGATGCAGCTCTCCATGCTAATCTATCCTGTGCAAGCTCCTTCATCTCCCAGTACCTGCTGCAACCTACGTCCTTCTGAATCTGCTTAGTGTATTCATCTCTTGGTCTCCCTCTACGATTTTTACCCTCCACAATGCCCTTCAATACTAAATTGGTGATCCCTTGATGCCTCAGAACATGTCCTACCAACCGATCCCTTCTTCTAATCAAGTTGAGCCACAAACTTCTCTTCTCCCCAATCCTATTCAACTCCTTCTCATTAGTTACGTGATCTACCCACCTAATCTTCAACATTCTTCTGTAGCACCACATTTCAAAAGCTTCTATTGTCTTCTTGTCCAAACTATTTATTGTCCATGTTTCACTTCCATACATGGCTACACTCCATACAAATACTTTCAGAAATGACTTCCTGGCACTTAAATCTATACTCGATGTTAACAAATTTCTCTTCTTCAGAAACGATTTCCTTGCCATTGCCAGTCTACATTTTATATCCTCTCTACTTCGACCATCATCAGTTATTTTGCTCCCCAAATAGCAAAACTCCTTTACTACTTTAAGTGTCTCATTTCCTAATCTAACTCCCTCAGCATCACCCGACTTAATTCGACTACATTCCATTATCCTCGTTTTGCTTTTGTTGATGTTCATCTTATATCCTACTTTCAAGACACTGTCCATTCCGTTCAACTGCTCTTCCAAGTCCTTTGCTGTCTCTGACAGAATTACAATGTCATCGGCGAACCTCAAAGTTTTTATTTCTTCTCCCTGGATTTTAATACCCACTCCAAATTTATCTTTTGTTTCCTTTACTGCTTGCTCAATATACAGATTGAATAACATCGGGGAGAGGCTACAACCCTGTCTCACTCCCTTCCCAACCAATGCTTCCCTTTCATGCCCCTCGACTCTTATAACTGCCATCTGGTTTCTGTACAAATTGTAAATAGCCTTTCGCTCCCTGTATTTTTCCCCTGCCACCTTTAGAATTTAAAAGAGAGTATTCCAGTCAACATTGTCAAAAGCTTTCTCTAAGTCTCTAAGTCGTAAGGTTAGTATTGCCTCACGTGTTCCAACATTTCTACGGAATCCAAACTGATCTTCGCCGAGGTCGACTTCTACCAGTTTTTCCATTCGTCTGTAAAGAATTCGCGTTAGTATTTTGCAGCTGTGACTTATTAAACTGATAGTTCGGTAATTTTCACATCTGTCAACACCTGCTTTCTTTGGAATTGGAATTATTATATTCTTCTTGAAGTCTGAGGGTATTTCGCCTGTCTCATACATCTTGCTCACCAGATGGTAGAGTTCTGTCAGGACTGGCTCTCCCAAGGCCGTCAGTAGTTCTAATGGAATGTTGTCTACTCCCGGGGCCTTGTTTCGACTCAGGTCTTTCAGTGCTCTGTCAAACTCTTCACGCAGTATCGTATTTCCCATTTCATCTTCATCTACATCCTCTTCCATTTCCACAATATTGTCCTCAAGTACATCGCCCTTGTATAGACCCTCTATATACTCCTTCCACCTTTCTGCTTTCCCCTCTTTGTTTAGAACTGGGTTTCCATCTGAGCTCTTGATATTCATACAAGTGGCTCTCTTTTCTCCAAAGGTCTCTTTAATTTTCCTGTAGGCTGTATCTATCTCACACCTAGTGAGATAAGCCTCTACATCCTTACATTTGTCCTCTAGCCATGCCTGCTTAGCCATTTTGCACTTCCTGTCGATCTCATTTTTGAGACGTTTGTATTCCTTTTTGCCTGCTTCATTTACTGGATTTTTATATTTTCTCCTTTCATCAATTAAATTCAACATTTCTTCTGTTACCCAAGGATTTCTACTAGCCCTCGTCTTTCTACCTACTTGATCCTCTGCTGCCTTCACTACTTCATCCCTCAGAGCTACCCATTCTTCTTCTACTGTATTTCTTTCCCCCATTCCTGTCAATTGTTCCCTTATGCTCTCCCTGAAACTCTGTACAACCTCTGGTTCTTTCAGTTTACCCAGGTCCCATCTCCTTAAATTCCCACCTTTTTGCAGTTTCTTCAGTTTTAATCTGCAGTTCATAACCAGTAGATTGTGGTCAGAGTCCACATCTGCCCCTGGAAATGTCCTACAATTTAAAACCTGGTTCCTAAATCTCTGTCTTATCATTATATAATCTATCTGATACCATTTAGTATCTCCTGGATTCTTCCATGTATACAACCTTCTTTTATGATTCTTGAAGCAAGTGTTAGCAATGATTAAGTTATGCTCTGTGCAAAATTCTACCAGACAGCTTCCTCTTTCATTTCTTAGCCCCAATCCATATTCACCTACTATGTTTCCTTCTCTCCATTTTCCTACTGTCGAATTCCAGTCACCCGTGACTATTAAATTTTCGTCTCCCTTCACTACCTGAATAATTTCTTTTATCTCATCATACATTTCTTCAATTTCTTCGTCATCTGCAGAGCTAGTTCGCATATAAACTTGTACTACTATAGTAGGCATGGGCTTCGTGTCTATCTTGGCCACTATAATACGTTCACTATGCTGTTTGTTATAGCCTACCCGCACTCCTATTTTGTTATTCATTATTAAACCTACTCCTGCATTACCCCTATTTGATTTTGTATTTATAACCCTGTATTCACCTGACCAGAAGTCTTGTTCCTGCTGCCACCGAACTTCACTAATTCCCACTACATCTAACTTTACCCTATCCATTTCCGTTTTTAAATTTTCTAACCTACCTGCCCGATTGAGGGATGTGACATTCCACGCTCCGATCCGTAGAATGCCAGTTTTCTTTCTCCTGATAACGACGTCCTCCTGAGTAGTCCCCGCCCGGAGACCGAATGGGGAACTATTTTACCTCCGGAATATTTTACCCAAGAGGATGCCATCATCATTTAACCATACAGTAAAGCTGCATGCCCTCGTGAAAAATTACGGCTGTAGTTTCCCCTTGCTTTCAGCCGTTCGCAGTACCACAACAGCAAGGCCGTTTTGGTTAATGTTACAAGGCCAGATCAGTCAATCATCCAGATTGTTGCCCCTGCAACTACTGAAAAGGCTGCTGCCCCCTCTTCAGGAACCACACGTTTGTCTGGCCTCTCAACAGATACCACTCCGTTGTGGTTGCACCTACGGTACGGCTATCTGTATCGTTGAGGCACCCAAGCTTCCCCACCAACGGCAAGGTCCATGGTTCATGGGGGGGGGGGGAGGGTTTATAAGCGATATATATATATCATTTTATTTGGAAAATTGCAAATTTTATGATGAGATAAAAATCCGGAAATGTGAAAAAAATTCCGTTCTAACTCACCTTAAACAGAATTGCAACGCAACATGTCGGATACGCATTTATTTATTTTTTTACACGAATGAAATGAGCAAAAATCCACATTTTGTGTCTGAGGAGAATCACAGACCATCAGATACATCACGGAAGAATCCACCACTATGGTAGACAAGAAAATTTGAGCATTTGCCCGCGAAAGGAAAGGTACTGAATTCGAGTCTCGGTTCGGCACACAGTTTTAATCTGCCAGGAAGTTTTAAGAAAACTTCCTGATGGCGACTCCAAAGTAGGTAGATCACAAAAACGCTAGACATACTGGTGTATAAGATTTTATGTTGTGAATGTTATGGTCTGCCGTCTACGTATTTTGTTAAACGTGTCAAAAAGCCTTACGATAAATAAATAACAGTTGTATGTTTGTTTTCTATAAACCATCGTGCCATAAGCGATAGAGGATACGTAGTGAATCGGTATCAAACTCACCCCCTCTCACCCTCCTATCTATTTCTAGCATTCCAATCGCAGATGATGCAAAGACGCCTCCATAAACGCCTCGGTCTCTACGCGAAATTGTAGGAAGTGAGACATTCCTTGGTTCGTCTTCGGATGTCTGCTCGCGGCATTTTGCGAGTAAGTCTATCGGTTGGGCACAGTGCCATTCTTGTTCCATAACCCAATGGGGTTTATTGAGCATTTATGTGCACTAACACAGCATACTACTATTGCTGGACCACACGATGTACAATAAAGGCCTTTTCAGGGTTTTGTTTTAGCTTCTCTCTTTTGCGTTCTTTAGACCAAGCTGTTGCGGGCTTCTTGGGTTTTTACGCTAGGCCAGCTCACAAGTGTTGTATTTTCTACCTAAAAATTTTTCGGTCTCGTACATCAATTTGTGTTCCTGCTTCCTTCGTCAAGTCTTGTTTAACGATCAATTTTCTTGTTTCAATTTTAGCTTTCTTGCGACATTCGTTGTATTTCACAACCTGTCTAGTTAAACTGGTAGGTTCCGTTCTTTTAATAAGCCCATAAAATTTCAGCCTGCGTGTTTTCGTGTCCGAATAAATGTTGATTTAATTTTCAATTTCTTTATTTGCTCTTAGTCTTCTTGTTCCTTCTTCATTATAATTTGGACTTAAAATTTTTCTGATTGCTTTTCGTTCTTTCTATTGGTTATGTTCAGTGCCTCTCTTTCTGTTGAAAACGAGTGTTTCGGCCGCATGAAGGCACTCAGTTTGTGCATTTTGATGTATTTTTTGTTATAGATTTCTTTTGTAAGCTTGAAAGTTGTTTCCAGTTTGTGACAACGAATTCCGTTATTAATCTTTTCCAGCGTAGTTCGCTGAATGGTATCGCTTGAATATTCGAACTAAGAACGCTCTGGATTTTCCAGTATTTAGCTTCTACAATTTTGAGTTCCAGGTTGTTGCTGGACATGTATTTTGTTTTTTAAAATGCCATTTGGAACCCCTACTCTCTCTGCTTTTACCTTAAGAATTTCTACTTGTTTTGCGTTGTTTCAGTGTCCTGACATAACAGCTGAAAAAGATAACGCAGGTTCTTTGTAATTTGATAAGGTCCTCAATTTTAAGCTCTGATTTCAGTTTTCGCCACTATTGACTTACTTGTTTGAAGGCACAGTTGAAATGTAATACAGAGAATACATCAGTTTGTCACACTTCTGTTTTAATTACAAAATTTTCCAAACTTTCTCCTCTCCATATGTTGTTCTTTCAGAATTTGGAAAAGAGACTTACAGTCCTTTGAGTCATAAGCATTTTTAAAATCTATAAACGTAAAAACTGCTTCCTTACTAAAATTTTTTTGACGCCTGAGGATTAGTTTCCCGAGTAAAATTTGTTCCGGGCAAGGTGTGTTTGGTCTGAGACCTGCGTGATAATTACCAATTTTGCATTCAAACTGTCGTTGTACTGGGTCCAGGTTAACATGATATAGGATTTGGGATGGACATCATTAAGACAAAGGCGTCTTTCGTTGCGGCGGAATTTTCTCAAGAAATTCCAATCACCTACTTTCTCCTCTAAATGCGAAAATATTTTGTTGACACCGGCCTACATAGGGAGAAACAATCACCACGATGAAATAAGAGAAATCAGAGCTTGTACGGAAAGATATAGGTGATCGTTCTTTCCCTGCGCTATACGAGATTGGAATAATGGAGAATTGTGAAGATGGTTCGATGCACAGTCTGCCACTGTATCCATGTAGATGTAGATGTAGATGGAGATGAACATATCGCTTTCCAGTGGAACAACACAGCAGACGAAAATGCTCCCATAACCCTCCCTCCCCACCCGCTCGGCGAGATTCTAACCCTTTAGATCTAGGTAGACCGTCAATACACTGTTGTGCATGTGCGATATCGCTTACGGTCGCGGATGACAGCTTGTAGAAATCACGTTACGAATTAAGTTTAGTAAACGTCGGGGCTATAACGGTAAAGAAAAACGCTTCACTGTAAAAAGAGATAAAAAAATTACACATCCGAAAGTCAATATTTGTTCAGATGGCTTCTACTTCTCAGATGTCGTTTTTATGGGCTTCAGTAGGAAGACTGGTCTGAAACAGCTCTCCACGCTACCCTATCCTGTGCATGTCTCTTAATCACTGAACAGTCATCCATTTGAACCTGCTTACATTATTCATACTTACATTTTACTCTATAATTTTTACCATCCATACTTCTCTACATTATCAAACTATTCTTTGATGCCTAACGGCATGTCCTGTCAACCTAGCTCTTCTTCTAGACATGTTGTGCCACAAATTTCTTTTCTCCCCGAATTCTATTCAGCACCTCCCCATTAGTTACAAGGTCTTTTCATTTAATCTTCGACATTCTCCTGTGGCATCACATTTCAAAAGCTTCTATTCTCTTCTTGTCTCAACTTTATATCGTCCACGTTTCACTTCCGTACGATGCTACCAGGCAAATACCTTCAGAAAAGTCTTCCTAACTCATATACTTACGTTCGATATTAGCAGATTTTTCTTTTTCGGAAACGTTTTTCATGTTGATGACAGTCTATATTTCATATTCTTATTTTGCTTCCCCAATTGCAGATCTCATCTATTTCTAATGCCTCATTTCCCAGTCTAGTTCCCTCTGCATCGCCTGACTTAATTCAACTACCTTCTATTACCCTTGTGTTACTTTTGTTGGTGTTCGTCTTATAACCTCTTTCACTGCTTTCTCAACGTACAGATTGAATAACATTTGGGTTAGGCTATAGCTCTGTCTCATTGCCTCCTGAACCACTGCTCCCCTCTTACGCCATTCGATTCTTGTAACTGCAATCTGGTTTTTGTATAAGTTGTAAATAATTCTTAGCTCCCTACATTTTATTCCTTCTACTTTCAAAATTTCAAAGAGTGTACAACAGTCGCCGGCCGTTGTGGCCGAGCGGTTCTAGGTGCTTCAGTCTGGAACCGCGCGACTGCTACGGTCGCAGGCTCGAATCCTGCCTCGGCATGGATGTGTGTAACGTCCTTAGGTTAGTTAGGTTTAAGTACTTCTATGTTCTAGGGTACTGATGACCTCAGATGATAAGTCCCATAGTGCTCAGAGCCATTTGAACCATTTTTTTGTTGAACAGTCAACATTGTCAAAAGCTTCCTCAAATGCTACAGATCCCATAAACACAGGTTAGCGTCTTTATTGTCTCACATGTTTCTGCGCTTCTCTGGAACCCAGACTAAACCATCCCGAGGTTTCTTTCTGCTAGTTCTTCCATTCTTCTGTAGAACAACTCGTGCCAGTATTTTGCAACCATGACTTACCTGAACTGACGGTTTGAAAGTATTCGCAACAGTCTTTGGAATAGAAATGATTACATTCTTCTTGAAGTCTGTAGGTTTTTCGCCTGTGTTATGTATCTTGGACGCCACGTGGAATTTCTTTGTCGCGGATGGCTCTCCCATTAAGGATCTCAGTAATTCTGAGGGTATGTCGTCTTCTCCAGGGGCCTTGTTTCCACTTCAGTCTTTGAGAGGTCTTCTACCAGCATATTTCAGATATCTTCTATATTTCATTATATCTTCTATATTTCAGGATATCTTCTATATTTCAGACAGCTTCTATTCTACTAAAATTTTAAGCTTTACTGCTTACTAGTTAAGCGTTAAGGGAATAGATGATCAGCGGGCGGCTAGGAAACAAACGGTATCTGTGGAGCCGAGAAGAAATTATGTACGTCCCCTGCAACGTGAGAAATGCTTCGTCCTGTAGGAGACCGCCTGGAAAAACGAATCGATTCCATTCAACATCACTCCTCACGTAGCTGTAGCCGCAGTTTGGAGCATTAGAGTACAATTTGCATGTATCGCGTGGAGGAACTTGATGGATGTTGCCGCGGTATAGTGTCTGTGTCCTAGTTCTACTTCAGTACAGACTGAAATAGCGAGAGAGGGTTCTTAAGTAGGCTATGGCTCTCAAATAGCAAAACCGAATGAATGATTACGATTTAATGTTCCGTGGACGAAAAGGTGGTTAAATCTGCATAAGCTCCGTCTGTGGGAGCATAGAGGCAGGAAGTTGACCGTGGTCTTCTCAAAGCAACGAGATCAGCACTTGCCTTAAGAGATTTAAGAAAACCATGGAAGACTAAATCTGGACGGGGAGTTTACCAGTAGCCTTGCCGAATTCGAGTCCATTGCCTCACTCCTGTGCCAGCTCGCTCGTTTCTGAACATGGGTTCTCAACATTAAACTCTATAGAGAGGCATCAGCAAAACTCCATGCTAATGCTGTACCTCCGGGTGTTCTGCCGAGTTGCATACATTTCACGCACAATGTTTCGACAACCGACCGAGCCGCCCTCTTCAGGTGCTGCGAGTTTAGCTGTTACGTGTACTCCCATCGTCGACTGCAACCAGATAATGTGAACTCTTGTCGGTCTCGCGCCGTTGTTTACAGCCGAGTTCGACTACTTTGGACGCTGTTTTGTTTCCTTGAGCCGCACAGATATTCCGCAAATACTCTCAGCGTGTTCCAACTCCGGTGGATGTGATGGCCAGCGATATCTTAATCAACTGTGTGCCGGACCCAAAGCGTTATTGAATTTGAAACCTCTGTAGCTATTTATTATATGCTCTGACATCTTCATTTCGAAATAATTCGTAATTACGATGTCCCAGAAACTGTACGTTTGCACTACGATATTGATCATATGGTACACTGCTGGCCACCGTAAATGCAACACCAAGAAAGACAAGAGGTAGCACAACAAAATTTATTTTGTAGATAACATGTTGACCAAGTATCAAATGATTACGTTTACAGACGTCTGTGACATGTGGTTCCTGCCAGAATCAGTAGCCAGAGTAGCCGCCATTGTTGGAGATCACCGCTGCCTCACGTCTCGGCATTGAGTCAAAGAGACGTTGGATGTGTTCCTGGGGTACAGCAGCCCAAGCAGCTTCCACACGTTGCCAAAGATCATCTGGTGTGGCAGCTAGGGATGTAATCTGGGTCACTCGTTGAGCAACTGTGGACCACATGTTTTCTATAGGCGAAAGATCCGGAGAGCGAGCCGGCCAGGGAAGCAATTCAATATGGTTATTGACGAAGAACCTTTGGACAATGCGTGCCACGTGTGGTCGCGCATTATCCTGTTGAAATATGGCTGTGGCCGAGCCCTGAAGGTAAGGAAGGACAACTGGCTCCAGCACCTCGGATATGTAGCGCCGGCTATTTAAAGTACCGACAATGCGTACTAGGGGCGTGCGAGAGTAATATCCAATACCGCCCCATACCATAATACCCGGTGCTAGACCAGTGTGGCGGTGCATAATGCAGCTGTCCAGCATCCTCTCTCCACGGTGTCTCCACACTCGAATCCGACCATCGTGGTGCTGCAGACAGAAGCGTGCCTCGTCAGTAAAGACAACGTCATTCCATTCTGACGTCCACATCCGTCTGTCATCACACCATTGGCGACGGAGACGTCTGTGGTTCTGCGTCAATGGTAGACGAAGCAATGGACGTCTATCTACTGACTTGGCAGAAAATCCTAAGAAATTTTGATCTATGTCAAAGCGGTAGGTGGGTCAAAACAAAATGTCCAGACACTCTGTGACCAAAATGGTACTGAAACAGAGGATGACAGACTAAAGGCCGAAATACTAAATGTCTTTTTCCAAAGTTGTTTCACAGAGGAAGACTGCACTGTAGTTCCTTCTCTAGATTGTCGCACAGATGACAAAATGGTAGATATCGAAATAGACGACGGAGGGATAGAGAAACAATTAAAATCGCTCAAAAGAGGAAAGGCCTCTGGACCTGATGGGATACCAGTTCAATTTTACACAGAGTACGCGAAGGAACTTGCCCCCTTCTTGCAGCGGTGTACCGTAGGTCTCTAGAAGAGCGTAGCGTTCCAAAGGATTGGAAAAGGGCACAGGTCATCCCCGTTTTCAAGAAGGGACGTCGAGCAGATGTGCAGAACTATAGACCGATATCTCTAACGTCGATCAGTTGTAGAATTTTGGAACACGTATTGCGTTCGAGTATAATGACTTTTCTGGAGACAAGAAATCTACTCTGTAGGAATCAGCATGGGTTTCGAAAAAGACGGTCATGTGAAACCCAGCTCGCGCTATTCGTCCACGAGACTCAGAGGGCCATAGACGACACGGGTTCACAGGTAGATGCCGTGTTTCTTGACTTCCGCAAGGCGTTCGATACAGTTCACCACAGTCGTTTAATGAACAAAGTAAGAGCATATGGACTATCAGACCAATTGTGTGATTGGATTGAGGAGTTCCTAGATAACAGGACGCAGCATGTAATTCTCAATGGAGAGAAGTCTTCCGAAGTAAGAGTGATTTCAGGTGTGCCGCAGGGGAGTGTCATAGGACCGTTGCTATTCACAATATACATAAATGACCTTGTGGATGACATCGGAAGTTCACTGAGACTTTTTGCGGATGATGCTGTGGTGTATCGAGAGGTTGTAACAATGGAAAATTGTACTGAAATGCAGGAGGATCTGCAGCGAATTGACGCATGGTGCAGGGAATGGCAATTGAATCTCAATGTAGACAAGTGTAATGTGCTGCGAATACACAGAAAGATAGATCCTTTATCATTTAGCTACAAAATAGCAGGTCAGCAACTGGAAGCAGTTAAAACCATAAATTATCTGGGAGTACGCATTAGGAGTGATTTAAAATGGAATGATCATATAATGTTGATCGTCGGTAAAGCAGATGCCAGACTGAGATTCATTGGAAGAATCCTAAGGAAATGCAATCCGAAAACAAAGGAAGTAGGTTACAGTACGCTTGTTCGCCCACTGCTTGAATACTGCTCAGCAGTGTGGGATCCATACCAGATAGGGTTGATAGAAGATATAGAGAAGATCCAACGCAGAGCAGCGCGCTTCGTTACAGGATCATTTAGTAATCGCGAAAGCGTTACGGAGATGATAGATAAACTCCAGTGGAAGACTCTGCAGGAGAGAAGCTCAGTAGCTCGGTACGGGCTTTTGTCAAAGTTTCGAGAACATACCTTCACCGAAGAGTCAAGCAGTATATTGCTCCCTCCTACGTATATCTCGCGAAGAGACCATGAGGATAAAATCAGAGAGATTAGAGCCCACACAGAGGCATACCGGCAATCCTTCTTTCCACGAACAATACGAGACTGGAATAGAAGGGAGAACCGATAGAGGTACTCAAGGTACCCTCCGCCACACACCGTCAGGTGGCTTGCGGAGTATGGATGTAGATGTAGATAGATGTAGACGTCTTGCGGACAGACCACTCTGCTGTAAACGGCGTCGAATGGTACGCGCAGACACTGGATGATGCGTTACAAACGCAATGTGCTGTGCTATGGTTCGGGATGTCACTGAGCGATCCGTCACTGCCATGCGCACAATTTGCCTATCAGCACGTGCAGTGGTGCACCGAGGTGAATGCGATCGACCACGTCGGTCCGTCGTACCCTCCTGCATCCAACGGTCACATATCCGCATTACACTTGTTTGGTTTCGTCCAATGCGACTAGCGATTTCTCTGTATGATAATCCATAATCTCGGTAAGCCACTATCCTTCCTCTGTCGAACTCGGATACTTGATCAAAAGATGTTCGCTGTTGTCTACGAGGCATAACTGATCGTCTTGTGAAACAACCACAAGGTAAACACACGTGCCGAACGTACACTCGTCGAAATCGCCAAGCCTTAAATGGCGCTATGAGGTGGCGCCACAGGCACGCGTGATGTGCGTCTGCGTTGAAATTCTAATCAATTGCAAATCTCATCGCTGCAAACTCATGGTGTAAATTTCACTTGATTCGGATGCTTCCTTCAGGGTGTTGCATTTACGGTGGCCAGCAGTGTATTTCATTTGATGATTACATTCGAGGCAATGCTAGGTGACAGCTAATCTGCTCGGTTGTTTTAGTCGGGTGTGTCGCTGATGTTCGCTGCGTCTCTCCTCGACTGCTCTGTCTGCCCAGTGTAAAACGAGTCACATTCGCATCGAATGCGCTGTACACCCGACTTTCGAAAGCCTGGCGTGTCTTTAACATTACAGAAAAGACTTTTTATCTTTATCAACATCAGTGAAATTCTCCAACGGCGGTATAACTAGGATGCTATTTTATTTTGACGACAACCAGGATAAATGTCACTGAATAGTATTATCGTTTATTTTGAGAGATGCATATGGGGCCTGAAGATGGCATAGTGGAATGCCGAAACTGGTTGTCGTCAAAGTAAAATAAAATTATACCACTGTCGGTGAATTTCATTGATTGGTTAATTACTTAATGAGCTGATGTCCCCTGCCCATGATGGACCAACAAAAACTTTTTATCTTTGTCGGCGGGCGCAAAGTACATTGGGTCTCATGTTTCGATAGGTGTCTACCGATATTTTCGGATATTGGGCCAGCGTAAAATTGATGAGCGACTGTTGACTTCGTTTGTGGTTCAAATGGCTCTGAGCACTATTGGACTTAACATCTATGGTCATCAGTCCCCTAGAACTTAGAACTACTTAAACCTTACTAACCTAAGGACAGCACACAACACCCAGTCATCACGAGGCAGAGAAAATCCCTGACCCCGCCGGGAATGACTTCGTTTTTCTCTCTCTCGGTTTCACGCTCTTTCTCAGGCGTTCTTGATTTTTTATTCAGATAAAAGTGTATCGTATGAGAGGCCTTTTGAAGTTCCAAACATCTATATGCATGTATGCTGACTGAAGCGGCAAATGAAAATTTGTACCCGGTCTCCTGATGTCCAGCTCTGGTGTGCATATATACATTACAGACGTTTGAGGCTTGAAAAGGTATCTGAAACTGTATAATTCCATTTAATTTAAGTATGCATACCTGGGTTTCAGGCAAGATCCCCCATTTCGTTGGATGCTGTGGTTCAAATGGTTCAAATGGCTCTGAGCACTATGGGACTCAACTGCTGAGGTCATTAGTCCCCTAGAACTTAGAACTACTTAAACCTAACTAACCTAAGGACATCACACACATCCATGCCCGAGGCAGGATTCGAACCTGCGACCGTAGCGGTCGCGCGGTTCCAGATTGTAGCGCCAGAACCGCTCGGCCATGGATTCTGTGGTGCTACTTCCATTATAGTTCGAGAACCTCTGCAACAAAAAAAAAAAAGGAACCTCTGTAATGCTGTTCGAGTTTAGGTGTAATGCCACGCGGGCTGAGTCGTGGATGGGAATTTGGATTGAGGAGGGAGGCGTACTACGGTGAGCAGTGTGGGGCTCGTATTCATTCCGTTTATTGTTTGTCATTGTCTATTACTGTACTGCCGCCTCGTTTTCTTATTCCATTTACTGGCGTCACTGACTTCCTGCCTTATCTGCTCATGATTGGCAACAGCAGCGAATATTGATAAGTGCTCTGTCGTACTATCTCTGGAGCGACCGATAGTGTTTCCAGGTCGTCGTGTGTCTGGAAGTCAATCGGGCACGGAGCAGCAGTCGGGGACGGAACAGTGGTCGGGGACGAAGGAGCGTCGAGCATGGAGTGCCAGTGAGGTGCGGACAGCCAATACTTGCCCACCGCTGGCGACACACATGGACTGTCCGAGTGAAGAAGACTGGAGCGGGAACGTCCGCCGGTTGGTCGTTTGGTCGGTCGTCTCATCGGCCGACGCGTATTTGATCTTTTGACCGTTTCCGGGTGTGGACAGTTGATCGGTTGCAGCGGAGCAGCGAGGAAGTCTCTGTGGCGTGTGATCAGCCTGGGGCCACTGGCGGCGTACACGCGCGCTCGGAGTTGCATGTCACCAGCTGCGACAACTGCTAAGTTCGTCGCCCACCGCACCTGCATTCTGGAGTTGAGCAATCAGTGAACCTGTCATGAAAGCTTAACCGTTGTGACATCTCTTCACTGATTGCTGGTTGTTGCATCCTGGGCTGTCCCTGCAAGCAGCAAAGTGACAGTGTGTTGCAGTTGGCAGAATTTTGCAGCTGTCTCCTTGTATGGTGTTTAACCTTTTAAATGATTATAATTTATCAGTGAAGTGCACCAGCGGTATCTTCTGCCTTGTGGCCATTAACGTTCCGGTTACCTGTCCCGGTCATTTGCATAGTTTTGTGGCAGTGAGTTTTCCTCGCCGTGTTGATGCTGTCCGGCGTGGGGTGTAGTTCAACAGCTTGATGTAGTTCTCCTTTTTTTTCTTTGAGTGTTTGTTGTCCCCTGACTGTGGAATTGATTCAGCCATCAGTAGGTCGTGCTGCAGCGCGATTGTTTAGTGTTACGCTTGACTATCTGTCTCACCTAGACTGTGGTTAGAGTTTCGTCCCCAGGCCGACCCTTCGAACACTTCTGAGCACCACTGTTTGTTGTTTGAGATTCTCATTTTATTTGGTCGCAGGTACTGTGCCAGGTCTTCAGCTGTGTATTAATATTGTCTGTTTTATGTTTAGTATAGGGCCTTCAGCCGGACTTCATAACAATTTTAAGATTAGGCCTTCAGTCGTGTTTCATTTAAAATTCTTGTTGCTCTGTATTTAGGCCTTCAGCCGCGTTTGTTTCAGAATCTGTGGCTTTAATATGGAAATCCTCGTCTGTAAGATTTCCCTTTAATTATCTGGGATTCTTGAAATGGCCTTCAGCCGTGTTCTGTAAACGTTTATCTTAAGGTTGTCTTTAATTATTCTTGAATAATTCTTTGGGCCTTCAGCCGACAAGATACTTCAAGTTTTCTTAAGATGTTTTTCTGTTGTACTGTGTAAAAGCTTATCTTTCAAGTCTCTCTTTTATTACGTAAAGAAAAATTTTTATTGGGCCTTCAGCCGAAGAATTGACTTGAATTTTCCTTAATATGACCTTTAGCCCGAATTTATAATGCTTGATTTTTAAAGAATTCGTTAGCTGATCTGAAATATTTTTCGGCCTTTAGCCGAGAAGATATTGTAATTTTGCTTAAGTAAGGCCTTCAGCCGTTACTTTAGATCCTGGTGTTTTAAAAGCAATCATTCAAACTTATTCTGGAGAAGTTACTTGGGCCCTCAGGCGTGAATTGATCTTTGTTGTTTTAAAGAGAAAACTGTGCATTGGTTTGAGCAATAAAGTTGTGTGTTTTTGTATAACTAACAGCGATTGACCTTGGCCCCTTTCCACAACCTGATCCACTCTGTTCAAATGGTTCAAATGGCTCTGAGCACTATGGAACTCAACTGCTGAGGGCATTAGTCCCCTAGAACTTAGAACTAGTTAAACCTAACTAACCTAAGGACATCACAAACATCCATGCCCGAGGCAGGATTCGAACCTGCGACCGTAGCGGTCTTGCGGTTCCAGACTGCAGCGCCTTTAACCACACGGCCACTTCAGCCGGCTGATCCACTCTGTCCTGCGAAACCAGACTTCATAGGATATTTCGTGCTTTAGTGCAAAGCCACTGTGCCAGGGTGGCGTAGTGGTTAGCACATCTGCCTCGTGAGCACGAGACCCACTTTATGAATTATGGCCTTGGTAAAAATTATTATTCGTTGCTTCAGTCTGCATATACAAATCGTTCTTGATTATGACTGTCAATTTGGCTATGTGAGTACCCATTACTTCGGAAAACTATTAGTAGATCTGTAATTATTCAGAAAGTCTCTCCTTTTTGAAAGCGATAGAGCTATTTGGACCAGAGTCTCTAGCACCGAATATCTTTATGACGGATGGTAATGGCTCGAGGGGTTGCAGCTGGTGTGCCTGGTTTCCTATACAGGGTGTCCAAGGAAGAGTACTCAGAATTCAGTGATAAGACAGGAATCATCATTCGAAGCCAAAAAGTTTAGTAGATATGGGCTCTGAAGTGTCACCTAAAGAGCTATGGGCACTCCTCCATCTTCGCCAGTATGAAGCGAATCTCTTCTACAGCAAGCTTTTTTACTTTTCATGTTTTGGGAGGAGGTAGTATGGACCAAAAAAATAAAAAATTGTGCCGTAAACATGGGTTTTTAATGCATTTCTTAACAGCTATGAGCAGTTGTTCAGCAAAAGACAAGTGTTCACAGCAGCGAAGAGCTCATATCTCATAAGGGATGAACTTTACAGCCCATGTTTACTGGATTTTTCCCCCTTCAAATGATCGTTCCTGCCATATCCCTGAGTATTAACTATTGCTCCTTGGACACCGTATGTACTATCTGTATCGATACGTAGACGATACTTTTGTGATGTGGCGACATGGACTTCAAGAGTAAAATTGGTCCCATTCCATACTGGGCACCTGGTACAGCAACTGGTTAAGAATTTCATGAAATAAGACAGTCTCTGTAACAAAATCTCTTTTATTTACAATAAATTAGGCATTTCGCTATTTTGGGGTTTCATCAGACTGTCGTAAAAATTAATGTCGAAAATCAGCGAATGTTGGCTTTCCACATTGATTTTTACGCCAATATGATGAAGCCCCAAAAGGGAGAAACGCGTCATTTCCGGTAAATAAAAAAGATTTTGCAACCGAGACTGTCTTATGTCAAGAAAAACTTGGAGTTCCTTACAAAGAGTACTCTACGCCATTGGCCCCTTTTGTATTTATCGTGAATCTCTCGTCCAGCGCAGAGTCCTGAGCAACTGGAAAGATACACAAGCGACTCCTGTATATAAGAAGGGTAAAACAACGGACCCACGAAATTACAGTCCAATATCCCCAACGTCGGTTTGCGGCAGAATCCTTGAACATATTCTCAGTTCGAATATAATAAATTTCCTTGAGACCGAGAAGCCTGTGCCCACAAATCGGCATCGTTTTAAAAAGCATCGCTCGTACTAAACTCAGCTTGCCCTTTTCTCACATGATATACTACAAGGGTTCAAATGTTCAAATGTGTGTGAAATCCTATGGGACTTAACTGCTAAGGTCATCAGTCCCTAAGCTTACACACTATTTAACCTAAATTATCCTAAGGACAAACACACACACCCATGCCCGAGGGAGGACTCGAACCTCCGCCGCGATGAGCCGCACAGTCCATGACTGCAGCGCCTTACTATACTACGAGGGTAATCCCAAAAGTAAGGTCTACTATTTTTTTTAAGTACATAGACATGCTTAATTCTACAATGGTTTACATCAATTTACAGCTTGAACTTTTAACTATTTTTCGACGTAACCACCATTTCTGTCGATGCATTTTTGTAGACGCTGTGGCAGTTTTTGTATGTCCATGTCATACCAGTTCGCCGCCATGCTGTTCAGAAAGTTATGAACCCCTTCTTTCACTTCATCGTCGGAGCTGAGTCGCTTTCCGGCCAAATGTTATTTTAACCTAGGGAACAGGTGATAGTCACTGGGCGCCAAGTCAGGACCATAGGGTGGGTGAGTGATTATGTTCCACTGAAACTGCTGCAGGAGAGCAACGGTTTGCCTAGCGATGTGTGGACGAGCGTTGTCATGGAGAATGTGTACGCCCTGGCTCAACATTCCTCTTCTGCGGTTATGAATTGCCCGTTTGAGTTTTTTCAGAGATCATCCAGGGTGATCCGCCGATCCTCACGCATGCTTTGCTTAACCTCCAACACTGTCTTCTGAGAAACTGACGGTCTCCCGCTCCTCTGTTCGTCGTGAATTTCGGTCCGACCAGCTGCAAACTCTCTACATCACTTACGAACATTTTTGACATCCATGCACGATTCACCATACACGTCCGTCAATTGGCGATGGATTTCAATCGGCGCAGTGCCCTTTGCGTTCAAAAACCGAATAACTGCGAGCAATTCGCACTTGGCGGTAACATCCAACGGGAGCTCCATTCTCAACGGCTGCCAAGCCAAGACTGAGCGCCTCAGCGCGGCGTACGCATGTTTACACACAGCACGTGAAGCACTCTTCATAACAGTGTGACCAACTGCTACACAAACAGAGATCTGTACTTACAAAAAAATAGGAGACCTTGCTTTTGGGATTACCCTCGTACCAAGTATGGATGAAGGGGAACAGACAGGTTCCATATTTCTAGATTTCATTTGACACGGTACCACACTGCAGGCTGTTAACCAAGGTACGAGAATATACAACAGGTTCCCAGGTATGTGATTGGCTTTCCAGGTATGTGATTGGCTCGAAGACTTACTAAGTAATGGAAACCAGTATGTTGTCCACGACAGCGAGTGGTCATCAGAGACAAGGATACCGTCAGGAGTGCCCCAGGGAAGCGTGAGAGGACCGCTGTTACATGAATGATTTGGCGGACAGGGTGGGCAGAAGCGTGTGACTTTTTGGTGATGATGCTGTGGTGTACGGTAAGGTGTCGAAATTGACTTTGGAAAGATACAAGACGACGTAGACAGTTGCTGTGATGAATGGTAGCTGGTTCTAAAAGTAGAAAAAATGGAAGTTAATGCGAATAAAAAGGAAAAACACACCCGTAATGTTAGGATACAGTATTGATAGCGTCCTGTTTGACGCAGTCACGTCGTTTAAATATTTGGGCGTAATGCTGCAATGCCGGGATGGTTTCTTTGAAAGGGCACCGCCGACTTCTTTCCCCGTCATTCCTCAATCCGATGAGACCGATGACCTCCTGTCTGGTCTCCTCCCCCACAGCAACCCAACCCAACCAAACTACTACAACTACGTAATGCTGCAAAGCGATATGAAATGGAACGAGCGATGGGGATTGCTGTAGGGAAGGGGAATGGTCGATTTCGGTGTATTAGCGGAATTTCAGGGAAGAGCGGTTCATCTGTAAAGGAGGTCGCATGTAGCACTTTTAGCGCAACATGTTCTCGAGTACTGCTGCAGTTTGGTCCAAATGGCTCTGAGAACTATGGGACTTAACATCTGAGGTCATCAGTCCCCTAAAACTTAGAACTACTTAAACCTAAGGACGTCACACACATCCATGCCCGTGGCAGGATTCGAACCTGCGTCCGTAGCGGTCGCGCGGTTCCAGACCGAAGCGCCTAGAACCGCTCGGCCACACCGGCCGTCCTCCTGCAGTTTCTAGGATCCGTACCATGTCGTATTAAAGGAAGATATCAAATTAATTCAAAGTCGGGTTGCTAGATTTGTTACCGGTAGATTCGAACATCACGCAAGTATTGTAGCGATGCTTCGGGAAATCAAATGGTAATCCCTGGAGCGACTGCTACGGTCGCAGGTTCGAATCCTGCCTTGGGCATGGATGTGTGTGATGTCCTTAGGTTAGTTAGGTTTAAGTAGTTCTAAGTTCTAGGGGACTGATGACCACAGCAGTTGAGTCCCATAGTGCTCAGAGCCATTTGAACCATTTAATCCCTGGAGGGAACGCGAAGTTCTTTCGGTGGAACACTATTGACAAAGCTTGGGGAGTCGGCATTTGAAGCTGACTGCAGAACGATTTTACTACCGCCAACAAGGACTTCGAAGATAAGATGCGAGAAATTAGGGCTCATACGGAGGCATATAGATAAGTCTTTTTCACTCACTCTATTTGCCAGTAGAATAGGAAAGGAAATGACTAGCGGTGATACAGGGTACCCTCCGCTACACTCCGTATATGTAAATGTAGATGTAGAACATTTGAATACTCATCACAATATTTTAAGACGTGTATATTTCTATTGTCTACTGTCAAACCACAATTTATGAAAGATGTTTATATTTTATTAGTAGGATTAAGTAGGAATAATTAATATTTGTCATGTTGGAAATAATTGTGGTAGCAGGGAATGTCTACACCAAAGTATTGTTGGCAAGAGAGGCCGCTAATTGATATAATTTTAAAAAGGGCGGGAGAGACCGCGTATGGATACATTGTAAGAAAAGAGCGGGAAAGACCGCGCGTTGATACATTTTGTAATGGTAGCAGGGATTGGCTGCACCAGAAAGCATTGTTGGCAGGAGAGACCGCACTTTAGCGTTCGTAGGAAGTCAGTAGTATGCGAGATGTGAAGCGAGTTGGTAGCAGGTCTGAAGCGAGATGTTGAAAGGAGCAGTGTGCCTGCCAGCCACTAGTTATGATTTACAAGAGATTATAAACGGATGTACAGAGACATCAGCTAACTATTATCATAAGAGGAACTAATATTATTGAATTATTTTCTTTGCGAAACTCAAGACTACTGAAGGTATGTTTGCGCAATGCTAGTTGTAAGATTATTGTAAAAAGTAAGTCCCATTTGAACGTTTGTAAAATCATTTCATTACCAGCAGTAAATATTCGAAGAAACGTTTTCAGAATATAATTAATTTTTGCCAACAATGTTTCATTAATGATTATAATCCATCCCAAAAACCATCTACGCAAAACTTTGCGAAAATTTTATTGTTGTCAAGAAATAGTGTAACTATGAATTACGTAAATTCAGTCAAATTAATTAAAGAATAACATCAGCTTTGGTAATAATTATAGCCACTTATTATGACAGCCCACCAGCGGCTAATAGAGTATAGTAAAACAGAGTAAGTATATTCATGTCGCAGTTCAGTGTAGCAGTCAGATGGCGATCCAGTAACAGTAAAAAAGGTAAGGAACAGTTTTGGGTTATTGCATATAACGACTGAGGGCCTCGACGACGACACATTCTATGTTTCGTCGAAATAATCAGAAAATCACTTTTAATAAACAGCATTTAAATTTGTATGCGAAGATTGAGAAAGAGAATAAATTTCAAAGGGAAGATTTCATTTCTTATTATTAAGCAAGAGATAGAAATCCTAACGAAAGTTATCATAGGTTATTGTAGAAGGCAAAGTTGAGTAACAAAAATAAAAAAAAAAGCTACCTTTTCTCAACGTGTTAGTTAAGAGATGACCGGTCAGATTCCTATATACTTGTATGGATATGGCGTCTGTTCTTTCGGACAAGTCCGAAAGAACAGACACCATATCCATATAAGTATATAGTTCTGGCAACACCGGCCATGACCTTCTTCTTCTGTGCGGATGTACACATATTCCCCGAACTCTTACGAGACTTGGTAAGAATGTCTTCCACGAGTAATGAGTGTGTTGGTGTGGGACACTACGAATGTAGAATGTGGACATACAAGGTGAGAATGTGGGTCTCGCGGGGGGCGTCCGCGAGATAGTCCCTGCAGTCGGTGGCTCAGATGGATAGAGCGTCTGCCATGTAAGCAGAAGATCCCGGGTTCGAGTCCCGCTCGGGGCACACATTTTCACCTGTCCCCCGTTGATATATATCAACGCCCGTTAGCAGCTGAAGGTATTAATATACTTCTAATTTCGGTCAGATTCCTGGATCACAGTTTATATAGAAAACACACGCGCACTAATTAATGTTGTCGACGGTAATTGCGGCAGTCACCAAGGGATGTACTGACCCACCAGTACCACCCGTCTGCATGGTGCCATAAAAATGGACATAAACTATTCGATGAAAACCAATTCCCGCAAAATACACGCTACAGTGCTTATTTTAAATCTTCTCGCTGACATCACCTCCGTTGGCTTTGGCAACTCGCAGCCAAACCATCACCTTCCAAGGTAACCCCGACATCGGACTATGCTACAGATCAGCCTGTTACCGCGATCCGTATTTCAAAAAAATTATATTCGCTCAAGAGCCAAATATTATAACCAGTGCCCATCGCGGGGGCGAATGCCGCCTAGTGATCTACACGCACGTAACGGAGCGAGGGAAGTATGTAACCGGAGCAGAGAGGAATGGGGAATTACGCTAGCGGCCATACGAGCCGAAAACCACCGACACAAATGACTTTGAGAAAGGACAGGCTGTTTTGGCCCAGAGTATGGGAACTAGCTTTTCGGAGCAGGCGAAGGTCGTCGATTGTTTGCGTGCTGCTTGCATCAGCATCTACATCTACATCTATATGATTACTCGGCATTTCACAATTAAGCGCCTGGCAGAGTGTTCATCGAACCGTTTTCACTCTGTTTCTCTACCGTTCCACTCTCTAACAGCGCGTGGGAAGCAAGAACATTTAAATATTTCTGTGCGAGCTCTGGTTTCTCTTATTTTATTACAACGATCATTACTCCCTAAGCAGGTTATGGTCAACAAAGTATTTTCACATTCGGAGGAAAAAAGTTGGTGATTGAAAAACGCCTTTGTTTTAGTAATTGCCATCCCAAACTCGCTTATGATGTCCGTGACACTCTCACCCTTAATTCGTGATAATTCTGAATGAGCTACCCTTCTTTGAACTTTTTCGACGTCCTCCGTCAATCCTATCTGCTAGGGATCACATACAAAACAGCAATACTCTAATAGAGGACGGGCAAGCGTAGAGTATGCAGTCTCTTTAGCAGACCTGTTGCATCTTTTAAGCATTCTGCCAACAATTATCTATGTGATCGTGGCAGTTTAAATAGTTCGTAATTGTAATTCCTAGACATTTAGTCGAACTGACAGCCTTTAAATCTGTCTGATTTATCGTGTAACCAAAATGTAAGGGGTTTCTTTTGGTACTCATGTGGATGGTGTAACGTGACATCCTCCTCTAGCATTACTTTTCCTCAACAGTAGTTGTCGATACCAGTATTATTTTTCGAATTATGGACAGTTGCTCTTCTGAAAACTTTTGTATAACATTATACACACCATGTTATATTTCAAAGCTAAAATTTATGACAATGAATTACTTTATGAAACTTTTTAGAGTCTACGTTATAATCGATAAGTACTGGTTCTGAATGTATAGTTAAAATAATTTTTTTAGAAACATTTGTAATTACGAACTATTGGCACACTTAAAATTTGTATTATTAATTACGCATTACTGTACTGTTTACTATGTTTATTTCTGGATTCATTTGTGAAATAATAATCTAAATTAATAATGTAACAGAAACTAATAGAAATACATAAGTCAACAAAAATTGTAAACACTGTGGAATACTGTTATTTCCGCTGAGTGAGAGAGTAGTAAGCATGCCTCTGATGTGATCGGACGTATTTTTGTATTTTGTGCGAACAAAGTAATTTCAGCTTTGTTAATGTGAAAAATTAAAAGACTGTATAATATGCTAAAATGTGACAAAATATATTAACGCAGCAACAAAAATTGTGCAAGAACAATCTTCAAATTTATTTAGATCAATCCCACTGTGAGGACGTAAAATGTGACATTTTCAGCTTCAAGAATCAGAACCCTCGACAAGAAGAACTGGAGCCAACTCAACACGACAAGCTAAGTAAACTTGAAAGTTTATTGTAATCATCGCTCCTCTCAAATCTTCAGACAAGACTTTGTTTTTTGTGGACAATAGCTCCAAGTAGGACGGAGGGGGTAGATTAAACTTCCTTGAATCAAGACACAAAGGAACTATAGACATTAGCTGCCTGTGGGCATCGATTTGTATCAATGGAGCAAGCTGAAAAATTTTGCCACACCAGGATTTTTTAATGTTCTACCTTTTTTTTTGCTCCTGGAGAGGAAAGGGAAACTACAAAAAAATCTACTTGCCACCGCCACTTGTGTCCTAAAAAAAAATGCAACTCTTCAGGCGCCTACGCCTATCCCGAAACAACTAACCTATTACTACAAGGGCGTAGGAAAGGAAGAAAGTAGGGGGGAAGAACATAGAGAGTAGCGATAAAAATGAAAGTAACCGTGCACGGGCTTTTGTTTTTTAGTTTATTTTAGTGCATTTTTTGCGTTTTTTGTATGTATGTTTGTATATTCTTTTATTTATTATTATTATTTTTTTTAAATTAGTCTATGTACCAGAATTCCAGGAGTCGCTAACGCTTTCCAATTGGCGGAACTTCCAAACGTTTCTTCTCGAAATGTTTATGGAGATCCCGTTTGTAGTGCTTTCAGAACATCATGTCGTTCGGCGTTCTGTGAGAAGGGGTACATCGATAGCGTTTCGTGAGGCATATGGTCATGGGTGCAGGATCTGACAAGGATCCTTTCCAAGCGTCGTCGTATGAGTGAAGTGATCTGAGCATTAGCTTGATGCGCTATCGTCTGACGGACAGGAGAGAATGCCATCGAAGTGCAGTCACGAAGCACCGCATAATAAAAGTCCATGGTGCTCGCTTGCCAAGCTTTGAAGTCTTTGCCATATCCCTGCGTAGAGCTGGTGTCGTGAAGGATAGCCACCAGGATAAGGTGGATGTGTACGCGGGGTGACATCGACGACAGATGGACCACACATCCTCAACGATCCGTCGGCAGTCGGGGACAGCCATGTGGGAAACGTTTAATTTCCACAGTCCGTGGCTGTGCCACACCTGTTGGCGGGCGATGTCGACATCGCAGATGTAGGCGTCGTGGTCAGAGAAAGTTAGAGGCCATACTTCGGCATGTCGAGAGTCGGCAGCAATGGAACGTGTGAGGGATAGACGGTCTAGGCGAATGGACGAATGCGCCGTATAGTATGTGAAACTTGCGCAGGTGCCCTGAACCCTTGTCCATGTGTCAACGAGCTGAAGTCTGTCGATGATGACGGAGAGGGCCGCACACAGGGAATGACATGGAAGGTGGTCATCAGGCCCTTGTGTAGAGTCGAAATCGCCACCGAGGACCATTTCAACCAGGGGACCCTCAAAAAGCGGCGTTATCTCATCAGCAAAGAAGGTGTTCAAAAATGGTTCAAATGGCTCTGAGCACTATGGGACTTAACATCTATGGTCATCAGTCCCCTAGAACTTAGAACTACTTAAACCTAACTAACCTAATGACATCACACACATCCATGCCCGAGGCAGGATTCGAACCTGGGACCGTAGCAGTCGCGCGGCTCCGGACTGAGCGCCTAGAACCGCTAGACCACCGCGGCCGGCGGTGGAAGGAGTGTCGGTCACGACGTCGACTAGAGCCGGACAGTGCATATACGTTGAGGACGCGGACGCCGAACAGCGTGAGTCATACCTCTAGCATTAGGAAGGTACACTACATCTTCAGAAGGGAGTCCAGAACGGAGGAGGATGGCGACTCCATTACCGTTGTTAGAAGCATGGGAGACGTGTGCCGTGTAGCCGGTGGTGGAGTAGAAATCAGCGACGATCACTTCTTGGAGGAGGGCAATGTCGACATCAGTAGCATAAATGATCTCTCGGAACATTACCAGTTTGTGGGAAGCCCGAATGGTGGCTAGATTCATGGTCGCGATGTGGTAGTGTTGTAGGCGTGCTCCCACCATTGGCACAGATGTTCCGGCAGAGATGTCCGGCTGGTGTGTAACATCCGGCGCAGTCACTGTAACCGCAATCACTGGATGGAAGGTGAGTCAGGCACCTCCAAGGGGCACTGCGTGACAGCAGGGTCACCATCTCGAACTGCTCCATCGTCGACATCATCAGCCCAGGAGACTGGAACAGGCGGCAAGCGACCGTCGCACTCATCGAGGACGAGTTGTGGCGACGTTGCTGTAGCAGGGCCTAGAGACTCTCCCTCCATGGGATCCATCGATGTCAGGTGGGATCGTTCCTCAGATGGGACATTAGGAGCGGCCACTCCTGTTGTCAGGGCGCTCGAAGGGAGATCTTTGTGTTGTATACGCTCCACTGCTTCTGATACGATATGAAGAAGTGTGTCATCGGATGACGTTTGATTCTCTTCTTCCGTTTTCTGGGCGATTGCTCCTTTCGGAGGTGCTGTTCTGTATCAGAATGTGGACATTCAATGTCTGAGGTCGCGCCCGTCTGAAGAAAAGCAGAGGGAGGCACCGCACTCGGCATCAATGTCCATCAGCAGTGGGCGGGCTGGTCATCAAGCTCTAGGGAGTTGGTGGTCTCGTAGTCGTCACAGGAGATGGTGCCGGTGAGACCGTGGCAGCACCGTCATTTCCAGTGGAGAGTGCTGGGGGGAGAACAGGCGCTTCCTGAAGTGACGCATCGGGGCTGCGTACGGCTGTGGCGTTGCTGTCTGGTAAAGAAGTGACCGTCGCTTTGGGACCTGAGTCACTGGTCAGAAGCTGGAGCAAATGTCGGCGGAGATAGTCTGATCTAACATGGGCCTCTTGTCCGCAACCGGCACATGTCCGCGGCTGACCATCATATACAGAGTGAGTCACCTAATATTACCGCTGGATATATTTCGTAAACCACATCAAATACTGACGAAACGATTCCACAGACCGAACGTGAGGAGAGGGGCTAGTGTAATTGGTTAATACAAACCATAAAAAATGCACGGAAGTATGTTTTTTAACACAAATCTACGTTTTTTTAAAAATGGAAACCCGTTAGTTTTGTTAGCACATCTGAACATATAAACAAATACATAATCAGTGCCGTTTGTTGCATTGTAAAATGTTAATTACATCCGGAGATATTGTAACCTAAAGTTGACGCTTGAGTACCACTCCTCCCCTGTTCGATCGTGTGTATCGGAGAGCACCGAATTACGTAGGGATCCAAAGGGAGCGGTGATGGACCTTCGTAATTGTGTACGTTTACCTCACCCCTCATGGTAATGTACATGTGCGTCAGTGAAAATGACCAATAAAAAGGTGTTAGCATGTGGACGTAATGTGCTGTTCCAGTCTCTTCTGTACCTAAGGTCCATCACCGTTCCCTTTGGACCCCTACGTAATTCGGTGCTCTCCGATACACACGATCGAACAGGGGAGGAGTGGTACTCAAGCGTCAACTTTAGGTTACAATATCTCCGGATCTAATTAACATTTTACAATGCAACAAACGGCACTGATTACGTATTTGTTTATATGTTCAGATGTGCTAACAAAACTAACGGGGTCCCATTTAAAAACCGTAGGTTTGTGTTAAAAAACATACTTCCGTGCATTTTTTTATGGCTTGTATTAACCAATTACACTAGCCCCTCTCTTCACGACGGTCTGTGGAATCGATTCGTCAGTATTTGATGTGGTTTACGAAATACATCCAGCGGTAACGTTAGGTGACTCACCCTGTATAACGATGGTTCGCACGCCAGCTATCAACAGACAGGATGGTACATGTTTGGAGGGTTCGATTTTGATTTGGCGGACACCATTCAACATGTGGTATGTCTTGAACTTCTGCCATTTTTCCTTGACGTGCCCCACAACATTGCCGTAGGGTCGGAAAGCTTCGACGACCAGGTCTTGCGGCCCTTAGAAAGGGAGCTCAAAGACCCGAATTGTTCTCAGATCGAAACCAGCGTGATCCACCGTTACCTCTCCAATATGTCCATCAGAATGCTTGAACTTGAGTCCGTGTGCGTGTTGTCGAACTATCTCAGCACATGCTTCCTCCGTCGTCATTTTAATATAGGCGATACTGCCAGTGATAGAGAAGTGGATACCTATCTCTTCCTGGGGGTCCAGACGCAGCTCTTCGCGAATGAATTGTTCAATTTCATAAGCGGGTGATCGTGCATTTTTGGCTTGGAATGTTTAAGTGTCGCT